>NW_027526295.1:269735589-270118089 GCF_048455015.1 Haemaphysalis longicornis | reverse complement strand
GTCCCCTCCCCGAAAAATATAAAAAACGTTTCCTCATGCTACGTCTAGGAACATCATCCTTTTCCCTGCCACACGGGTATCTCATCGCTTGAGGTTCTAATACTCTGTTCAGGATACCAACCAACACATATATCCACAAATATAGATGGTTGGAAATTTTTGGTGGGAAATGTCCGACCTTAACTTGCATAAAGGCAAACACCCACTCTCTTCTGCGAAACCTGGTCAGTCTTATCCAAGCTTATGCTCAGGGGTGAACAACTCAAGCGTTAAATATCCAATTTCTATCGACACATGACAGGCCGCCTTGATTAGCTTGTCTCCTACAGATCAGCGTTAGTTGATTCTAGGGCCCTGGAATTCTGGTTCAACCCACAGGTCTACGTTTTTAACCCCTTTTCCCAAACTTTCAATAAATCTTCATCAACAAAGATATTTATCTCTCTGTCTGCCTTATAAAAAACCCAAACGTTCAGTCAGGCTACCACGATAAACATTTAAACTTTGACACTGTAGCTTTCTCTCTCGAACTGACAACACCCCACAACCGATACTTTTCTCGGCCATATCTTAAGCCACGCAAACCCCGATGTCCTCCGAGTTTCCTGCACCGCGGTGAATAGAGCCGTTGCGGCTAGCCTAGCTCTCGTCACTGAACTTGAGTACTTGGAAAACATAAATGACAAATGCAGTAACTCCGTTCCAAAACGCTCCATCGACGTTCATGGAATGCTTGCGCATCATACATCTTAGCACCTAAACGTAGATTTCATCTGCAGCTTTTTTTCGCAGTGCTTTTATTTTAAGCACCAGCGATAAAGTCCGGAATCGCTACATGTGTGGTACGGGGTGTTTTCATGCGTCAAGCTACGGGGAGGCTCAGTTAGACATGTGTCGGTGCCCATGAATGCATGCACAGAGTAACATCCATGAGTGAAACTTAAGCGCAAATGTGCGATGGTCACACGTGCCTGATTGTTGGGTCTTGGCAGGGTATATATGGGCTTTTTGATTTTAATAAAACTTTCGGTTGACAGTAAGCGTTGATGTCGTTTCCCTTTCTTATCCCGGTGTCAGTATGCGCTTACGTTTCACTCATGGATGTTCACCAACTAGCTCGTCTCCATTTTGCCACAGAGGAACACGCACGTACAGATGTGGATTGTCCAGGGCTTAACCAAATGTGTATTGACCAAAAAAGTACAAATATCAATCAATTGAATGCAAAGAGCAAGCGTTTATGACTCCCAAATGACATATTTGCTCTTCGTGTTACGGCAAATGCTACACCTAAACTGTCAGATCTTGTTCAGGTGAGTAACGCTTGTGTGCTGACGTTTTCTTGATGAAATGAAGCTTCACACATGGCGCCACCCGCTTTCACCTTCATGCCAACCTTCACCGAGGAGTATTGCATCCCGTAATCATTACCGTGATTCCGTGATGTAAAATGAACGTGGGGACCGTAAAGGGTGACACCCTAACGCGCCATGTAACAAAAAATGCTAGCGGTAACATTTCGGGATAAGGAAACAGCAGCATAGATTACGGAGCAGACTCGTGTAGAAGACAAGCTATTTCATACCGCGCGAAAGAGGTGAGGCGAGGAGGGTAGTGTAATGCGTATGAAGGACATTTAACACTGGGAATATCTGTTCAACAGACCGGCTACCAAGCGATGGTGAACGAAGAGGAGACCCAAGAGTCGTTGAAGAATGCAGCTAAGACAATTCGGGGCAAAGAATGGACTCGACAAACTAAGGATAGAAAAGCAGCTGAAAATCTTTGGGAACGGCGTTCGTCCTGCAATGTACATTGTGATAATACCGCTTCGAATCGCCTGAAACAGTTTGCCTTTTTATTCAGACAGTAATTTCGATCAAGTATAAATTGACCATACACTGAAATTCGCAGCGTACTTAGGTTGATGTCCCTCAATATTTTCTGTACTAACATAATGTGCAAAATACAGGTGACGTAAAAAAACTGTAGCTCACAAAAATGTCCGTGCACTAAAGAAATTACGTGCTAAAAGCATTGGTTGGCAGACGCCGCATCTTTTCCCACCGGTTTCCCTTATGGCACTGTAAGGTAATATCCTCACTTCACAAATGGCTCTTTAGTGTGGAGTAGAACCCATCAACATTCCTCGCAGGTCCGCTGCGTACGCCACGCTTATTATAGGTTGAAACAACTTCTACGGCAACGCCAACGCTGGTAGGACACAGCAAATAACACCTACATGCACATTAATGCAGGTGGCAGCCACTCAGTTCTCTCGTGTACACAGAGTGAGTGAGTGAACAAACTTTATTTAGGCGAGCTTCAGGCCCTGATGATTGGGCGCCCGCCCGATGAAGGGCCTCCTCTAGTCCAGGAAGCCCTCACCAGCCCCCCACCCTAGGCCCTCACCACCCACCCGGCCATTCCACTGCTCGTACGTTGGGTGAGGATTGGGGGTAATGGATGGCTTCTTCTGAAACTCCCATACCATGTCGTACAGCGTGCCGGGTTGGGGACATAAAATTACGTGGCGTAGTAGAGGGTAGGGTACATGACATGGAGGATAGTGGCGTGAGGATAGGAATTGCGAAATGCAGTTTCCTCTGCTCTGGATGAATGAGGATATAGTGGCGGGCAATGTCGTTATTCGTGGCGGTAATGGGCGAGGAAGTCCGTGTATGAAGTAAGAGTAGCGGGCTTTGGAGAGCAAATTGGCTGCGTGTCTCCTCCGTCTTCAGAAACGGCCCGGTGGGTATGAACGCCGGCAGCGGCGTGTGCCGCGTCGTTTTCATTGAAGGCCTCGTGTCCGACGGTCCAGATTATGTGCACGTCCGAGAGCTGGCGTCCACTTTGCAGAATTTGGAGGTCCGCGGGTGTTATGCGACCTATAGCAGGAAGTGGCGGCAGGCGGCTTGGGAGTCGGTCATTATATAGTGAGATATAGTCGCTTCCAGTGGTGGCGTATAGAGCAATGGCAAGTTCTTCTGCTGTCTCGATAGACATCGTGCGAACTGTATAGCAGCCGTCAATTCTGCACCGTTGGCGTCGGTGACACTCATGGCATGGGCATGCTGTTGGGTGCACGGAGAGGCATCCGTGTAACGAGTACAGGAAGAGTTGTGGAAGCGTTTTCTAAAGGCTCACATCCGGGCTTCTCGGCGTGCCTTGTTATAGACGGGGCGCATATTTCTAGGGATGGGTGCGACGTTGATGTATTGTTGGGTGCAATAGAAGGACGCGTTGTCTCCGTTCGCATGTTGGAGGAGGAGAAGTCTTGGAGGAGAAGTCTTTTCTCGTTTATTCTTCAAGTAACGGCGCTTCCTTCCTGTGGTCAAGTCCTTGGGAACTCACGCACAATCGCTTTGCAGCGTCCTTTATTGAGTGGAGAGCTTGTCTCGGAGAAAGAGCTAGAGCTGAGTTACTTCCACAACGTAGACTTGTTGGTGATCGCGGGTCGCTGTAGCGGCCTCCCTGCACAATAAATCGAAAGTGAAGGGTGATCGCATACCTGTTTCCTATGCGTTTTTACTTAAATCATGCTGATGGCGAGAACCGCCGTGCGCAAACACAACTAAATCGCATTATTTTTTGTTCTTGCCAAAAGTTACAAACCAACAGGAAGCCCATGTTCCTTTTGAATAAAGCTGTTTTGAGAGCCGCCAAAATGGTACGAACCTAAATAATATAGGCTGTATAGTTTAACATAAAGCGCGATAGGCCAGCTATGAGAAATGGGTTGTCGATTCGGAACCCTAGGAAGTAGATCAGCACCAGCTTCAGGAAGGTCGCTGCAATTCGTTCCTTGTCACCATCGATAATCAGCACCTTCGTAACATATTGAGCGTCACATGTCATTATTTTTCAACAGTAACTCTCGCCGCATGTGACGCAACCAACAGGGATGCGCAAAACTCTTTCTCATTGCAGCATTCTAGATTACCTAACAAGTAATGATTCCACGCGGCGTTCAGGAATACCACACGACCGTGTAAAGTTGCATAGTAGCCACTTACTTGGCCGAACCGTCCTGTTTGGCAAAGCCGTCCTCCAGAGTCCTCTGGAAACTCTCTGGAAGAAGCAGGGCACCGCCCGCGGCCGCCACGCAGAGTACGGCGGCCACCACATTTGGCACCCACGGCTGCGTAGCGTGGCCCTGCGGGGCAGCGAGCAACGCACCTTGCGTAAGGCCCACACAGTGACGACGAAGTTCGCAAATGCGGGCTAGACTTTTCACCTATCTCATGCATGCATTGGCTACCGTACGGGCACGCTCACAACTACCGCAACGTAAGGTTCCCTTCCCTAAAGAAGAAAGTGCATGACAGCTGCATCTTACCGGCACTCACCTACGGGGCAGAAGCTTGGAGGCTCACAAAAAGGGTACAACTTAAATTGAGGACGAATCATCGAGCAATGGAACGGGAAATGATAGGTGTAGCATTAAGGGACAAGAAAAGAGCGGAGTGGGTCAGGGAACAAACACGTGTTAACGACATATTAGTAGAAATTAAGAAGAAATGGGTGTGGGCAGGGCATGTAATGCGAAGGCAACGTAATCGTTGCTCGTTAAGGGTAGCAGAGTGGATCCCTAGAGAAGGCAAGTGTGGCAGGGGGCTGCAGAAAGTTAGATGGGCAGGTGTGGATAGGATCGACGTTCCGGTTGCCTGTAAGGTAAATGCTGAACATAAGCCTAACAACACATAAACTCGAGTTTATTGGTCAATGACGACGAGGGCTGCCATCGGAAGTTCAAGGCAAGTTAATCGATGACCACTGGACTGCGAAGTCAACATAACCGCCAACACGTTTGCTTTAGCATACAATACACGTAAAGAGTTCTGAGTGCCTCTCTTAATTGTCATAGTTATCTTGTGTTGGATAGCAACTGTTCTATTGAAGACTTCTCGCCCTTAGAGTTTTTACCTTTATATACAAAATACACGAACGTGGTTGTAGATTAAAAAAACACAACCCTTTGTCTGCCAGCAGCACATGTGCACAGGTGCGTGCGCGTGGGCGTGCTTCTGCATGCGTATGAGCGCCCGTGCACGCGTCATATTCCCTCTCCATGTGTGCTGCGTTGACCCCTGGCACGTGTCGGCAAGGGCGTGAATGCTCACCAAGTCGTCCAAGAAGGGCGCTAGCGCGGAGCCGACGTATCCCAGCGTGGAGCAGAATCCCATGGCGACCGAGCGTACAACGGTCGGGTACGTCTCGCTCAGATTCACGTTCACGACGGCGTTATTCACCGAGGAGCCAACCTTCCCCGCCATCAGCAGGCCCAGACGCACCCAAGGGTACTCTGCGCATGCGTGTACACACTGCCATCCACGCCATAAAGCGTAATTGCTCTTTTTCGCGGGACATGGGCTTGTCCTTCGAAGCGTGATCTACAGCTGCAAAGTTTAGAGCGGAAACCCGGCCCATAATTTCCGTCGTGTTCTTGGGCCCCACAAAAAGTTGTCGGCTGAACAACTTGTTTCAATATCGTCCGCTTTCCTAGGTTTCATATTCAATGTAATATTTTAACAGCATGTTTAGGCCGACACAAATCCGTCCGGCGTGCCCAAAGAGCCCCGAGCGCACGTGAGCGATTTCCTCGCGGCCACCGCCCGGCGTCGTCCAAACTTGCGCGTGGGCTTACGCCACATGAGGAGATTCCACCTTCGTCATTGTCGTCGTGTAGCTTACGGCGCGTCACGGATCTGCCGTGCCGAAGACGATGACGACAAATCTGTCAAGCCATCCGTTCAGAATCCACTAATGACGGCCACCGGAGTAGTTGACGAAGAAGTGGAGGTCTACCGAGCTAGGATGCTCTACAAGAGGATTTGCCCTACGCGGCTGCGCCGTCGGAAGATGACGACAAAAGGAATGACGACGATTGCACTCAATAAAGAACTGTACATACTTTAATGGTCTTTGCTTGAGAGTGCCGTCCAAAACGGCTTTGCACTGCTGGGGTTCAGCTGCTCCCTCTCTTCGGCTGTCAGTGGGGGTGTGCGGAGGAGCTAGGTCGACCCCCCGCTCAGCTTTTTCTCTAGCCTTGCACCACGAGTCCAAGCTATGCCGATTTCTTTATGTTATATAAAGAATTCAGGCAAGCTTGCACTCACGCGCAAGACTTTATTGGCGAAGCTGTTGTAGGGGACCATTGCCAGACCCATAGTTGAATTTAAGTATCATTGTTTATTTGCATAATTGGGGTGCTAGTAATCATCATCAAATGCATCAAAGAGGTCGTCGTCTCCTTCGCGATGATTAGGGGATGCAAAGTCTCTTCCTCTCATTGTAGACTTCCACCAGCCCAACTGGCGAAGCTTGCACTAAGTCTCGCAAGGCTTGAACCATAGTGAAACTGAAGGATTTCTTTACATGTGAACACTCAAGGACGCATCCCCACGCATTTGTACAAGTTTTAAATTGTTTATTTACATGTTCCGTCATCGCTTTACACTGTGCTAGTATTAGTCATCGTATTATGTATCGATATCGTTGTGTTCATCATGCCAAGCATTACATGTGCGGTAGCACTGCAGTTTTTTTTTTCCTAAAGCCACTGCGGGAGCCTAACTCAGTGGTCGCCGCGAGGCACGCGCTCACGAGCGCTCGGCATTTTCTCGCTCCTTGTAGTTTTTGCCAACTTTTTTGTTGTTGTTAAAGCAACTGCGCGTGCCGGGAACGCTCGGCGGTCGCCGCGAGGCACGCGCTCACAAGCGCTCCGCATTTTCTTGGTATGTTTTCCTTTAACATAGAACTTGCGCCTTCTACAACAGCTCCGCTGTTATAACTGCAAGTTAAAATACGCGCCCCACCTCCCTTACCTTCATCAAAGGTGTCTCACCAGTGGGAAATACCGCCTATTTGCGGGATTTTCTTTTTCTCTTCATCGCGTAACAGAGACCCAAATTAGGACGGCCGTCCCTTCTCTTCTGGCATTTTCCAACGTTAGGCCAAACGCTGCGCTTTGAGTTCTAACTGGTACCAACCCTTTGACCAACAATGGGCTTAGCCCATCGTTGACTACAATGTTAGAGCTACCTATCGTTAAGCCCAACACACATAAGCACATAAACCCACACGTTCACTGGTCAACGTTGGCTGATAAGAAATTTAAGCTAGAGCAGGAGTGCAAGCCCCCGTACAGTGTGGCACACCCACGTAGTATCAGGTGCCCAGAGGTGCATAAGTCAACGCCCGCTTCTTTTTTTTTTTTTTTTCATTTAGTGCGAGCGTTAATACTCGTAGTGTTACATACACCCAGTTCTGATGGAGGCGAAAAGAGAGTACGCCCCTGTGTACGAGATTTCGGCGCCCGTTAAAGATCCCCAGGTGGTCAAAATTAATCCGGAGCCCTCCATTGTGGCGCCCCTCATCGCCTGCGTTGCGTCGGCGCGTTAAACCCCACAATCAATCAAATCAAGCAGGAGGGCAGTGAGGCTTAGTTCCCTTCAATCCCGGAGTTCCCTTTGAGTTCCCTACAATCATTTGAGTTCCCTCACCGAGTGGCAGGAGACATAGGGCGACCATGACCAGAGCCGACAAGACCATGGTGCCGCAGATGATGCACCGCCGGCGGCAGTACTTCACGATTAGCGCGTTGATAAACCTCACCGGGTACTCAGACAGGGCAGCGAGGGTGAAGTTGAGGTACGGGTTGCCACCCACGCTCGCTGTAGACACCGTCATGCGGTACCACATGAGGCTGCATACCATCCTGTGCACAGAAGTCAGCGTACAAATAAGCTTTCAGTTTGCGAGCTAACACTATGCATACGATGAGAACTTCCAAGCATATAGGGCCTTGTGACAGTTCGCGTGCTCCAGTTCAAAACTATTGCAGATGTTTAAAACTGTCCCGTAAGGTGTTGCACTTCAATGAGGTGCAAGGAGAGAAAATAGAGAAAGCGGGAAGGAGGATGGCTTACTAAACATGATAGAAGATGTTCAGAGCTGCTCACTGAATGCCACAAAATAAACCGACATCACCATTCTAAACCAGAACGCACGCCAATAGCAAATAACAACTTGTATTGCACATTATAGATTATTACTCATCGCCCCTTACTTAAACTGATGCCCAACTAAACGCCATAGCGACTACACGTGTAATACTGAAATGTGTTATGTGTTGCTTTCGGTTTGAACACTTGAACTCACATCTGCAAGCTGAGCAGCACTGTTATTTTCGCCCAGACTTTTGTGGAGAAAAGGTCAGCAATAGACCCTCTGTTAACATCACGTGACTGAAAAGGAGAGAAAGAAATGTTATGGAAATCTGCGATTCACTTGCTCGCGCGCCTTGACTACATCCTCACAAAATCGCGCACGAACACACCGGCCCCTTTTGTAGTATTGAGGCACTGAGCCCAGCTATGCAACCAAAGAACTTCTAGCACATAAACAACGTCGTGATATGTTATCATCATCATCAGCCTGTCTACACCCCCTGCAGAGCAAAGGCCACTCCCATAGATCTCCAATTATCACGGTCCTGCACTAATTAGCTGCGACTAATTTATCCCTGCAATGTGATGTATAAAGCATACGTGTTACCTAGCCTCGCAATACTCCTTCGTATGATTTAGAGGGGCCATGAAAACAAAACAGAAGTTTGGTTCCCTCGAGTAAGTGCATTGACCCAATAAATAATTGCAATATTTTCGTAAACTTCCAATCAACAGCTAATAAGTTACTAAAGAAAACATATCAAGCAGTCCGTACTTTCTCGCCCGGTTCCTATGCATACGCCACGCGAATTTTGTGCGGTTGGCGGCCGCCGACTAAGGAAATCGCCAAGAAACATGACTGTGCAAGTGCAGTGGTGCCGCTAGTACAGTTTGATCATATCACCCGGGTGCTGACGCGCAGTTAAAAGCTTGATAGCTCTTTCCCTAGGTTTCCCTAGAATACGTCACTGCTGACGTCGTGTACCGCGAACTTTGAACGTTTTCAATTCTTTGTATTTTTTCCTCTTAAAAAATGTCTATCGGTGCTGGACTGAAGTTCAGAGAGTTACCAAAATGTGCTTCTTTCAAATAAAATGAGTTGTATTTTGTCTTCATGGCTTCTTTAAGAAAGTCGCTTACCCATACTGAATCCGGCTTTGTCTCTCTGAACGTAGCTTTGTCATGCGGTTTAGTAATATAGATAAATTAAATTATAAAGGATTATGTTGCGTCTGTTCCCAAGTAATCAGTTAAAATACAGATGAAGCTACACAATACGCTACATCTTTCTAATACACTTAAGGTAGATTTTTTGCTATTTATTAATTCATTTACCACCGGGGTATTAAGCAGGGTACAATAAACTGACCCGGCAGGCGGATAATGCAGGTCAAGATTCTCCGTACCCTACTCCCTTGCATCATCCGCAATTAAGGTCCTCACAGATGACTTTGTTCCTGTTCAAATTCGTTCAAGCTTTGAGAAGACTTTCATAACACATCAAACTGGTGTGATAAATGTCTAATGAAGTAAACATGTTAACGAATGAATACAATGAGAATATTTCTGAGCAGCAAAAAAACTGACCCCAGCCTGTATTTTTTGGCGATTTTTTTTAATTGTCTGTTTATTCTTATACAAATACCTCGGTCTTACTATTGAAGCAGCGTAATATGAAATGGGAATGTTGGCTACGTAGCTAATACTGCCAGTCGCATGCTTCGTTATCAGCGTTGCAACTTCTTCTCTGTGCCGAGCCCACATAAATTGTCTGTAAAGACACCCGTTTGACCAAAGCTCGAGTACTAACACGTTGCATGGGACCTTTCTTCGCAGGCAATCGCTTTCGCCCTTAAGGTAACTCAGAATCGATGAGCCAATTTTATTCAATAAAATTATTCTCGGCATGCCAGCTCAAAAACGATGGAAAATAATTCTTAACCAGATACTATCGCGTTTGCTTCTTTAATAAAATTTAATGTCACAACATGTTCTAGTACAGCCAGTTTCCCCTTACCTCCGATGTATCGTGTTGCTCTGAACACAGATACGTTGGAATTCAGAGAATTCTATATTCAACCAAGCCTGTATTCAGATGCGGGCTTGTCTGAATACATACAATGCTGTTTTGGCGTGCATCTTGATTCTTTCATTCATATACGTAGCTACGAATGGAACCACTTTCCTGGTGGCCGACATTACGCCGACATCACGGATTCCGGTAGCTTCAAGATCAGCGTACATAATGACACCACTCGATACAATGCTCCTTTTCTGCAACTATCAAAACCTGCACCACTCCTTAATACAATGCCTTTGGTACCGAAAAAATAATACAAAAAGAAATAAATAGGAAAAGTGCATGCTGTTTAAAAGCCAGAAAACAGCAGCTACTCGGTAATTTTTAATAGCTCGGTGTACTTCAGCAATTTTTGCGGATTTGAAAGGTTCGCGATTCACCAAAACTACGTATTTTATTTCCATACCCCTTTAATACATGCAACTTGTCAGCGCATAATGACTGCCACAAATTCAGCCTGCATGCTACTGACAAAGGCACCTATTAGCGATATTTTAGCGTCCCCAAAGAATCACTCACGGCTGCCTTGTTGCGCTTGGCCTCGTCGATAATCTCATCGACTAGGTGTGGTGGCATGCTTCCGTGCTTAGCGAACTGTGCGACCACTTTCTTGGCCGCTGGGAACCGGCCCGTGGCCATCAACCATCTGGAAGATTCTGCCAAAAAACTGTCAATAATGCGTTAAAACAGCTTTCCCGTTGGGTTCGCGCTGAACCAGCCATCCGCACTGCTCACCCCACCCCACCTACACAGGTAATTGCAGTAAAGCATGGAAGCAAGCATGGAAACAAATACATCGTGACAGCATGCCCTGGAAGCAAAGTTTCATTGTCGCAATGCCTCATTTAAGTGCGTATACAATATATACGAATATAGTTCTAATTACAGTCCTGATTAAGCTTTAGCAATCACCAAATTGCGTGCTTGCTTGAGTGATTGATTGTGGGGTATAACGCGGCGACGCTACACAGGCTACGAGGCGCGCCGTAGTGGAGGGCTCCGGATTAATTTTGTCCTCCTGGGGATATTTAATGTGCGCCGTAATCTTGAACACACGGGCGTTTTCGCTTTTCGCCTTCATCAGCAAAGCGGCCGCAGCGTCCGGGATAGCAACCCCATAGCCATAAAGGCTATGCATCCGGTCGCGTACTTTTTTACCGCATTAAAAACCACACCAACTCACAGCGTTTCGTTAATATACTTTTTTTTCTTTTATACAGCAGTTTATTGCTATTTTAGTCATAGCGGCAATAAATGCATGCTTCTCTTAATCGTTGTTCCTTGCCTAATTCTCATTAAAACTGCAGCTGTGCGTTCTTGCAACAACCTTCGCGTTGCTCGGATATATCCAAGTGCAAAAGCTGGGAGATTTTAGTTGCTTGCATAATGCGGATCACTACAGCGCTTTCTGATGCCAGCACGAGGTATGTTTTCTTACCAGAACAGTACCAGCAGCGGTGCTAGCGGCACCGCCGCGTAGAGCTGCGTGCGCCGCCAGTCTTTGGCCAGGTACGCGACCCACGGCACCAGCACCATGCCCGTCGTCCAGCCGCTGCCCATCATCATCGCTGGCATGTAGCGGTAGCGTGGTGACACAGTCTCCACGACTTGAGGTGCGTGTGGAATAATAAAGAAACACAAGCCTCAGTGAGAAGAAACCATGTTGTTGTTTCGCCCTTTCTCACGTAGCTCTTTTACCGAATGCGAAGGAATCATTGAAGCACAAGGGCAAGCTGGCAGTCGTAGTGTCATTTACTGGTCTTGACATCCATAATTTCAATAGTTTCATCAGTCTGTCTAAGGGGCCTTGCTTGAGCTCTTTACAACAGCCAGCATGTTGTACTAGGACATCTTGCAAAGCAAAGACTTAAGCGTGCAAACGTGCGGAGAAAAAAAAAAACATCCTGCTTATGTTTTCCAGATAGGTTCAATATGTTTAATGCTTAAGCATTCTTAGGCTAATTTCTCTTCAAATATGTCTCGTCCGTCCATTTTTTTTCCTTTCGCCTGGAACGTTTGACATCATGCGTCTAATAACCAATTGTTTATCTGTGCAACCAGAAAGCAGCCATGGGCAACAAACAGTGAGAGAGAGCTCTTTATTAGAAGGAAGCAAAGAGGTCTGCTGGCATGTATTCGCCTACATGCTACTCTGCGGGGATGGGGAGAGGGGAATAAAGCCCCTATAGGAAGCAGGGCGAAAGACAGGCGAAAAAAACTGGTTGATTCCTCGGTCATAGGAATCGGCAAAGCACGAAAGTGAAACGTGCAGAGAAATCGGCAGCGAAAGGAGCATGATTTGTGGGATGACGGATGTCTTGTCGGTGTGCTTTGCGAGCGACGTCCTGCTAGCCGGTCACTTCAGGAACGATGCGACCGTTTCGGTCCTGATTCCGTAGTGTATACGGCAGACGGTTGCGTTGCGACGAGCTCAGCTTGTGGAACGCGAGAGGTAGAATTTGTAGCTTGAACCGTGCACGCGCGAACGCGTTTCGCTGCCCGCAGGCTTTCCTCTTCGCATCAAATCAGTCGGTGTTCGCGTCATTCGCCCGTCGGCGTCGCTACGACGCAGCTCACGCCAACTCTCGGCGCTTGTTAGCATCATGATGCACTACTTCGCTTCCCCTCGTCTAGACGGCAGCACCATCCGCGTCAATGAAACTTTTTCTGCCGTTTATCCTGTGTTCGTTGGGCTGGCGTCATTTCCGTGACGGATATGACGTCATCGAAATCTTGGTGTATCCGGGAATACAACACTTTCGTGTTAAAAATGAAGAGGTAAAAAATAAGGTAACATGGGATATTCCGTGGGTCACGTAAAAGTCCAGGTGGTCCCACAGGATAACGATGTAGAGTTCTCTACATTGTCTCTGCGACGCCAATATCGTGTAAATAATCAAACACTGCATCTAATACTCTTCGCTGGTATGATCAAGAACTGTTTCAATAAGAGCTTTCATTGAAAGCCCTTCTTGGAACAGTGAGTGGCGCGTTGTGCCAATTGTGCACAAAGCGCCCATTTACCAGCCCCGCAATTTTCTTGTCCTTACTGGCTATTGTCTTTATATTTACGTAAATTTCAACAGACTAATAAGGGCGCTAACATCACTAAGAGTCTTATCTAAATTTCAATAGATATTATCGCAAGTCTTACTAAGGGCTCTAACATCACTAAGTGTCTTATCGCAATTGCAATTGATATTATCGCAAGTCTTACTGAGTGTGTAGATGACTGCCGAGTACGCGGAGACCCCGATTGCCATGAGAAACCGGGAAATATAGTACATGGTGGGTGTAGTGGAAAAGGCGGCCATGAAACTCGCCCCGACTGAGAGCAACAGTCCGCCCAGTATGGTTTTCTTGCGGCCAAACCTGCGAGAAACGAAAAGCTGACGCTTGCGGGTACTCTGAAAAAGGCTATACCTGTGGAGCGCACACGTTGACACCTAATCGTTTAAGCTCGGAAAGAGTCCTGAAGTGCTTACATCAATCAATCAATCAATCAATCAATCAATCAATCAATCAATCAATCAATCAATCAATCAATTGATCAATCGACCACTCGATCAATCGATGGATCAATCAATCAACCAATCAGTCAATCAATCAATCAATCAATTTAATTTATTTTGCCTCTGTACTGGAAAAATTGAAAAGCCGGAAAATGGAAAAAACCACTCTTCCATCCAATACGCTGATCCAAGGAGGCACAAGATTGCAATCTCGGTAAAAAATTTTCTCTCACGCCTGCTTCCAACAAGTCGTTTTTATTTGCGCCCAAAACTTTGTACCTTATCAAAAGATCGAAGGTTGAGGCCTAAGAGGCTAAGAGGGCAGATTCACGATGACTCGAAGTATTTTCGTTTCTGTCTTTTGTAGCCTGTCCCACACTAAAAAATATTAAGTTAGACATAAACAGGCAGTCTGTAATAAGACAGACATGGTTACCGCTTCACATAAAAGATGCCGGCTTTTCTTAGACTTCCTGTAAAATCGCTTTAGTTTTTTAGGATAAAATTTATACAGTGGTCCCACAGGTGTTGCTTTCAAAAATGTATGCCAGTTATTTCGACGCATTCTGTAGGGCCAACTTCTTGTCCCCTAAAGCCATGTCTACCGCTGGAATAAAAAAAGACTACTTTTGTTTTCCCAGCTTCACTATTAGGGCTGTCTTTAATTGTGAAAATGCTTAGTTTTTCCTGTACTACTATGTTGGCTGTAGTTTGAAGCTTGGTACAGTCTCTGGACCGGAGCAGTACAATCGTGAACATAGCATATAACGTAGAAACTTATAAGATACATTTAGGTGAAAAGTTTTGCCTCGGTTCAGAGTTCTGTACATGTATGTCTTGCTCTTAAATCATTTTTATGTTATTTATTTCAACTTGTATAGCCTGAATTTCCAGATTGTTAAAACGGGTCTTGTCTTCATGGGTGTGTGTGGTCTGATAGTATGCTGTTTTGGTACAAACAATGTAAGCCCAACAACCTTTTTATTCAGTTTGGCCATGTACGTGTGCAGTATAAAATACACTGCAGCTAGAGCCCCATAACCGCGGGAACCGTGTCACTGTGATGTTTTGGACATCAGAGTGACACGGCGGCATAAACTGAGAGTCACCGTCTTACCAGTCGGCGATGTGGGACGTAACAACGGCCCCTACGACCATGCCGGCGAGGAAGATGCTCTGGACGAAGGAAACCATCCACCTGTTGTCGCATACCATGTCCCACTGGGAAAGTCGACGAGTGAAATTCATTCGAGAGGTTCCTTAAAGGGACAGCGAAACACATTTTGAACACGCCAGATAAACCGGCCCAGTCTTATATTATGTCGGAAGGGTGACGAATTGGGCTTTGTGGTACAGGAACACCAGAAAAGTAACTGTGCAACAAGTGGGCTCCTACTGTGGAGACCCAGGTTCAAGACTCCTGCGAACTGAAATGTGTTTTCAGTTTACGCTTTACGGTAGCGGCCATGCTCTGGACCGGACAACAAGAACAGCACCAACCATAGAGTTTCATACTAGTATATTCTGGAGGGAAAAGTGGCGCCACTGTCTAGGGGAGCCGCGCTTCAGCGAGCGTTCCGTCATATACCGGCCAGACACGTTCCGCTTGTCCTTGCCATGTCCCATGAACAGGATGAAAAGTTGCCTCTGGCTGCAAAACAGCAACAATATTACTGTAAAAAAACTATTCAAATTTGTTTCGTGTTTATAAAAGTGAAGCAACGAAACGTTGTCGGTGATTATTTACAAGCTTCATGCGAAAAAGAAAAAAATGTTGACCTTTTTTGTTGAATTTGGCTTCGAGACAAAAAGAAGACATGTGGCTAGCTAAGCCAAGTAGGCGAGCAACGTCGCTAGGCGCAATGGCGCCGCCCACGACGGCCCACGATTGCAACGCCAGATTTCCGTCTAGCATATATTACTATGAAACTCTATGGCACCAACGACGGCTTTTTTTTTTCGCATGATGGGGCCCCTGTCGCTTTCACCGTAATAACACCAGCCAGTAGCCCTCTACAGCCCCTTCCTTGTAACTTCGTTCCTACGGCGATGGTCCTTTCTCTCTTTTTCCTCAACTTCTATTCCCCGTTGCAGCAGCGTCGGCAAGCCGATTCGATTATTCTCCCGCGTGAACACCTTTCAGAAAAAAAAATCACTTATGTTTTGAATAGTCTCATGGTAGTCGAATACAAACATTTTGAGAATGTAAATACATTTCCTAATATAGTTATATTAAATCTCGGGGCTTCGAATATCAGCGCCAGAGTACACCTGACATGTAAAGAATATTTGAATTTACTATTTCATTCACAGCCTCAGTTCTAAATTGGCCTGTTTATGACAAAAGCCGGCATTAAACAACTATATCAAGTACCAACTGACGTAGTCTACGAATGCTCAAGCTAAATTCGTTCTCTTGCCTGTGACGACCAACGCACACGTTACTCACCTCCTCGTTGACTGTCTTGCCGTACACGCTCCGATCGTAGACCCAGGATGTGCACAGTTCAAGATCCCCACTGGCGTCCTCGGCTACACCTCGGGCACCATTCCAACGGTCGCACAGCGCAGTCTCATTGTGGTCAATGATGGCGGTGATATTCGTCCAAGCGTTGATGGCTCTTCCCGAAGTGGTGTTGGCTGCCATCTCCACAACATCGGTGCAGTGGAACACGATGTTCGACGGAGCCACGAACACGGGCATCATCATGTTCCATGTCGCGGGCAAGCCACGGGTGAAGGCGAACACGAAGAGGACTAAGTGGCTGCGACACAGCTTGTCTAGCACAACATCCACCGTAGCCGGAGCCATCTCCTGGCAGCTAGCTGTGAAAGAAGGAAATGCCAAAAAGAACATGCCATGGTCATAAATTATGTGGAACGATCCAGCAACTTTTATCCTGACTGCTACTCGCGGGTAATTTTGTAAAGTACAGGGCTAACATGCACTACGAGGAATCCAATCCTTCCGTGCATTAAAAAAAGGAAAAGTCAGGCTTAAGCACAAATTTATACACCAACGCACTTTTTTAACATGAAATAAATTTTATTGCTCTATAATAGGGATTCTTTTCTTTGTTTTACTATCTTTCAGGACTTCAAAGGGGCAAATAAACGTTGGTCATAAATCAGACAGCTTCGATCGAAACAATTAGATGGTGGTTTATAAAACCGCTGTGATTGAAAGCACACAGAGAAGGTGACAGGTCAACAGTCAGAAATTAGGTAGAGATAATAACTTCTTTGGAAGCCAAAAACTGACGAATCCTGATGCCACCATTAGAGCGATGGAATGGCGAAAGCTCAGCGGTTTCTTATCATACCAAACTGCACCCGGTCATCTTGATTGTTACAGCCCTTCATTTTGATGAAACACAGCGCATTTTTTTTTTTTTGTTTTTTTGTCACTGACGTGCCACCCCTTTCTAGCCACTTTCCCTGCATTAGGCTTCTTCAGCTGTAGCATTCTCCGAATGGCCATGTATCACTACGCACGCACCAGGCTTGGAGTACTTCGGCAGCCCCGCCTCTTCTCCCACCCAGACCTCAATACGGCCACGTAACTAGAGTCCCCGAGACATGTGGATTATGGCACTACGCGACAGAGGTTTTTTTTTTTTCTTTGCTGCACCACGTACCCTGCGCCATTGCAGACAGCGCGCCAGCCTCCGTTGCAGGCCGGCTACTGCGAGAGGTAGCCCGTCCCTGCTCTCTCCCCAGCTGGCTTTTTCTGGTGGCAACGGGTATTTACCTATCGCCGGGGGCCGCATTCGGATTCATGCAACGAAGTTCCCTATGAACGTTTCAGAGTATTGTCCATGTGTGTGCGGTGAAGTAACCTATGTGTGTGCGGTGCTAGTCAGAGTTCTTGAGTCACGCACATGAGTCACCCTGAAGTTGAAGCTTATCAAGCAGTGCAACTACCCCGATGTAGAAACCGAAAAATTTGAGTTGATTATGAAATCTATTTCACTGAACGCCAACAAACGTTTCTTCGGTGGGACATTTAAAGTGAAGCCGTATATATCTATCCCCACCATTTCACCATCCAGCAAAGCCGCTTTATTCAACACCGCTTCTCCGCTCCTCCTCGCCAGGGTCGACGCCTTTCTCGAAAATGTCATGCCCCTCGCCACCGGCGATACCTATTTCGCAAGGTGCGCAATTGTCTGATAATGGCGCCAGCGCCGTTATCAGCAATTGCACTTCTAACTCATTATGGGACAGACGTGTGTTGTTCGCTCGGAGGAAGAAAAGCGGGAATTGAAGAAGCGTTGGCCGAACGATTGGCAGGAAAACAACGGAAAGCCACTGCAGCAGAACGTGCAGCCACCGCCATTCCCGCACCAAGTTCCACCTCGTCGAGTAGCTGCGATCGCCCCCGGATGAATGGCATCCTGCCCGCCTGGAACGCCGACGTAAGCAAATAATTCTTGTTCAGCTTGAAAGGCTTTTAGAGCGACATTTCACCGATGCCTTTCACGTCTAAGCACACGCACATGACCAGTTGCTGGTTTATGCCTGTACATGGAGGGGGGTGGAGGGTGCACACGCAGCTGGGCTTCATGCTCTCATCGATGACATGCCCGTTGTGCTGGTGGGAGTTTTGAACGTGGGCGTCTCACGACCCAATGCGACCTGTGCGCTGTCCTCCGTGGTCGAGTGGTTTGGGTTGGTGTTCCACAGACAGTAAGGTGCCTACGAAGCGGGAGGGAAGCGAACGGCACCACGTTTGCCCGCTAGAACAAAGCTCGCGTCATTCCAAGTTTCACTCAACTAATTTGCTAGGAAGAAGGCTAAGCTGCAAATTACGGACAAACGTGTTTTTAGTGCACTTTTTGGACTGGGTCCAGCTTCGCTGGTCATCCTTCTTCACAGAGTGAAAAGGTACTGACTTTTTTTTTCTCGGCTGTGGATCTGTTTTTTTTTTTTTCGCTTCTGCACTTCGACCATGTTTCATAAACAACTGAGAAAGTGTCAGCGCTCACCATAGCTCTCTAGTTACCCAATAGACAGAAAATTGTAGCTACTAAAAAGCAAAGCCTACCAATTCCTCCCTCAAAGAAACAACCACAGCGTCAGCACTGCTCCACACTCTTGTCCTCGAACGATAAGAAAGTCTGCCAAAATGTCGCCACCAGCATCACGTACGCACATCTCTCAGCGGCCGTATCCTCAGTAAACAAACGTGCGTTCTTTTTGTCTCCTCTGCAAGCAATCTGACATTTAGTCACGTGCTGTCCTTAGCCTTTGACAGAGCAGTTTTTGGAATAGCAAGAGCGTTTCACCAGTGGCCCCCAAAGAGACGAAGATGGATGTTTCGAACATCTGTTGGAGGCCATCATTAGTCAAGCACTTTGCCTGTCACACGGAATTGCATGGAAACAGGGACTTTAAATAAAGTTGGGGCAAACAAATTCGGGTTTTTCAAAGGGACAGAACACAGATTATCGTAGAGTATATTTTGTTTATTCCAAATGAAAGGGAGGAAGGAAGAAAAATCTTTGTTGAACGCCTGCAACAGACACAGTGTGTAAGGGCATTCCTTAAAAAACCTCAACCCGGAACAGTTTTGCTGATAGCGCAGAACTTTTGAAATCGGAATTTTTAGATTTACCAGTGATACCTGTCCCGCCAAAAGGAATGCTAGCAACCATGACAGTCAGCCGTGTCGCAACGCACTTTTACGTGCACATGATATCAAAAGAGGTATTTAAAAACCTGTCCCCGGCTAAAACAACAATATTATTCGACCTTTCCTATTCGCTCATGCGGTTTTTGTATCACGCGTTGAAAACGACGGTGTTGTTTTGGACACGTAACGTAGTGCTACGTTTAGTCGCTACGTGTCGCAACCTTTCAGACTTCAGAAAGTTTAGTGCCCAATTAAAATTATTTCCTCCTGTTTATTTATAAATTACTTGCGGTTGCCCTAGTATATAAGAGGTGGGTTTCATATGAGCTAGACGACATGTACTCCACAAAAATCGGTTGTCTGTCCCTCTAGGACAGACACTGAAATTCTTTAGATTCTAGTAGCCCTACCAAAGTCCATTGGTTGAATTGTAAATGTCATTTCTTCATTGTTACGTTTAAAAAGAGAAATGCTGACTTATGCCACGGAGGTAGGTGAAGGTGCTCATTATTACGCATGGCGGCTAGGAAGTTTATGCGGACTGTGCAGCAATAGCTAAAAACTTTTCACTTAGGGCATAGATATATGTCGAACAGTTGAGAAAGGGTAGGACTCTCTTGGGAACACTAGGGCGAATAGTAAATTTCGTGGTCTCCCAAGAATGCTGGAGTGTTTACTTGTTGCAGTAAGGCTTCTTTTTTTGTCCTGGCATAATGGCCGCTGTTTTATTTCTGTTTTATTTCTGTTTTTATTATTATTTTATTGTACTGTGAAGAGTACTGAGAATATCATCGGTTTTGTTTCATTTTATGTTTAAATGATAACGAATTCGCATCACTTCTATGGTACAATCTTTATTGTACAGGGGAAAATTGGATTCGTATACTTTTCCCTCTGAATTTTATGGCATTCCTAGAGTAGGCCTCAATGTTGTTTAGCTAGCAGACGGCAATGTTCGTTAGCGGTTACAAGCTTAGGGACGTCAAAACTGTAGTTAGAAACTAGCATAGACGCTTTATAAAAATTAGTTCGAATGAAATATGCAGCGTAACGTTCACGATCTTGGTGCGCATGACCCAAGCGGCACAGAAAAGCGACACTCGTACTATATAGACAACTGTATAGTACACGCCAGACAAAACATAGGGAGGTACGAAATTGCATAAATTATGACCAATACACATTATACTTGCTTCTATTATTTCAGAATGTGCTGAAATATAATTGTGAGAACTATAAAAATCCAGGGGGTCTGTGCCTGATTTTAACTGCCAATAGTGCCGATGTTTGTGCCACCTTAGGGTTTACCGTAGGTTCGGCAAACACAGTTTTCAAGTGGGCGAAGGAAAATCAGCACTCAGTATGAGGTACTGTGAACATACTTAAACTGCCGTAAAACCAAACAAATAGCAATTCAGAGGCCGGACACAGCAATGAATTCAGCCAATGACATCTCTAAAAAGATAGAGAGCTGCTGTCGTACGTGGCTTGCACGTAACGTAACCACCGCCCTTTCTGGTGCATCGCTCTCAGCTTTCTCTGCGCTGTTCGAGATAAGAGCGACAGCCCAGTTCACATCCGTCCATCGCGCAGGCGTACACCAACGTGACAGTTACAGTGACGTCAGTGGCAGGTATATTTATATACAATGAAGCCACCTCTCCACTCATGGGCGATTCAGGTAGAACACGACAGCATAGTTTGGAAAAATGCAACCCTCAGAAAACGTAAGGCAGGTGGTCTCTGTTACAGCGACGATGTCGTATAAAAAAACGGCTTCTTGCTAAGAAAGCGCGAGGAGTGAAAACATTTGATCGAGGCTTGTTTAGTCTGCAGGTGCCGTTAACAATGCCGACGTTTACTGTAAAAAAACAAAGAAAAGTGATAGAGACAGAGAGAGGGAATGAGGGAGAGAGGGAGAGAAAGAGGAGGCAGGTGAGCTGAGAGGGACCCGACGAAGGTTTACGCTACTTTTTCATCTGCTTATCCTATCCATCTTCGAGTCGTCAGCTGCCTTCATGTCAAAGTGGCTGTTTTGTAATACGGCAATTATTTCCCGCAACAGCTTTGCCGACTAATTTATTTATTTATCAATGCTGCAAGCCTTCTCAGTCAGACAGGAAGTGGGCGCTCGCTGCGCACTACATGCATGGGTACAACAATAGGTGCACTGCAATTGCTCATCCCAGTGCAAAGGGGCTCGTTAGTGCAAATCGGCGTCGTGCCAAGCAGTAAGGCGTATATTTTTTAAGAAGCAAGCAGCGCGTCACCGGAAAAAAATACGAGGAACATAACAATATTCTTATGTTTTTGCTATTTTTTGGGACACAGTGCAACACATACATCCGGTTTCCGTTTTTACTGAAGTCGGAAAATTATGCCGGTTTCTGTTTTAACAGACGTTTTCAGCGCACCTGTTAGCTGTTGATTAAGTCGCCAGCTTTACTGCTGCAGTTCTCCAAGTTCCGCCCTGATGGCAAATTCTGTTTTGCAAGACAATTTTGACTTCTGTAACTTCTTTGCGCCGTTTCATAGATATATTTCTTGAAATTATCAAGTGGGTCACCAATATGCCAGACATGTCTCTTTAGAATTGCAAGTTTCCGACTTACATTAGGGCCCATTTCCTCTATTTTGCTATTTGCAAGTAAGCGTCCAAGCTTTTTACTCTGGTGAAATACTCGTCGAAGACTTTTTAAGTTGCCCGTTTCTTCTCAATGTCGCTACCCGTTGGCTCATCGGACATTGCACGGGACGATCCAGGCACAGGCTACGTATAGGTAAAAAACTTGCAGTTTACACACCTGCGTGCGTGGATCGTCCCCTAGTAGTGGTGCATGGCTCCGTACGAAGTGAAAATATGGGCGCTGCGAACAAACAGTTCACGAGTGACCATCAAGGGGTCAAGTCCGCCCCAGTGATGTCCATATCCCGATAGCGATGTAGTGACAGCGCAGGGACGGCCAGTCCGGGATCGTTGAACGCCACTCAACAGGAGACAGTAGTAGCAGTCTGGGGTGCTGAAAGGCACATGTGCAATAAGTGAGCTGGCGGTCATGCCGTGCCTGTTTTGTAGTGGTGACCATGCAGTTTCAAGAAGAGATTCTTCTTAATTTTAGGTACTAAAACTATCGGAATAATTCAGACGGGATATAGACGCCGCGCGTAGTGGGTAGTATCCTCGATTCAGGAAAGAGGCGCTGACGGTGGAGAGCAGTATAGAGTGCGGCTGAAACCATACTTCCTCCGTAGATGAGCATGCTTCACTGTACGACAAGAAATGTGGGAAAACCAGCTGACAAAGACAAAGTTTACACTGATTTTCCTAAGGTCGCATTCACTTCTAAACAGGAATGCACTACTGAGAAGGCATACTCTTAGAAACAAGCATAACGGTCTTATATTAAGATAGGAATGCCCCAGGACGTTTCATTATTTTGTATGATTTTTTTTTCCATTCGCTGAAAGTTGTTGGTCTAGCTCAGCCTGTTGGTAGAGATGGCATACTTGATCCTAGCCACAGAAAGTCACGTTTTGAAAGGACTTGCTGCGGCAGTAATTACACGCGCCGTACGGAGCAGATGATATTGTCCACGCCAACTGTTCCTGTCCCATGCCTAAGTCAAATACGCCTATCCACACGGGACCAACAAGCAGGCGGTCTTGCTCGGGCCAGCCGTTCGTCACTCATGCTAGTTTGTTACGTGCGGGTGTGTACCAAAGGCCATACTGCGCCCGGCCCACGAACACAGACGCGCCTGTGCACGTCCATACGAGGAGCCGTCGCGGTGGCTGAGTGGTGACGGCGCTGTGCGGCTGAGCCCAAGGACGCGGGTTGGATTCCTCTCCGCAGAGGCCACTTTACTGGCGGAGGCGAGAAGAGAAAACGCACTTGTGTCTGAGACTCTTCGGCGCACAATAAAGATACCCATGTGGTCAAAATTAATCCGGAGTCTTCCACTAAGGCGTGCCTCATCGCCTTTGTAGCTTCGGCGTGTGAAACCTTATTGTCGTTCATTATAATCACGTCCATACTAGGTCAAAATGCGCGGGTTGCACGCGGCACTGAAGAGAAGCACCCTGTTAACTATGCTGGCAACGCAGCTCCGGGGAGGCTCACGGCTCTGAGACGACGCGCGCAAGCGAAAACCTGGCGGCACATAACAGCCAATTCGTAAAAGTGCCCCTTTCAGCTTTTCTTTCAACGATTTCCTTGCCGTACTTTCGTTTCTCGCGTGTTTGCAGGCAAAGAAAGACGATGTTGCCTGGCAGACGCTTAGCGTTTCCGTTGTGAAAGCACGCCAGGCCACGCGCGGGCATGCTGTGCGACGCTTTTTGATAACGACAGAGCGGTCAGCGACGATAAGAGACTATCTTGCGATGTGCAAGCCGCCGGCATGGAACCCGCAGCCTCGCGACACATCTTAAGGTGCAAATAAACAAATAAACAAAAATTGTCGCCCTTTTTGACAGGCATCCAAAACAAAGGTAGGCCATACTCTCACGTGCCTTGAGCCAATTATGCATGCACGCTTCGCCCTTATTCAATATCCAGGTGGTGCAACTTCTTTCGACGGTTGTGCCTTCCGTCGTTGCCATTTTTAAAGCGAAGCTTTCTATGCCTCCCTGCTGGAGTCGTTAGTCCGAGTGAGACGTACTACAGGAAAGCCAACTTTGCACAAAGTGTTTCCCAAAGCGATGATGATAATACTAAGCGAAACTTCCAATGCCTTACTAGTGACGTCGTTCGCTTCCCAGTTTACGTCCATCGCTAGCTCAAAATACACTCCAGGAAAGCCAACGTACACAATTGGTTCCCAGGAAGGCACATCAATCGTCCCAAGGAAGAAACGCTTCCCGTTGTCGGAATCGAACCTGGATCCGCCGCATTACGAAGCTGACGTCTATCCGATTGCGCCATTCCGGCACGGTTGAAGCAGTCTGGGTAAAGTGCCCTGACCCCGTCGCTTCGCGCCCTCCTGGCAGCGCCACTTCTGGCACTGCCTGTGCAGAACGCATGCTTTTGCATGGCGCTACCGCGTCCTTTCAAGACGACGCCCTTTTTTTTTTAAATTGGGCCCCCTGGTGCGACGAGAAAATCACGCGGTGCCGCTTTGTGCTGGCGATAACTGGAGCTTTCGCAGTGCTTCCAGACACGAACGAAAGAGTGAAAGCAATCACAGGAAGTGTTTCAGAGGCCCTTGAATGCGGCAGTCGCTATCAAACGCGGGTCGTACCCGTCTAGCGATCTGTTGCAGAGGAGGCGGATGCATCCCTCTCCTCATTTTTTTAAAAGAAAGCCGAGAGAACTCTAGCTCGACGCAGACAGCAGATAGGAAAAGAGATTACTGAAGCGTTTCATATTACCAGCCGAGGTCGTGATTGTGTCTGCCGCTCTTCCATAACGTATTCACTAGAAAGAGTTACTACATCTCGTCAAAGCATGGGGGTAACTCACTTAAGCGAATATCTACACTTGTTTTCGTAAGTCTTGTTTATTTACGACGTATCGGCAGTATGGCTACAGTATATTCGATAATTGCATATTTTCAGTTTATATGTAATGCTTAGAAAAAAAATTTCATTATTTAGGGTTGATAATTCCAACTGTTTTTACGTTTTCCTTAATGGGGTAGACAGTCAAAACTGAGTTTACGTATCGGAGAGGGCAACGCATGATGTCATTCTAGAAATAGACTTTCAGCATGATTGTGGGGCGCATTTACATACCCTGCATCCACAAACGTTCCCTTTCGAGAAAAATAGGCGCCCATAGGACTATTCCTCAAGTATGGCCACAAACCGCTGGGTGATGTGTAAACTACACGATTCGATACTTGGAAACGGCCGCTCCTTTTACGGTCACAGTGTGTGACGTCATCATGCGTCATCCTGCTTTATGTCATCATGCGTCATAATGCCCCTGGTGTCGGTATAGCAGCGACCGTGAACCACAACTTCCCGCATACTTTGTCAAACAACTTCTTCGGCTATATGGATTTGCTACCTACGCCATACCACCCAAACCTCAATGGTATTATTGAAAGACGAAATCGAAAATTGACGGTGATGTCGTCCCTGTAGGTATAATCCAATCACATAAGTTGGGATGCTACATAACACTTTGTTACGTGGGTCTAAATACCTACACCCATGAGATTACAGGTTATTCAAAAAAAATTCTCGTTTACCTGCGTGTTCCAGGCAGTTTGTGCGATACTGTCCCACCATTTTCCAATCAACAAGATTCATGTGCGATGCACAGTATGTCCTGCTGAAAAGGCGTATCAAACTGCTCGACTAAGGTCTTCAAACTCTCAGTCTTGTACTACTGTGTGGTCTGATACACGACAAACGCAGGTTTTACGCCCCCCTGGTGACTTTGCGTGGATTTGGACGCCACGGAAACGTGGCTTTTGCCTGATTTGCCTGATTTAGTTCATGTATACTAGCCTTTTCACTGTGGTCCAACAATTGCGTGTTAGGCGACAGCCAGAACAACGTCACGTGATCGGTGCTACCGTCAGGCCCAAGTGGTTCAGGTCGTCCACCTGAAGCACTGCTACCTTCGCCCTGATTAACTTTCGTGTGGAGCATCGTCCGTCACCGGAGAAATTGCCACATTGGAAATTTCGCGTAACATCCCAAACTTATGAATAACGTATCCGATGCCGCATACCCCTCCATTTTTCAATGTATTTATGTGAACTGAACGTTCACTGCGCAGAAAAAAGCCAAAGACGACAGAAAGAACACGAGACAATGCGAAAGTCATCTTCGCCTCTTTCTACGCAGTGAACGTTCAGTATGAATTACCAAATTTCCCAAACATATACCTTGCTACGTTTCATGTTTATGTGCCTATAATTGTATTCTACGCTTAGTGTAGGCAGGCAGGTCCAACCCAACAACCAACCGACAAGAGCTTTCACACCTCTGTTTTACTTACTTTCGATATTGCATACACGTAACTATCGCATGTGCACGCTAATGAACGAAGGAAAGCGACTGGTGCGCTTTATGCTCCAGCTAATCCGGCTTTTCTTTTGTTGGTGACAAAGTAAAAAACAGGAACGGCGAAGCACGCCCATACATGATTGTACGAGAATTTTGTGTATTCCTTCACGTTCTGTTGCTACGGAGTGACCAGAAAGCATGAAGTCACAGTACTGGTTACAGAGTATCCCGTACGCTTCCACCAACCTGACATTGTCCCGATTTCTTTCCTTTTTTTTTTTTTGCAGTCTGAAAAACTTTTTGGAACTTCCTTTAAGGCACAAGATTTTCTGGGCATAAAACCTTGGCGTTACATACAATAAAACCGTAACGCTCTGCTTTGAAGCTAGGTAAATCGTTCAATAAAGGGACAAGGTATTGATAATTCGATAACGCTGATATAGAAACACGGAATCATAACAGTATGTGGTGGCCTCGCCATGATAATGCAAAAGGGGGCTATTGGTTTTCCAACACATCACCAACCGTTGAGACAGGTGTTCACTGACTAATCATGACCATTGTGGACGCAAAGCGGGTCCCCTGTGGCTTGTTGCAGTACTTAACCCAACGACTCACCTCTAACCTGTCGCCACCGCGCCACTCACCTGGTTTTTCAAGCCAGCCTTACGAAGGTTATATCCGGAAAAGGGGCGCTCAAACTCCAGCCGTCCGCTCGCTGATGGCTGAGCGGTGCATCGTAAAGGAATAAACAGCAGCAGAGCAAGCCAGCCAGCGCCGGAGATAGCCTGCCTTCGCCTCTTCCTCTGGATGGTCAACACGCAGCCGAGTAAGAAGCGAATGCAATAACTTTACAGCATGTGCTGTCAGTGGCCTTCCCGCGTGCTCTGTGCGGATATTCTCCCGAAATGTTCACGCGACCACAGGCCACGTGTTAGCGGAGTTCCCACGAGGAGAGCGAGGTGCGAAGCAGATGGCGAGAATGGGGGTGTTGCACCGACGCCGGAGTGATAACACATCTCTGGAAATTTGCGTATGGAGAAGGAGTTAAAGCCCGTTCACGCAAGGCTTCTCTGGTGGATTAAGTCATGAAGTGCTGAACACGTGATCAAGGAGCCACCACGTACAGGAGCTAGCGGTCCGGAAAAAAAAGCTGGCAGAGACGGCGCTGCTGCCAGGCGAAGCTAAATCATCCGACTCAAATTATGCCTCAACGGCAAAATTTATTTGAGCCTGCCACCAAGAGCAACACGAAAATTGAGAGAGTAGTATAACGTAGAAACATTAGCTTCTTTGGTGCGGGGACATAGCGTATTTATTCGTTATGAGGTGGTCACGATTATAAGGCGAGGGTGCAGTTTGGGGGAGTGAAAAAGGGTATTCCTGAGCTTCGAATATTTATTTATTTTATTTATTTATTATACCTCAAAGGCCCGCTAAGGGCGTTACATGAGGGGGTAAACAAGTCACTGAAGGATGATTTGTGAGGTGGCTTCTTTGAAATGAGTGATGCAGGAGTGGTGCACGGCGTCAGAAGGCAGATCATTCCAGTCCCTAGATGTTTGAAGAAAAAATGAAGAATGGTGGGCGGCAGTATGCGCACGACCGAGATAAGAAGCTTTGTAATGGCTTAGTCGACACGAAAGGCGATGAGCAGGAATGGAAGCCTGGTTTAGGTGTACGGAATAATAAAAACGATGAAAAAGGCATAGTCTGAATTTTGCGCCGCGATGCTAGGTCAACATTAGCTCGAGATTTGAGTTCGGTTACCATGTTTAGATAGGATTAATCTGAGTAAACAAATCTGGCTGCATGGTTCTGGATTGATTCAAGTGTGTTAGTAGGAGTGATTTGATAGGGATCCCAAACGGCACATGCGTATTCCAGCTTTGGGTGGACAAAAGTTAGATAAGTAAGAAGTTTAACGGAAGGCGGAGCCAGGCGCAAGTTTCTTCGAAGATAGCCAAGTACACGGTTAGCGTCATTGCTAATATTCATGACATGGGACGACCAGGTGAGATCTGAAGTTATGTTAATGCCAAGGTATTTACATGAATTAACTGGTGTTATTTCAAAATTAAAAATAGAGTATTTAGCGAGTGAGTAAGCCGGGCGAAGGTGAATGGACAAGACACTCACATGTTTTCCGAATATTAAGAGACATTGGCCATTTTTCGCACCATGACTGAACCAGAGAAAAATCACATTGTAAGGTGGCGGAGTCGTTAGTACTGCGGATAGGACGGTAAATTACACAGTCGTCGACTAAAAAGCGGATCTTAGAAGATATGTTATTAGGGAGGTGATTAATGTAGATTAAAAAAAGCAGAGGGCCCAGAACAGTACCTTGAGGTACCCCTAAAGACACAGCGGAAAGAGAGGAACAATGTTTATTAGCATAAACGAACTGTTGGCGGTTAGTTAAGAACTCACATATCCAATTAAATACCAGGGTATTAAGGTTAAGGCGAGAGAGCTTGAGAAAAAGCCTTTGTTGTGAAACTTATAAACTTATGGGACTATAAGGCGGGGTATGACTATGAGACTACGGATTTTGGAAAAAAAACCTTGCTTTATATTCGAATAAATACGGTATGTCACCCCAATATAAGAGGATGTCATTATCACTCAACCATTCAATCTTCAGCTTCGCTTCGCTCGCATTGCGAACTAGCGAACTTTGTTTTACGGATTTCTGTTCATTTGAATTTTAAGAACTTTCTATAGACCTTGGCTGCGTGTTGAAAAGTTTTATTTCTTTTTTTTTTTTTGCATGAAGCACCGTCTGTCCACGGGGAAACTTTTCCAGGAACGGCCTAGTAAACATGATTACAAGCGTTTCAAACAAAGCCATTTTGTGTGTGGCACCCACATAATATTAATAAAATCAATCAATCAATCAATCAATCAATCAATCAATCAATCAATCAATCAATCAATCAACATTTATTAAAGGGCTCAGGAACAGCGGAAGCCTTCGTGCTGGCGCACTGAGAGGGGAAAAAACGCAGCACTGAAATACATCAGCGGCTGGCACATAAACAGCCAGTAAAAAACGTGGGGGAGTGAAAAACAATAAAAAACTAGAAATTCTACAAAGTATAAAAATAAAAATAGCATCCAACCTACATTACACGATCACAGAGACTCTAAATTCTGGTATATTACAAAAAGACATCGTACAATACACATAGCAATAAGATGAAGCATCAATTCCACCTGAATGTATAAAGCAAAATACAGAAAATATTTGTAACTATTGACAGAAAAGGATAAATTATGGAAACCGATGTTACTGTGGCCTTCCCGGGTGCCCTAAGAATGCGCAATGTTAGCCGAGTTGAGTACAAAAGTAGGTCATAGTATATACAACAATTACAACCGCAGCATCAACGTCATACACGAACAAGTAAGAGCCAACTGTGCGAAATCAACGCACACATGAGCAAAATAACTGAAGAAGAGCAGTACTGCCGAAATGAAGTTAGTGCGTCACTACTAACAACCCGGCCGAAACCTCCCGAAGGGAACGGAGGAAAATATCGGGTTCCTTGGAGTGAACGTTATATAGACGCTGCAGTCTATCAAGAGGAGAACATGCGCTAAGCGTTCCATCTGTGTTGAAAGGGTGGTTAAGCCTTGTTATTTTTCCGGAATACGGAAACTAATTGATGCAAACAGTTCCGGGCATGAAATAGTACCATGAAGCAGTTTTTGTATAAGAAAAGAAAGTCTGGGCGAGTCTGAGGGGAACTATATAAACAGTTATCGGGAGAGGCTCAAAGGAAAAACGATGCATAAATATTGATAAAATTTGGTCTGTACATGCTCTACACGTTGACAATTAGATCTACAGGTTCCATTCCAAATGACAGAGGCGTACTCAAGTTGAGGAATGCGAAGTGCAATAAATAGTTTTAGGAACGAATGAGGAGACTGGAAGTCTTGTGAAAACCTGCATACATCACCAAGCGAGCGGAGCGCCCGCCGAGTCACTTGAGTGACATGAGGCGAAAAAGTTAAGGCACTGTCGAAGAGCAGTCCGAGGTCTTTGATCTCGTCGACTCTAGACAGAAAACCGTCATCAATACTGTAGTACTGTAGCGAAAGAAAAGGGGGTTCGTTTTTCGGCTACAAGACATGACCTTTGTTTTCGCAGGATTAAGAATTAATTTATTATCTGAGCATCATTCAGCAAAGGAGAATGTATCTTGCTCTAGGGCAATAATAATAGTAATAATAACAAGAATAATAATAATAATATTAATAATAATAATAAGAAGAAGAAGAAGAAGAAGAAGAAGAAGAATCAATCAATCATTTTATTTATTGTACCCAGGAATAGCCTTGATGCTTTAGTACTGGCGCACAGAGGGATACAAGTTCAAAACAATCCAAGGCCAAGGAGGGCAAGACACGTCAAGATAAAATGCAGACAATAAAGAAATGCAAGTAACACAGAACTTTGACAAATATATGGATGACGTAAGAAAGAAAGAAATAATTAAATCAACCTTGACACTGTGTATGAACAACGTATAAGTAGAAAACACTACAAAAAATTGGACAATATACACCGTACACACAATGAATATAAGGAATGCTGACATGACACAACACAACAGATTTGCAGAGATCACGACAACGTAAGAAGCAGGCAGCCTAGAAGCGTACAACTAAAAGTAAAAAGATGAATTGGCTGCGGCGGAAGAGAGAAATATATAGTACGTTTCTATGAAGGACAATATGTGCGAGTGTCTAAGTGAGTGATAGTTCTGTTAATATCTGAACTAAACTCATGAAGTGAGCTGTTAAAAATATCTCTGTCAGCAGAATAGAGGTTACACGTGCTCTGCAGCCAGAACAGCGGACAGTGTCTGTTACACGCGCGGAGAGTACGAAAAGCAAGACATTTCCTCGTGATTTTTAGAGGAACTGTTATATGTAGCTTAGAAAGAAGATCAGCACTGTTAATATGCCCATGTATTAGCTTAAAAAGAATAATAGGCCAGCTGTATCTCGCCTAGCCTTTAGATCAAAAAGCACCCCCAAGTACCTTTGTCCTGAAACAAGAAAATACTCGCGAGGGAAGCGATGCCTAAGTACAGACACGAACTTATTTTGTACTGTATCAATAGCCACACTGTTACATCTGCACATACCGTTCATAATCAATTAGTCAATCAATCAATCAATCAATCAATTATTTGCGTGCCAGGAACAGCCGGGGTGGGGTCTTTGTGCTGGCACACGGAAGCAAAAAACACGTGAAACAAGATGTACATATCTCGCAAAGAAAAAAATACAAGGGTAAAAGTAGTGGTAACATACGAAGAAAACTACACATTTTGACAAACACACACACTTACAAGCACCCATTCATGCACACAAGTAATGCCTAACAGTAAGGCATATCTGACTGAAGTAAACGAGACAATTAAAAAGTGAATAAAAAGAAAAATACGAAAGGATAGCTTATTTTGAAGTCACAAAACGAAAGTCAATTAAGTTCATGACAACAGGCATAAAAGACGAATACAGAATAAGTAAAGTTGACAGTTACGCCAATACAAACTCGCAGACATGTTTGCGAAACAGAGTCGGACAATCAATAAATATATCAAGGTAATCCGAATACCGATTGTACGTGCATTGCAGTCGGAACATAGGGCACAGACCCGCAGACATTTGGGATTGTAAAACATATAATGTTTCCCGATCCACTTTTGCGGCACGTAAAGAGAAGCGTGTTGTAAGAGCTCACCACAAGACACTATGCCGTGAATAATTTTACAGAGGATGAGAATATCCGCCTTATTCCTCCTGGATGTTGCATGATAGCGTCAATGAAGAGGGTGATCCAGGGTTATAATTACTACTATCGCCAAAGCGATGGTTGAAGATAGACATAAACGTGTTTTGGACCATTTCGATACGCATGCGGTTTGTTTAGCACGTGCTATTCCAGACTACACATGCATACTCAAGCTGAGGACGACATATAGTTGTGTAGAGCTTTAGAAGAGAATTTGGCTCCTTGAACTCCTTCTACACGCGACACACAACGCCAAGCGATCGAAGGGCCCTACGAGTAATTATGTGGATTTGTGGAGAGAAGCTCTGTTTACGGTCGAAAGTGACGCCTACGTCCTCTACCTCTGCTACACGTGGTAATAATCCACCGTTGACTTTATAGGAGAACAAGATGTTCCAGTCTTTCTTGTGTATGTCATTACCTTTGTTTTAACGCAGTGTCTAGAGTTACGTCCGACGGAACCCAAAATCGAAAACTAGAGTTACGTCCGACGGAACTTTAAGCCAGTTTCTAGAGTTACGTCCGACGGAACCCAGAATTGAAAACTAGGGTTACGTCCGACGTAACTTTAAGCCAGTTTCTAGAGTTACGTCTGACGTAACCCAAAATTGAAAACTAAAGTTACGTCCGACGGAACTATAAGCCAGTTTCTAGAGTTACGTCCGACGGAACCCAAAATTGAAAACTAGAGCTACGTCCGACGTAACTTTAAGCCAGTTTCTAGAGTTACGTCCGACGGAACTTTAAGCTGGTTTCTAGAGTTACGTCTGACGGAACCCCAAATTGAAAACTAAAGTTACGTCCAACGGAACTTTAGGCCAATGTTTTGAGTTACGTCCGGCATACCATACAGCACAAAAAATTTACAGCTCTTGAAGACTTTTGAACCAATTTACATGGTTCAAGAGTAATTAATAGGGTTGGGTGTCAGTTAATATTTCAACTCGATTAATTGGCATCGATTAATTCGATTATGCATGGATTATTTTGTTGTATGGTTTTTTTAGAAAAAAAATGACCAAAAATAATTATGTAGTAGTACATATCAGATCAATATGCTCATACACTTGTTCAGACACATTCCGTATGAGGTAAGTACGTCATCATCACGGCGCATGATGCGGACGCGACGCTTATCAGCTCGTTCGTCACTCACATTTTTTCTCACGCCGCGCTTTGTCTTCGGCACGAACAGAGGCAAGGGGCATCTGAACAGGCGAAAAGCATCTAATAGCCGGATTTCCGGATTACAATGTTCTCAGTTTCTTTTACTTGTATTTCCTTATATATTATCTGCGGATGAATCGTGACCGCCGCACGCAAATGGCGGCAGTTCTCGGCCACACTCGGCAAGCATGATGCCAACTCCCATTTGGGCGGGCGAGAAAGTTCAATGAAAACTACTCCCCTTGCCTCTGTTCGTGCCGAAGAAAAAGCGCGGCGTGCGCGTGACGTGTACAGCTCTGAGTGCCATGAGCGCGTGGGCGTGGCTTTGCGGCGCTCAGCTCCCGCACGGAGCCCGCTGTGCGCATCTGGAGAGATGAGGTTCTGAGCGCTGTGGCTCTGCACGCAATTAAAATTTCAAAAATCTAATTATCGATATCGGATGGACTCATGATCCTTTACAATTTCCCTATTACAACCAAGCACCTAACTAGAATAAATAGAAAGTTAATTAATAACTTCTAGTTAAGTATGCCATGGCACTTGAAACCGTTTTATAGCTCCCGCCACGGTTCCTGTTCACTTGGCGCAATTAAAACAATTTTAGCTCCGAAAGCCTATTTTTAAAAATTACTTCGTCTTCCCGGAAACACCCAGTATATATATCCGCCGCTGAAAATCGTTCGTCTCCGTCCACGGGGACGACCTGCTGTATCCTAGCGATATACAGTTTCGATGTAAAAAACAAACGCACGGGGATTAAGATGAATACTTGACGTGTTGAACCCTCGATTTGCTACAATAAAGGCAAGAAAAAAATGCTGGTCATACACGACATGTTAAAGCGAAGCTTTTTATGGACACGCGAAAGGAACATCCGGCGCTGCCGTGTACGCAGAAAACTCCGCCGGCGCAACCGCATGCCATACGCTAAAAAAGAAATACAGGCTGGAGAGGAGTTAGAAGTAAGGGGAGAAAGATTGGCTGAGTTTGTAGATGACGTAGCTATACTATCGCTTCTACCGACCATAAGTGGGAACGGCGCATTGGACGGAGCGGAAACGAGTCTTTCTGGAAGCAGAGCGCGAGCGCAGCGCGCTATCTACGTGAAGCGCAGCTCAAGCGACAACGGCGGGTAGGTTGTAATAAATAAAAAAAAATGAATTATTTAATTGAAAAATCCATCAACCCAGCTGGGATTCGAACCCACAGCACTGCATCGTACATCGTACGTCGTGTATCGTACAAGTGACAGATTACACCTATGGAGCGGGGAGGTTCCCGTTTGAACCCATTCCCATTTCACCCTTCCCGCTTGTTCCGTCCCGTTTCAACCCGGCGCAAAACGACCTTCCCGTTTCGCCCTTTCCCACTTGGCCCGTTCCCGTTTGAACCCGTTCCCATTTTAACCTTCCCGTTTGTTCCTTCCCATTTCAACCCGGGGCGAAAGAACCTTCCCGTTTCACATTTTCCCGTTTAGCCCCTTCCCGGAATAACGTACCCAGTTTATGAAACGTTATAAAAACATTTTCATATTGTTTTTCATTTATTTCCGTTTGTTCACAGCCGCTGCGATAGCATGCTCAGTACATCCAGAGTCCTCAGTTGACTGCTTTTCAAACGTGGGCTTCACTTTTTGAATCTAGAGACGACGACATTTGGTTACAATTCGTCATACCAATTAACAAATCTTTTAAATTAACAAAGCCTAACAAACAAAGTAACAATTAACAAATTAATAAACAAATCTTTTAAATTAACAAACAAGTCTTTTAAAGTAACAAACCAAAAAATGATAAAATAAAAAAGCCCAGAAAAGCGCCGCGGAAGCACAAATAAAAAATCGCAAAAACACCCTCACTTTGAATGAAATCGTATTTGGCGGACTAACACATGTAATCGTTATAATAGCGCAAGTGTACATCAATGTCGAAAAGAAACAGATGAAAACTATACAAGATAAAAAGATGTATAAAAATAAAGTAACCCTATGTATCTGGATACATATGCCACATCTGGCTATAAAAAATCGCAGTCATGAGAAGCGGCGAAAAATATAAACTTAGCTTTGCGTTTTATTGATTCTGTTTATTCCCGTCACTCTGGTGTACTCAGTTTGCATAGTAGGGCAAACTTTCAAAAACTTAAGCAGCGCAGGGTCGTCTCTAGCCTAAATTTTCTTTACTAGAGAAACTTAAAATTGTCGCGGGAATACTACCTCTAAGGGCCTTTCAGACGTTCAGCGAGAAGACATCATAGTAAGACTATTAGGCAGCCAACCAGCTGAACGGGAAGGTCGTTTCGGGAACTGGCGCACACGGGACGGGTCAAGCGGGAAGGGCGTTTCGGGAATGGGTTCAAACGGGAAGGGGTCAAACGGGAATGGGTTCTTTCGGGCTACACCCATTGATTGTGGCTTGCTTAGGATTTCTGCCTCAGTCTTAAGGCGAGCTGCAACCAGTTTTGTGAAGCCCATATCGCCACTTTGGATGCAGATAAGCCCGGACTGAGCACTTCTGCAGTGCAGCCTCAGAAGTGCTTTACGTCGTATACGTTCATATGCCTTTGTAGATATATGGGGCTGAGAACAACACAGCGACAAGTTGTTTCCTCGGACCATGTCGGCCTTACTTTCTTAAAATTCCTTACTTGTTCAAGCAAGAATAATGCGGAAGACACGTTTTCAGCGGCCTTTTGCCGTATGTACGAAAGGTCCGCACTGAAGGAATCCTCTCTCAGCTGTTGCAGCGGTTTAGTCGCACAATTTGACTCATGAGGTCGCTTTCCTTCCTCTTCCACTTAACTTTTTCTGTAGTCAACAAGGTTGACGCCGATATGCTGTCAACATAAACACCTCCATCATGCTTGTCTTCAAGGATCACCGCTCCAGGCTGTCCCGAATATCCATCTTGTAGCGTGTCCACGGGGGCGTCGTCAGGCAGGGTTTCTGTTGTGGCAGCACACGGAAGCGGGATATAGCGAGATGTAACAGCTGACGAAGCGTCAGCGCACCCTGCGTCCCCAAAACGAGCCCTTTTAATCGAGCGCTCTTGATGTTCCGGCGAGCTCCAGTCCGGTGCTCTGGCTGCAGAAAATTGCATGCAGATGACAACGAACGCGAAAAAACGATGAGAATCAGAGCTCTTCGCCTTTCCCATTTCCCCTGTTCCCATTTGAACCCGTTCCCATTTGAACCTTCTCGTTTGTTCCCTGCCGCTTCAACCCGGTACAAAACGCCCTTCCCGTTTCGTATTTTCCCATTTAGCCCCTTCCCGGAATAACGCACCCAGTTTCGACTCAGGTGACTCGAACCGAGGCGTGCGATTTTTAAAATTGAAGTTGCGTCCGACTTTATTGTAACCTCATGTTTTGAGTTACGTTCGACGTAACCGAAAGTCAGAAACTTGCGCCCGCCGTAACCTGAAAATTAAATTGAAGTTACGTCAAACGTATTTCACCGTAAAAAAACGTTACGGCTGGCGGAGCCAAAGTATGAAGACGCCCTATGAACCTGCAACCTTTTTGCAATGGTCCGTTTTACGATACGCGGCGCCAATTAAAAAACAACACGTAGGTTGCTGCGTTACGTCCGACCCGGTACAGCACACCTTCCGTCTGCTTCTGCGTTGGTCGAGCGCGGTCTGGAACGTGTTACCCGCATGCGTACGCCGCGGCCGCGGTGATGGTGCCAGTCCGTACGGTTGCATAAACGAATGCACTTATATGCAACGCACACAAAAAAAGAAAGAGCGAGAATTAACAAAATAGAACCTTTCCGCGGTCGCAGTGCCAGTCTGTAGCGCCCGCAGCTCTTCTCAAGAATGAAGTTGGGGTTTTAACAAATGCAACTATTAATTTATTAGAGGTAGTACAGGTATACTGTTTTATTTGCAGGAAAAAGATATCGCGAAATATTATTACCAAATCTTAACTAACTACAGAAAAAACTTATTTTATGAAAGCGAGAAAGGGCCAAGCCATGGTGGTACGATCCATTTTAATGTGTACGTCGCTAACGGTCACTTTATATGCAAATGTCTGTAGAAGAATGGCCATTGAAGTCTAAAGCTGAAATTTTTCCTCGGAGGAAACGGTTCGCACATATTTTTCATCCAGGCGTTAAGAACACGTACCCCGAGCCGTTTTCTCTTGCGTGTACTTTTTACGGGAAATACATAAGCGGGCACGCAGTGCGTGGAAAAGCAAAACCACACATTTAGGTAGTTATCCGTCTGTAATAGCGTTTTAGCATATCGTTACCGTGTTTGCGTCACCGTTTACCGTGTTACCGGGAGCGGGAGTTTCCGTTTGCCGCTGAAAACGGCATGTATTAGGCAGTTTTAGCATATCGTTACCGTGTGTGCGTTACCGTTTACCGTGTTACCGGAAGCCTCTGGCGACGGTGAAGCCTGTGCCGGCAAGTTACCGTTCGCGGTAACTCTCGCGCTGCGCAGTCGACTCCCGCAAACACGGTAAACGGTAACGTAAACACGGTAACGCTATGCTAAAACTCTCTTTTATTTAGCACACCGTTTGCGGTTTGCGTATTTCGGCCGCCGCGGCGCAAGTAGCGACATCTGATGAATTAGTGTCAAAGCAAATCACGCATAATTTTTTTTTTGCTGATATCTATTTGCTTTTGTTTAAAGTAGCTGGAATATTTCACTTTTCGGGTGAAGCGTTCACAATAACTGTAGTTGCTTTGACAATATAGCCATCACCTGTAGAGCTTAAAAAGAAAACGTGTCGGAAGGACCCTTTAAACCAAGTAGAGTTAGAGTCAATAGGCAGTTTTAGCATATCGTTACCGTGTTTGCGTTACCGTTTACTGTGTTACCGGAAGCCGCTGGCGACGGTGTAGCCTGTGCCGGTAAGTTACCGTCCGCGGTAACTCTCGCGCTGCGCAGTGGACTCCCGCAAACACGATAAACGGTAACGTAAACGCGGTAACGATATGCTAAAACTGCCTATTGACTCTAACTCTACTAGGTTTAAAGGGTCCTTCTGACACGTTTTCTTTACCGTTTACCGTGTTACCGGAAGCCTCTGGCGACGGTGAAGCCTGTGCCGGCAAGTTACCGTTCGCGGTAACTCTCGCGCTGCGCAGTCGACTCCCGCAAACACGGTAAACGGTAACGTAAACACGGTAACGCTATGCTAAAACTCTCTTTTATTTAGCACACCGTTTGCGGTTTGCGTATTTCGGCCGCCGCGGCGCAAGTAGCGACATCTGATGAATTAGTGTCAAAGCAAATCACGCATAATTTTTTTTTTGCTGATATCTATTTGCTTTTGTTTAAAGTAGCTGGAATATTTCACTTTTCGGGTGAAGCGTTCACAATAACTGTAGTTGCTTTGACAATATAGCCATCACCTGTAGAGCTTAAAAAGAAAACGTGTCGGAAGGACCCTTTAAACCAAGTAGAGTTAGAGTCAATAGGCAGTTTTAGCATATCGTTACCGTGTTTGCGTTACCGTTTACTGTGTTACCGGAAGCCGCTGGCGACGGTGTAGCCTGTGCCGGTAAGTTACCGTCCGCGGTAACTCTCGCGCTGCGCAGTGGACTCCCGCAAACACGATAAACGGTAACGTAAACGCGGTAACGATATGCTAAAACTGCCTATTGACTCTCACTCTACTAGGTTTAAAGGGTCCTTCTGACACGTTTTCTTTACCGTTTACCGTGTTACCGGAAGCCGCTGGTGACGGTGAAGCCTGTGCCGGTAAGTTACCGTTCGCGGTAACTCTCGCGCTGTGCACCAACACGGTAAACGGTAACGCAAACACGGTATCGATATGCTAAAACTGCCTATTGCAAAATAGAATTTGCCCACGCGCTAAATATTTAGGCAAGAAATAAGTAAAATATGTTGTAGTAACTACTCAGTAACTTAATTACACTACCTTGCCCAGCACAATTTTGGAGGCCTAAAAGCCCACTGAACACAAAACGTCTTATAGATGTCCACCATGGTCTTGCAAGGTCTTAGACATCTTGCACTATGCGAGTTAGCTATAAGACGTCTATTTTTTATGTCTCAAAGATGTCTTAAGAGAGATATCTACAGGACAATTGTGCAAGATCTCCGACGTCTTGAGCTCCGTGAGATGTTGATAAGTCATCTTTACTAAGATGACTAGAAGACGTACGAACCTCAATGTGTACAAGACGTTCCCAAGCTGCAGAAATTGCCAAGCCCAAGCACGGCAAATCATCAGTGGCCAATCAATGTGTCCGAGCTTGGCAATACTTCGGCCGCCAGTATTGGCTGGCGCTTGGGAAAGTTGACAAGCCAACAAATGGCCAAGCTCTGGAAGGCCAATATTGAACAAATCTTGGCAAAGTATGTTGCCATGATAATGCCTATGGGTGCACCCCGTGAATTCTCATGCACATTTTTGGATTTGTCGCCAGTCTTTATGACCAATGCCTATTTTATGGGATGCCTCGCTGCCCGATTTCTGCTTTATACATGCCCTTTAACAGGAATTTATTTAACGTTACTCATTTATTTAATGCGCACTCGTTAAATAATTTCCTGTACAATGCATCTATAAAACAGAAATCGGACCGCGAGGCACAATAAACAAAATGCATCAATTTTGCGAAGCAATTACGGGACTTGCAAAACAATTCAGAAACAAATCACCAGGTCCCTCTGTGTAGTTGGTTTTATTATGCACATAAATTTACAACGGGAAACCTGGCTTAACAGTGGCAAGAATAGGAACACAAACACAATAGTCGAGAAAAAAAGCGCAGCTCATGAAGCGCGAACCGATTATGCTTCGGAAGACAGCTACGCCGCAGTGCCAGCCGCAGGATGGCACGAAGGCGGCAGCTGTCTTTCAACAAGCCCACAGTAAGACAGTTGCAGTTGCAGTGCCAGCCGCAGGATGGCACGAAGGCGGCAGCTGTCTTTCAACAAGCCCACAGTAAGACAGTTGCAGTTGCAGTGCCAGCCGCAGGATGGCACGAAGGCGGCAGCTGTCTTTCAACAAGCCCACAGTAAGACAGTTGCAGTTGCAGTGCCAGCCGCAGGATGGCACGAAGGCGGCAGCTGTCTTTCAACAAGCCCACAGTAAGACAGTAAGACAGTAAGACAGTAAGACAGTAAGACAGTTGCAGTTGCAGTTGCAGTTGCGTATGTGTACAGTGCGCGTCAGGCTTGTCTAGGGCAAGCGAGCGCGCGGCTTCTGAGCATGCTGGCGACATCTGCTGATAGCTGCTGGGTTAGAGATAGCTTGCTATTGCGCGTGCGTGGATCTCGGACAAGCTCTGGCCGGTCGTCGTTCATCTCGGGCCTCTCAAATTTGCAGACGCCACCACCCGCCACGGGCGCTTATTTTGAGCGTTCCTGCCGTAAGCGGTGACACCGGAGATAAGCGCGTAATTTGAAGCGGTGAATTATCACTACAACGTAATCGCACAACAGGTTGAACCGAAAGCTGCAGTGAATTCTTGTTGCGTGCTTTCCGTCTGGTACGCGTGAATTTCAGATGATTGGCGCTCGTCGTTTTACACAATTACGTAACTGCCTGCGGTGACATTACTCCGCGTCAAACGACGCGTTTATCGTGCCTGTCACCGCTCACGGCTGGCACTGGGGAAGACCAGCGCCCCTCGTGGGTGGTGGCGTCTGCAAATTAGAGTGCCCATGCGAAATGACGACCGGCCCGACCCTGTTCGAGATCCGCGCACGCGCAATGGCAGGCTATCTCTAACCCAGGAGCTATCAGCAGATGTCGCGAGCATGCTCCGGAGCCGTGCGCTCGCTTGCCCTAGACAAGCCTGACGCGCACTGTACAATCTATTTCCAACAGTGTGCCACGTGTATTGCGTATTTTTGTAACTTTGGTGCATTCCTGTATTTGTTCAAACTATGTTGATCAGTGTACCATGTGTATTGTGCCTAAATGTTTTTTTCCTTGTGATGCCCCTCCTGCTTGGGCTCTTCAATGGGCTTGCAGTATGTTTTAAATCAAATAAAATAATTAAATTCGCGCCGTAACACGAAGAAACGAAAGCGAAGAAAGAGACGCAAATTCGTACTCCAATCACTGTCCGCTATCTCCACTTCGGACAAGTTAATGCTTCTCTGATGAAGCTCAATGCTTCAGGAAGGTGAATTTTCCTCGGCATCGGGCTGGACGAATATTTGCCCTTTCATTGCTAAGCGCTCGATTGTTTCGCATCTTATCTCCAGCATAGACAGGCACCACTCCCGTTGCGTATTTCCTCACATGGACCCTTGTCTCAAACGACCGGCTCAGGACTCGCTTTAGTGCCATAGAAAAATTTTATCTTCATCGCCTGTTTTCCTGCTTTGGTGAATTTCACTGACCTTTTGTTTTCTATCCTTTCCGCCCACCTAACCGCTTTCTTGACTAACTTTTTAATGGCCCCTGATAGTCTGTTTTCCCCACAACCTTTGCCTTTTGTCATACTTGTTCACTTCTGCCGTTGAGTGTCTACGCATTTAACGTACAGGTACGTGTGCACCCGCCCTTGCCTATTTCCTCTCATCCAAAATTCTAACGCGCCGAAGCTTCACCTGGGCTACGAGGCACACCGTAGTGGAGGGTTTCGGATTATGTTTGGCCCCCTGTGGAACTTTCACCTGCGCCTAAACCTCACACACGGGAGTTCTTGCTTCCGAGAACAAGTTGAGACATCAATAATCATGTAGTGCACCGCTCCTCCCAAGCGACGTGAACGGCTGCGTTTTGAAGGAGAATGCTCTTAACGCGTGACATCGTATGCTTTTTCTCAAGTCAGAAAGACCACGGAAACGACTCGTGTCACGTTTGAAATACTCGCAGTAAAGGACTCTGCGCAGCGCACGGGAACAGCCTGCTGCCATGGTGAGGCGCTGGGGCAACTTTAGTTGTTGTTGTTGAGCCGTACCCGAGTGTAGTCACCGCAGTAGAGTGTTCGCTATATCATATGCTAGAAAATTTTGTGGGTGTATTGTACCGGCTGCAATACGCACTAAAATCGAATGTTTAGAAACTTTTGGTAAGTTGAAGACAAAAAGGCAGAATGCGCATGTGTTGGTATTTCTAAAGATTTTAATGTCAGTGCTTTTTTTTCCATTCCAACATAAGATGCATAAAAATACAAGCAAATCTTAAGTAATCCGTAAAAACGTAGCGAATACAAAACCTTGCTGTCCACACAGACACGTGCACATTAGGGCTGTTCATTTGTAGTTACCTCTGCAGAAACACACTGCAGGGCTTGTTTCATCGCGCGTCCGTTGTGAAAAGCATGTTATCTACAGTGTCCAAACCGTCGCTTTACCGATCACTTGATAGGCGTGCATACAATACACAAATCTGCCACACCCCTGTTTCCGAGTGCTTTGCTTGCCATGCGGAAACAACTCGAAATACGTCTAGTACGACACCGTCAAATTCGGGGCACAGATTTGTGCCGCGCACAGACTTCGCCTATGCACAGCACCGATTTTTGTCTCTTCTCATGCCCATAAATTCCCCTTCCGCTCTTCTTTAAAAGTCAACCCCTTTTCAACTCCTTGTCGCTTTGTTGCACCCTTGGATGAGTTGAGCCGCTTGCCTTCGGGAAGGTTCTAAAGCCGTGTCGCTTCCACAACGTAGATTTGAAGGGGGCCTGGGCTTGCTGCCACAGCGTCTCTGCACATAAAGTAAAATTTCAACGTAAGAACCCAATTACGATGGTACACCTGTACACTGAACGTCTCGATTCTGTCCTATTGAGTAGAAAAAATTAGGGATAGTATCTAACTCATAAAAATATTGACCTTCTTCTATCTCTACACTGTAAAAGTACTCCTGCCCCGTCGCCTCCGCCTCCTGCCAATGCTCATCCCGCTACACTCCCAAACTAGAAGTTTGTATCAGCACAGCCTTTCCGAACCACTAAATCTGGAAACGTATTCTTGTCAACAGTGTTGAGCGAAAATAAAACATTAGGAATACACCAATGCACAACTGGTACTCGCAGTGTTCCATTAATTGAAAATAAATGTGCCGAAAAGAAGAGGGTCATTCACATGGCAAAGGCGGCAGAGACCTATCGTCTTTTGACGACATTTACAGCGAAGTGGGCAGATACGGAGCCAATTTTTAGTTGGCTTTCTGCCCTATTATACTTTTTCCCGCCCATTACTCTCCATCTGGCTTCCCAACTCTTCGCCAAGGCGTCAGGCAGTGTCAGCAAAGCGTCCCAAATAGTTTTCTTCTTCTTAAGAAACGCGATTAATTACGCCTCCACGCAGCGTTTAGAAATTCCAGCCCCATGCAGACGGTAGTAGAAGAATGCCACTCACTTGACGGCACTGTCCTGCTTAGCGAAGCCGTCTTCAAGCGTTTTCTCGAAACTCTCAGGGAGGAACAAGGCCGCGAACGCACCCGCCACGCAGAGGCCGGCCGCCACCACATTGGGCACCCACGGCTGCGTCGCGTGACCCTGCAGCGCACAGAAAACGAGGCAGGCCACTGTTGTTCAGGGTGCTCGCTGCAAGCGCTGATCAAAGCGAGCGTGCCGGAAGGTGTCCGCGCCTACGCTTGATTCGCTCCGAAACACGTCCCAATGCGACCGTATAGTTCTTCGCTGTTCTTTCTCATTGTATCGCCCGGCGGCCTCGACGGCGCTGCAGAGGTTGGGTCGATGTTCTGGGTGCCCCTCAGCCCGAGAGTGAGCTCATCGAGCCGGGCACAGATCTATTTCTGTCCTTTGCTTGCAGTTCCGCTCAGAGCACTGCTTTTTCCTTCAAACACACTTGAAACACTTAGATGTGCTCTCCAATGGCACACATAAATAGCAGGTTTCCCTCCCATTACAAAATAGCTTTCTTTTCTCGTGGTTTATTCTTCAGACGCGGTAGCTTCTGTTCTAAAATTTCGGCTCGAAAATTAAGGTCCCTTTATTTGTTCAAGCCCGTTGAACCGGGCTGTGGAGAGAACCCCACATACAAGTAAGGAATGGGCTGAATTTTGCAGCCATAGTGCTTATTTACAACGGAACAACAGTTGACGTGATTCGTGGCAAATAAAAACGCCGAACGTGTGCAGACTGTCCTGGAGCTTATCTGTGAAGACGTCAGCCTCAAAACAAGCATCGTTGCTTGTAGACGTGCACTCTTATCTTTATCGGTCACAGAGCTGCGCAACTTCTCCAAGGCTGACGACAGACAACTTTCTCACTCACGACCCGCGCACCACAAGCTTATACTTGACCTTAATCGTCGAGCATACAGCGCTGTTTACACGGCAAATAGAGCGCAACTCCAGACATTTATGGTACCCTGAGAGATACATAGCTTACGGTGTATAAAACGCCTATGCGCCTTATACTTGAGTATGTGCAAGGTGCGCGAAAACCCTGTGGCAGTGCCAAAAACCACCAACTAGAAGGTCAAGTGAAAAAGAAATTAAGTGTATTGCCGTCAGCGTCCCCAGGTGTAAAAAGTGTAATCATAGCATATGACGCCCCATTGAGGACACGCGGCGTCACAAAACACCATTGTCACCCCCCCCCCCTTCCGACTCTCATCTGGAAAAAAACTTCCTCTAACACCTGGTTTCTCTGTCCCCAATTCTTTCCTCTAAAAACAAAAAATAAATAATCTCACCCTTCGCTTCCTCCCGCCAGCACACCCCTTCCGAGGCGACCGATCCCCTACATAAGGCGTGCCAACGATGACCGCAGTTGCGCTCACGAAGACAAGTCCCTTGTAGAAACTATAGCACCGGTACTGAATATATATTGTTGTTCAAAGTACTGTCTACCATGTGCTCACCATTTTTCAACAGTATTTAAAGTTGCACGATATATGCATACATTTAACGCAGGTTATAGCCTTTAATACCATGGTTAACTCTTATGCTAGTAAGATCTTTATGCCAACCACAAAGACATTGTAAACCTGCAATAAACCTTACCACACCCGAATTAAGCATGGCCATATGCTTCAAGGTTGCTAATAGGGCTGTCGCCGACACGCGACGACGAAATGAAATTAACATTGTCACGCGATAACAATACCCTCATGCTTCTCACCAGGTCGTCGAAGAAAGGCGCCACCGCCGAGCCGATGCGTCCCAGGGTGTAGCAGAAACCCAAGGCAACTGAGCGCACCACGGTCGGGAACGTCTCGCTCATCTGGACTCGAAGGACGGCGCCGTTCACAGAGGTTCCCACCTTTCCCACCATCAGAAGGCCCAGGCGTAGCCAAGAGTACTCTGCGCATGCGTGTGTGTCAAAGTTATCAATCAGCCTATCACTGGTTCGTCAATTAAAGTTCCGCCGTTAGCGCTGCTGGGCTCCACTACTTTGTAATAGATAACCATATGCGAAGTGCCTGTGTCTGTTTGCGCTTAAGTTTCACTCATGGATGTTCACCAACTAGCTCGTCTCTCCATTTTGCTTCATATGCGAAGATTGCGATTGATAAAGACTGGGACGCTGAAGCGTGCATACGCAGTGCAGGCTCAGCCAAAAGCGGTTTCACAAATTTAAGCGAATTTCTCCGCCATGTGCCAAACCAGATACGCTTACGGGAGTTTTAAAGCGCGCATTTCTTAAACGAAACCGCGCTCTGTGTATGCATAGAGTAATGTAGGGAACGACTTCTCGCGTGCTCACGAATCCGTGCTCCGTTTACCTATGGCAGAATTTGTGAGAACAAACTTAGCTTGGAGCCAGGCATACCTTCCATTTTACGAAAACATCGCCACAAATAAGACAACTTCCCAACTGTCTGCTACAAAAAACGTTTCTAAGCAGCTATGACACGAGCTCCCTCACCGCGCGGCAAGAGCCAGAGGGCTACCATGACCAGGGCGGAGAAGGCCATCGTGCCGCAGATGGTGTGTCTCCGGCGGCAGAACTTGATTAGCAACACGTTGATCAGCTTCACTGGGTACTCGGATGAGGCGCCGATGGTGAAACTCACGTACGGGTTGCCACCCACGCTCGCTGTGGACACGGTCATGTAGTACCACACCACGCTCGAGATCACTCTGCGCCACATCAGAAAGCAGGGAAATTTCTAGGGGCACTTCAGTCTGCTTACATGCTTTGAAGGCGGATGCCTGGCGTACTATTGGGACGGGAAACTTTTATATACACGTCCACCCGTCGCCGCATCAGCCACGCCATTTTAGTCCTTAATCCACCTTAACCCTTTCTGATTAATCTTAATAAAAGCTTAATTCTACTTTAATCCATTTTCGACTATCTTGTGATATCTGAATTCATCTTAATTCATCTTAGTCTAACCGAATCAATTTTTCCCGTCTGTGTGCCCTTACTGTGAATCACTAATAAATAATTATTTCTGCCTCATCCAAGTTAATTCCACCATGATCCGCCTTATAACTAGTACTATCAGTCATTAATGAACTTTGGCAATAATTAAACGTCTCTTATACGCTGATGGGATGCTTCGGTTCGCTTTAGCCTATCCTTGACTTTTTGTACAGTTCGTGTCGACGCCAGGGTCATTCAAGGCCGCCTTAAAATGGAATGATTGCACTACCCGTACGGGATGTCACCATGTGTGAGGTGACAATTTTGATTAAATATAGTAGTTGAAATTATATTGGAGAGGTTTGATCTTCCACTGTACTTGACTTCTTTATTGTTATCAATAATTTTATTATTATTAGTAGTTGTAGTAGTAGTAGTAGTAGTAGTAGTAGTAGTGGTGGTAGTAGTAGTAGTAGTAGTAGTAGTAGTAGTAGTAGTAGTAGTAGTAGTAGTATGATTATTGTTATTATTACTGACGACTTCGATTTATTTGCATCGAACTTCTTTGTGTTTCAGTGTGCCGATGACACTCTATCACTAACAAAACACAGCCTATTTTTACCCCTATCCCCAATCCTTCTCCCGAGGAGCAGGACGTCCCGCTAACCAGCTCTGACAATGCTGACCACATCTCTATGGTTGGCCACCCATGCCAGAATTGCAGTGAAGGCCCAACGGTACCTGGACTGAGGCAATCGAACCACCCATCGTCTCGGGCAATGGCTCACCGACCATCGTTTGCTCTAATGTACGCACAGTTCTTCCCCTTCTCCCCTCTACCTCTACCTCTCCGCCGTCTGTCTGTCTGTCTGTCTGTCTGTCTGTCTGTCTGTCTGTCTATCTATCTATCTATCTATCTATCTATCTATCTATCTATCTATCTATCTATCTATATATCTATCTATCTATCTATCTATCTATCCAGCACCACTCAAGAGGTATGAGGAATGGGGAGGCTACAAGGAGTAAAGGGAGGGAAAACGTTAATTTATTCAGCATAAAAGTCGGAGGCTTGTTCGGACTATAAGAAACAACAAAAAAATTGGTTGGCGATTAGGATATTCCCTAATTTGATATTTGGGTGCAGTAGCAGTGCGACGAGGCAGCACTCACTTGTGGGTAATCTCGACGGCAGAGATTATGAGCCTCTGCGTCGGCGGCGCGAAGCGCGTCTCAGGAAGGGTCTGCGTCAACCCGCGTCTTAAGCAGGGAACGCACACCATCATCACGTGTGCGCCCCCCTCACATTTTCGCCAGGGTCAAGCAGACGAGCGTCTCGTGCGGGCACAGCATACTGCCCCCCCCCCCCCCACACACACTTTCGGAGAACGCTCGCGCCACCACGGCGAACCGGCCTCCCCTCCCAATTTCGCGACACTCTCTTCCTCACAGCATACTGCCCCCCTCCCCAACCGCACACTTTGGGAGAGCGCTCGCGCCGCCACGGTTAATCGCCCTCCCCTCACAATTTCGCCACACTCTCCTTCTTTGCTTTCTTTCACTATTCTGTCTTGCCATCGTTCACTCGGTTACGACGGCGACGCGGCTCAGCCCAGCGACGGGCCCCAAAGGGCTGCGCCCTAAAAGTGTAACGCTGGGTTTGTTCCACAGCTACGGGAGTGGTGTTAAAGGAAATTAAGAGGAATCACGGCACCATGGCCTGCACAAGTGGCGAATAGCTAGCGCGTTAACAACATCGGAATAAAAGGCAGCAGTCCGACACAGGACAGGTACAAGTGTCTATAGTACGGATACTTCGGTCACAGAATACAAACTTTCGAGTGTTTACAACTACATAAATTTGGGCCAACTATAATTGGCGTAGCTTTGTGAGCGCAGAGCTGTTATAACTAGTCCCGGAACAAAATCACGTTTTAAAGCTTGGTGTCAAAAGAGCAGTGCGCGAACTTACAACTCGAAGCAGAACAACGTTGTGGTTCTCGCCCAAACTTTTGTTGAGAACAGGTCAGCAATTGTCGCTCTGCCGATGTCGCGAGACTGGAAACAAAAAATAATAATAATAAATGGTAATACCATTTACAGAATGCATGTATTGTGAAATCTCAGTTTACAAAGACACGTAGAGAACATTTCAGCGCGTGAAGGGCACCCCAAGTGCACTACAGAGTAGCAGGCTCAAAATTATCCGTACTTTGCGAAGGGGCTCATGTAAATCTTTGACGACACCCATGAAGTTATTACCGGAAGTGAGGTCATGAGCGTAAGTTAGTCAATAATGGTGTTTACTTTGCTGCCTGAAGTTCTTCGCCAGATTTTACTTACGGATATGAGCCCACGCTCCCTCTGACATTTATAAGCCCACCTCCTGTGACAAGTATAATTACTATAGCATGCTGCGAATTACTCTTCCACGTTGCCTCTTTAGTGACAAAGTTGTTATTTCAGCCAACGTACAAACAGTAAGTGGTTTCGAATGAGCGGTTTTTGATGTTTCCACAGTAAATAACATATGGTAATGTAAATAGATTTTTGCACGGTGCTCTCAGCCTATCTATTCCTAGCCACCACGCGATGGATCTCAAGATGAGATTTTAGGAAGGACATAAGAGAATTGTGCGTGCAAAAGTGCCGCCTTGTGTATGAGAAAGGTGATTATCTTGTGCACCACGCATGCAACAAACGAGGAAATGCAGTCGCGTATGTGCCATTTTTGATAACGGGGCTTAAGCCAGTAGCTTCCTGGACGGAAACTCGCAAACTGCACCCGTCTAGATCAGAAGCGTACAACATCCGCACAAACAATGCAACCTCTGACTCACTCAGCGCGTACAATCTTTCAGTCTAAATTTCTTCCCTTATAGTGCGCCTACACTAAGGATGGTAGTAGTGCAGCGACCTCATTAGTGCACTCACGGCTGCCTTCTTGCGCTTGGCCTCGTCGATGATCTCGTCGACCAAATGCGGCGGCACGTCTCCGTGCTTGGCGAACTTGGCGACCACTTGCTTGGCCGCCGGAAAGCGTCCCGTGGCCATCAGCCACCTGGGAGACTCTGGCAAAAAACTGGGGCTAGCGCGTTAAAACAGACTCCCCGCCGCGGGTATGATGACCCGCTGCGCTACACTCAATGCTTAGATACAACAGAGCAAGGCATGGATGTACGACGCGGAGGCAAGATATTAAAAAAAATGGAGGAATCTAAAATTTTCAGTTCACCTGCCATCGGAGTGCAACTTCAATGATAAACCACGGCAACAACAAAGCCTGACACGGACCCAAGCGAGATCTTTGCAAGGTCCAGTTACGGCTGCTGGGGATTACTTCCTAGGTGGATGCGAAGGCAGTGTTGCTCAGTGAAAAACGATAGTCATGTATGAGAAGGAGTAGCACCTCGAGAACTGTACCCGATTATCTTAGCTCGTCCATCATACTCGTTCATTTCCGCTTTTAATAACACGCTCGGAAGAATATTCGTAATGCTATACATGTGTTATATCTGAAGGCACAGTGAAGAGTCCCTGGCTACAGGGAGACCGCAGCTTATTTAGCATACCTTTGAAGAGCAGGCAGCAGCCACTTCGTTACTTTCTGTAACCTGCGGATTGGGGTTTGTACTGCATCCCCCCTTGAACCATCGGCGTAGTGCTCGGGGAAGTCATCGCGAAGTCCCCGCAAAGTGCAGATTAGCGTTCTCGCTTTTAATGTGCAAATCATAATGGCTTAATGCACTCTGCGACCCCGGAAACGAATCATGGGCCTCTTCAAGGGACTTTAGCCTTAGCTGTCTTATTCCCAAGGTGCATTCGCCATGAGTAAGATTTTGAAACTATCAGCTCCTCATCAGAATTGCGTACGGACGTACAGAAGGAACCATCTGTCCGCACAAGTCCGGTGATTCATCACGGCAGAAAAAGAATTCGACAATATGTCCACTCCTTATTTTTAGAAGTGGTTTACAGCAGTTATAACCATAATATATGCGGCATAACGTTGATTAACGAAAAATTGCAAAGCTTATCCCTGCAGCATTTCTGCAGCCAATGTTTCAGAAACGCGGAACCATGGTGCACTCCTCGTTGTGTGCTTTTCAACAGTCAGTCTATTCCGCATTTTAACGAGGTTACGAAGAGAGCATCGCAGGGGTGGTCAACATTTATGCTAACACCTCTTGTTCCATGGTTGTGCCGGTCAAACCGCCTAATGTTTTTCGTTATTTAGTACTTTGTTTTTACTATCAATACTTGAATATTTCCAACGGGAGCCAGCTATGTCCACTCACAGCGTTTGTAAAAGCGTCGATATTATTGCTGCAATAGTCTTCTGTGCCATTGAAGTATTATTTGCCGTGAAGACGAGATGTCTTAATGACAACCTTCCAGGCCACAGAAAATGTTACTCCCTGTGTCATGTGACTCAATCAAGCATTTTGGGCGCATGCATGCGTTCATACCAGCACGCATCAATTCCCCTACCAGCACAACACCATCAGGGGCGCTAACGGCACCGCCGCGTAAAGCTGCGTGAGCCTCCAGTCCTTGGCCAGGTACGCAACCCAAGGAATGAGCACCATGCCGGTCGTCCAGCCGGTGCCCATGGTCATTGTTGGCATGTAGCGGTAGCGCGGTGACACGGTCTCCATGACTTGAGGTGCATGCAATGAAGGAGAGGTGTGCGGTTTTAGCACGGAACAGAGAAGGCTCTGGCAGAAAAGAAGCGAAAACAAGTTTGTCACTTGACTTGTCGGGCAAAATACGCTCAGAGGAGGCGCGGACGCGTAAGAAACTTGATTTTCCCAACACAACCTTTTGCCAGTAGCCGATTAATTATTGAATGAAACTGGCGAAGCGGAATACAATTATTCGAGATAATTTCGCGAATTTTTTCGTAATCGAGCCTTATGTGCGTATACATACTCCTCAGTGCCATTCAGGTGCTTTTCTGTAAGACATCACGGCAGTTCAGAAACTTCTCGCGTAAGTGACAGTTGGGGAAAACTTTCGTGGGTTAGCAATTTCCGCGACAGAAAGCATTAGAAAGGTATAGCAGAGTGGTGATCCAGTCCGGGTACAGCGCTCGGTGCACGGTCGGCAGACCTACGCATGCGCATAACGGAGTTTGCCCCCTCCGCGCGTGCGTAGTGGCTATAACTCGCAGTTCTAACTCTCTCATTTTTAATATGCCGTAATACAAAGCCGACATGCAGGCAAGTGAGGACGGGTGATACACTCTGTATTCTGTGGCCGCAACAACTTTTCACTTCACTAGTAATATTTGTCACTATGTATACACCACCGTAAAAGTTATCGATAGAGCCCTACGACGACATCATAACAAGCGCATAGACAAAACGAGAGCGCGCATTTAGTTTGAACTTCTGCGTCAATAGAGTAATTGGGCGCTGATATCGCAAGACGAACTATAGAAATTGAATATAACAGCAAGTCTTACTGAGGGTATAGATGATGTCCGAGTATGCGGACACTCCCATTGCCATGATAAAACGCGAAACATAGTACATGGTGGCCGTAGTGGAGAAGGCGGCCATGAAACTCGCCCCAACTGAGAGCAGCAGTCCGCCCATCATGGTCTTCTTGCGGCCAAACCTGCAAAAAAGTATAAAAGCTGACGCTTGCATTAACACCGAGAAAGTATAACTCAGGTGCAGCGCGCTTGGTGTTGACACTTGGAAAGCCTCTTTAATTACTTACACATATCCTACAACCACCTAAAGCGCTTATGGGTCAGCATTTATCACTTGTGCTAGCGGTTTGTGTGTTTATTTCGGAGTCTATCATAATTTTTTTTACCACATTAGTACTTGCACAACTCGAAATTGCATGCTTCTGAACGTTACCTTCCATTGCTTTCTGGTTTGCCCATCAGTTTGGTCGTTTTGTCTTCTTACCCACAAGATAGGACCGCTATAACAGGTGCACTATTCTGTTTTATTACATGTGTTATCAGTTTCTTCAGTACCTTCTATCAAATACCGATGGGGGATTCTTACCAGTCGGCGATGTGGGAAGTACCTACGGTTCCCACAACCATGCCAGCCAGGTAGATGCTTTGGACGGAGGAGACCATCCACCTGTTTCCGCATACCATGTCCCACTGCGGAAGATCGACATGTCCTGCTGTATGAAGGGCGCTTGAAAGCAAATGCGTACAAAAGACCATGAAGACGGCATAGAACTACTCTTTACTTGAGGGATGGCCATCGGGGAATAACAAAATGTTAATTATAACTTTAAATGCATGTTTTTGTGCTCGATAAAAAAAAGAAAGAAAAACACGGTGCAAAGTTCGAGCAACCTTAACTTTGTCATACGATGTTACGAATCACAATTAGCTGGCGCCGTTTGAAGTGACCGTCAAATAGAGAAGGTTGTGGCCTTCAAAAGCGAACCGAATGTGGTAATATTTGCACATGGCGTTTTTTTTCTTCTGTTGATACTGAAATTGACAACTGAGTTCCCTTCGAAAATTTCCGCAAAACAATACTTCAATGGCTGGGGACACGGCGCCATCTCTGAGCAGAGGCTGCTATTAATGTTCTACGTGGTATGTTTGTAGAATGGTTCTTAAAACTAATTTTGCTTTTCATCCTGAAGACCGCCAATGTCTGACCGGCTCTACTTTTCAAACCATTGAACATTCGGTTTGGCGCACCTTGTAGGATTCTACCATGTGAGCCAGAGCTCCTTTGCTAGAAGCAGAAACCAAGCGCATATGGTGCCCGCTGTGTCTTATTTCTTAGTCTTGGCCTTGTCCAGTAATTAAAACGTTTATATTCTCTCTCTGTTTCTCTATATCATCAAAACATGTAATCCTGCACAAACTTGCTTATGAACGCGTTCCTGTAAGGGCTATAGTCTAAAATTTAAACCTCTCAGCCACAGTACTTCACTTTCAAGACTCATTTTTCCTTTCTGCTCCCCCTTCACCGCGTTTTTCTTCCATATAGGACAGCCAACGCGTCCCATGGCTACCCATTGTTTTTCGTCTTCTATAGTGCCTGGTGTCGCCATGAAAAAAAAAACGAATGTTGATGTTTCTTTATGATTTTATATTCTCGATTTGAATTCCAGCGAACGGGTAAAGTAACATTACAATATCAAATGACATAGCCACAACCTGCACACTATCATAATCGAGGGGTACATGTTGTGAATCCAGCATTAAAGTTTATTCTCACATGAAGTAAACGAAGGGTAATATCGAAAAGTAAGGGAGTACTTATCTCCCTTGATTAGTTACTATTAACGCATTAGGTTAAACAACATTTTACAGATCACGGGCTACGCACAGCAACACAGTCGTAGCTGGCGTGCGCGTGAGAGTCATTTGTGTTCCGTCCCTATTATTTGTTCCCAGTCTGTATCAACGACGCCGAAAGCCCCATCATCGGTGATAAAGAGCTTATTTTGTAGCTCTTTCGGCCATTGGCACCGTTACCAATGCTGTCCTACATTTCCATTATGTGGCGCGTCCGGCGTGATGCCCTAATACTCTTGCGTTCAGGTGCAGACGGCGTTGGTATTTTAAACCTCAGGCTGCAATGATACGCGAAAGCGGAGCTACGCATGCGCTGTTTGCAAGTTTTAGTGGGTTCTGTACACGGGAGGACTACATTGATGAACCGGAGTCATGGTGTGCGGACATTGAATGTCATCCATAAGGGGTGTCCCTTGCGCCGGTTAACTGCCTCTACGCTAATTAAGCCAAGTCCCAAAAAGCGATTAAAGGCGCCCACACATCCCTGTGCAAATGGTCGTCGTGGAAAGGTCCATTCGGGACCTTCGCATCTACCGGTGAAGGCTGGACATAAACAGCAACCCCTCTTGTCACTGGCTGCCAGCGGGGGCAAAAATTCCATCAGGCACACTCTCAATGAACTATACCTGCAAAATGCGCAATGCTGTCATCCGCCATGTTTGAGCACTCAACAAAGAATAAAGCACACAATTTCGCGCACACTGTACCAAATATTTGTGATCAGTTTACGTTAATTTGAAATTTGTTTTCAATTCAACTACACTTCTACCCTGAAAGAATTAAAATTACCTCGCTTTTATTGTTCTCTTGTTCCATTTATCAACGCGTACACCACTCACCTCTTCGTTGACCGTCTTGCCGTACGTACTGCGATCGTATACCCAGGAAGTGCATGGTTCCAGATCACCAGTGTGGTCCCAGGCTTCGCCTTGGGTGCCAGTCGAACGGTAGCATTGTGCCGTGTAATTGTCGGCTGCAACAGGAGTGGTGTTCGTCCAAAGGTCGATAGCTGTCGGCACAGTTGTGTTGAAGGCCGAATCTACATCATCGGCACACTGGAACTCGATGTACCACGGGGCCACGAACACGGGCATTATCATGTTCCATGTCACGGGCAAGCCGCGAATGAAGGCAAACACGAAGATGATGATGTGGCTACGACAAAGCTTGTCTAGCACGGCGTCCACCGTAGGAGGCGCCATCTTAGAAAAGCTGCAAAAGAATGCAGACAAAAATGGCAGTTCAGCGTACCCTCAGAAAGTCGTCCGTTGCATGAAACACTAAGATTAACATTTCGACCAAAGGAGTGGGCTAGCAAGCGGAAGAAAAAAAATCACGCATCTCACACGAAGTGAATCATGACGAGTGGGCGAAGCACTGGGGACCGTTCTTACCGTAAATCACCCGTGAGAGTGCTTACTGCTGCTAAAACGATTTCCAATCCAATCCAATCCAATTCAACTTAATACAATCCAATTCAATCCATTTCAATCCAATCCAATCCAATCTAAATCTAAATCCAATCCAGTGCTCCTCGCGCATACGCAGCACGGCTCTCTCTCTCTCTCTCTCTCTCTCTCTCTCTCTCTCTCTCTCTCTCTCTCTCTCTCTCTCTCTCTCTCTCTCTCTCTCTCTCTCTCTCTCTCTCTCTCTCTCTCACACACACACACACTTTTTGTGAACCTTTTATATTGTTCTTGTTAACATTTTGGGAACCTTTTGTTCACAGATGTTTCGATTTACATGGTGCTGTGCCGTGAGCACGGACTCCGTACGCCGGACGGACAAGCCTCGGCCTTAAGGTGCTTCGCCCCTAAAAAAACCTAATGACTAATCAAGTCAGCGACGATCGGCTTGTAGAAAATATGCCCACCTGAGGAGACAAGACAGCAAGTGATCGACAACTATACGCACGGTTTTCCTCTCAAAACACGGTTGGGTTCCTTCTTCGCTGGATTCTCTTTTTTTTTCTACTGAGCTCATGTTGAAACCCAACGGCGGATTATAAATGTACCCACCGTGGTAGCTTACGGGTTAGAGCGCTGTGCTGTGATCACGAAGTCGCGGAATCTATGTCCGGTCGTTGCAGCTGCTTTTCTTGTAAAGACTGGGTACGAGGCATTGTTCGAATGGTTCTGATCCGTGCGAGTCGGCAGAAATTCGGACGATAAGCAGCTTGAACTTCGACGAACACAAAATGACAAGAAATGTATACAGCGGCGTGCACTGCATGTTTTGACTTTTGGTGTTCGTCAAAGTTCAAACTGCTTCCCTTTCGATGTCTCAGTGAGCGCGAAGTATTCATAAGTGGTCCAAAGTGGTGGGTATCCAACCACTGAGCCAAGTAAGGTTTCCTCGCGTTTTATTAACGACGCTCGCTCAAAAATGTATTGATCAAGGCGGCATAGTGACAGTATCCAGTAGCTACAGTGCGAAAAGAAACCGACAATGGAGGCCTTACCTCTTGTCTCTTTTCCTTATCGCGCGGTAGCTACGGAATATGACGTAGAAACCAGCCGAACAATGGGTGTTACTAAGCATCAGGATGTTGAGGCAGAGACATTGGCTTGTTCTGGAGGGAAAGCTTCAGAAAGGAGCGGCCGCAGCCAAAGAAAGCTCCCTGACCCCCTTCACAGGAGCAATCACTAGAGAAGAAGGTCAAGCCCGTTTATGTCCTTTTATCTCACTCTGCATCGGTGTTGTCGCTATTGCCAGCAACACTTTTACAACGCAGCCAACAGCGTATACTGCCAAGGTTTGCACGTGTTTCTTCGCGTGCCATTGCTAACACGTTATAATTGGCTATATTCCCCTGAACCGCTTAGCCGCCACAGATTTAAAGTCACCCACCTGCCTTGCATATCGAAAGGGCTGAAAGACGCGTTGTAACAATGAATGCGTTTGGAAGAAAAGAAAAAAAACTCGTCTGAGTCACCTAGCACTGCTTGCGTATACGAATGCGAAAGCCTTGTAGACCCGAGAGTAAAACATTTTCGAGTAATGTTTAAACAGTATTGCCTGCTCAGGGAGCTACTAGGTGCTGCGACTATGGTGTCGTTGCTGTTCACTTTGTTTTGACGTGAGCGCTTCGCGGGTGGCATATCTATGGCGTTAAAGCTTGTTCTATCTCCGAAGCCAACCATTCCGGATCAAACTGGTCTTGTGGGATTCTTTAGCCACTGAGGATGAGAGAGGCCTTCAGACAAGGGAGGGAGCGACCGAGCGGTCGGAAGGTTTAATGGCGACTTAAAAGAAGATGTAGCGCGAGCGCACGCCGATCGTGCAATGACGACAGGCTTCGATGATGTTGATGTCTTCGGTGCAACGCTGACGATGATAGATTCTACATCTTCCCCGGCCACGGATGCCAGGTGTCAGCCTGCTTCAAGCAAATATAAGCGCTGCACCGGTCTTTTCGTCACTAGTCCATTTGGGAGTCGTAGTGTGCAAGCGCGAACTTTGTTGTCACGACCTGGGTGAAGTTGCTCGATGCGGGCTAGAGTCCAAAACAACCTTGGTGTGTCGTTTTCTTCGACTAGCACAACTGCTCCGGGCTGTAGTTTCTCGGTTGAAGGTTGACGTCTCAGGCCTTGAGATCGCAGTTCGTGGAGGTATTCTTTCCTCCAACGCGTCCAAAATTCCTCTAAAGTGTCTTCTCTTTTCTGCCACATCCGTCGGAGGTTTGTGGACGTCGATCCATGGGTCAGGTCCTCTGTGTAAAAAGACGGGGGCAACGCTGTCAACCTTCTGCCGACGAGGAAGCACGCTGGTGTTAGAGGGCTAGGTTTCGCTACGTCGTTGTATACAAACGTCAGCGGGCGAGAGTTGATGATCGCCTCAACTTCCGTGAGAACTGTAGATAGCTCCACAACATTCACTTGCTGTCGACCCAGCATCTTCTTTAGCGTGTCAACTTCCGTGAGAACTGTAGATAGCTCCACAACATTCACTTGCTGTCGACCCAGCATCTTCTTTAGCGTGTTCTTGACGGAGCGGACGATCCTTTCATAAAATCCACCCCACCAAGGAGCCCTTTCGACAATGAACTTCCAGGAAATTGCGGAAGCGGAAAAATAGGCTTGCACGTCCGGGTGTTGAAGCGTCCTCCAAAGGTCGGCGAGCTCCCTGCAGGTTCTTTTGAATGCGCGCGCGTTGTCACTGTAGATGGTCTTGCACAATCCACGCCGTGAGACAAAGCGACGCATCGCGCATATGAAACTCTCTGCAGTCATATTTTCCACCAACTCGAGATGAAGAGCTCTAGTTGAAGCACACGAGAAAAGAGCGATGTAGCAACGGTTGCCCTGGGATGTATCTCTTGTGTACAGTGGTCCCGCGAAGTCTACACCACAGACGAGAAAGGGGGACGTTGCTGTTACGCGGTCTCGAGGAAGTGGTGCTTCATCTTGAACAAGTGGTCTTGAGTGGAAGCGTTTGAAAATTACGCAGATGTTCAGGAGCTTCTTTATCAATTGACGTCCTCGAACAATCCAGTAACGTTCACGAAGCTGGACAAGCGTGTCGCGAAGTCCGGCGTGTCCAAGCTTTGCGTGTGCGTCGAGAACAAGAAGCTTTGCGTAATGAGACTGGTTGGGTATCAAAATAGGGTGTCTCGAGTCGTAATTCTCGAAACTGGCCTGTAGCCTCCCTACAACCCGAAGACGATTGTTCTCATCAAGAAACAAACGAGCGGTCTTCAGCGATGAGTTTGTAGGCAAGGGGAGGTTTTCGTTTACGCACTGTATCTCTTCTTTGAAGAAGCAGGCTTGTGTGTGTCGGATACAGTAGCTCTGGGCGTTCTCAACTTCGTCGGTAGTCAATGGTCCGGAAACTTTCTCTTGGTTTCGAAGATTGTTGGCGTATCTGAGTACCCACGCCATCACCCTGTGAAGGCGGAGAAGGGAGCTGAAGCGAGTGAAATCCGTTCCTTCCGAAATGGGTACTGGAAGTGCCAGTGACAACGGGTTCATCTCCGCATCAGCATAGCAAGCCTGTACATTAGGTGTTTCCGGTTCGGTGGGCCAGATGGTTGGGTCGGGTAGCCAAGAAGGTCCTTGCAACCATGACGTCGACTGCAGAAGTTCCCGCGCTGTACTTCCTCGTGTCAGGAGGTCGGCGGGATTCTCGCTACCTGGGCAGAATCGCCATTGATCGGGTGCCGTAATACTCCTTATCTCGTGGACTCTGTTCTTCACGTAAGTCTTCCACGGATCGGCTTCTTTGCGTATCCAGCACAACGCAATCGAGAAGTCGGACCACAGATGCGTCTCGACTATGTTCAGGTCGGTATTGTCCTTGATGTATGTACTCATTCGTGCAGCAAGAGAAACCGACGTTAGTTCCAGTTTGGCTAACGTGACAGCCTTCACGGGTGCGACTCTACTTTTGGCTAATAACAGGCGCGTCGTCCTGTTTCCCTCTGTATCTTGGATACAGGCGTAAGCAACGACACCGTACGCTCGAGGACTAGCATCGGTGAAAATGTGCAAAATTGTCGTCGTTATGCGTCCCTGTAGTTTTTCACCCAAGAACCTCGGAACGGAAAGTTCGCTTAGAGCCTGGAGTCCCTCGCACCATTCCAACCACTTGTGCAGTAAGTCATCGGGAAGTTCGTCGTCCCAGTCGAGGTTTTGCTTCCACAAATCCTGTAGAAGTATCTTCGCAGTAACCACGAAAGGACTCAGAAAACCAAGTGGGTCGTACACCTTTGCAATGGAGTGCAGAACAAGTCTTTTTGTTACGGCACGCCCGGTTGAGGTCTTCGGTACAGACTCTAGTTTGAAGCCAAAAGTGTCAGTCAATATATTCCACCGCAATCCAAGTACCTTAGAATTTCATGTAGAGGTAAGCGAAACTTCTTTGTTGTCAGCCGCGGAATCAGAAAAGGCAGTAGCCACTTCCCGGTCGTTGGTAATCCACTTCCTTATGTTCATCGATGCACTATTGAAGATCTTCCTTGTTTGATAATACATTTCGATTGCTTCTTGCGTTGAGTGAGCGCCAATAATCAGATCGTCCATGTACATCGACTTCATCAAACGCTGAACTATGGTCGGATGTTGTTCTTGGAGGGATCGAAAATGGTGTCGTAAAGTTGCCATCAGCAGGAATGGGCTGGAAGTTGCACCGAATGGCACCCTTGACATTCCCCACACTTCTTTAAGAGGCAGTGGTTGACCTGGCTGTGGGCATGTTTCAAACCAGAGGAAGCGGAGAGCATCTCGGTCTTGTTCACGCAGACTGATCTGAAGGAATGCCTTTTCCACGTCTGCTGTCATGCCAACCTTGTATTCCCTAAATCTAAGCAGCAGGGCAACGATGTCTGAATTTAGGTTTGGTCCAACCTCCAGGTTGTCGTTGAGCGATTTAACTCCGCTGGCATGAGACGATGTATCATACACGATTCTAACTTTCGTCGTCTGTCGGTCCTCTCGAATTACGGCCCTGTGTGGGAGGTAGTAGATGTACCGTCCATCTGTTGGTTCCGGTCGGGGAGCTCGTTCTGCAGTTCCGTCTAAAATGTACTGACGAATCGCGTCGTCGTATGCTTGCAGAGATGAAGCACTGGCAGACAGCTTCTTTAGCAACTGGTGAAGCCTCTTTTCAGCCACCGCGAAGTTGTCAGGAAGGTCTACGTCTGACTTCCAAGGTAAGCTCACTTCGTACCGCCCTCCTTTAAGTCGAATGCTGTTCTGGAAATCGCTTTCGACGTGATCTATCGGTGAAGCTTGTTCTGTTATACCGATGCTCTCTAGCTCCCAGAACTGTCTCAAAGCGGCTGTAATTTCCGACGTATTTGCTTTGAGAACAACGATGTTGGAGCAGTGGACGACTTCAGCGGGTGTCTGCGTCGGTCCTTGTAGAGTCCAGCCCAGCCGCGTTTCGATGGCTCTCATCCTGTGGCGTACTGTCAATACTTTTCCCGTCACAATTTCCCAGTAAAAGTCTGACCCTATAAGTAGGCTGATTGAATCTTCAGCATTACTTTCGTTTGATATGTTTTTAGTGTCGATGCCTCTACTTCGAAGTTCTCTTAGCATCTCTTCGTTTGGGTTGGGTATAGGCTGATTGCAGATAGACTCAATCTCCAGCGCTTCTATGGGAATTGTAGTCTGCTTCGATGAGCAATGGAGAAACACGCGAACCCTTCTTAACGTCTCTTGCGTTTCCTTTCCTCCGAACACTCCTAGCGTTAGTGTTTCTTCCCCAAGGAGTTCGCAGCTTAGTTTCCTAGAGACGTCTCTTCGGATGAAACTTCGCTGACTGCCTCCATCGAGCAACATTCTGCAGCTTTCTTCCTTGTCCCTTCCCGAAACCTTTGCTCTCAGTGTTTGGAGTAGTACCACTTGTCCTCGTTGTGGAGATAGTAGGTGGACAGGTGCGGTTGTCACGTGACCATTCAGTCGATTTGGAACATCAGGATTACACATCGACGAAACGTGTCGTCTTGAACAGTGTCCGCAAACGACTGTTTTCTTGCACTGTCTAGAGACATGTCCTGGAGTTAGGCATCGGAAACAACGGCCAGATTTTGTTAGTAGGGCTCTCTTTTGGTCAATGCTGATTTCTTTCGATGAGCAAGAAGCTGCATCGTGTGGAGCTGAACAGAACAAACATTTCTTCCCGTTATTAGTTCCTCCATGTAGAGCTGCCGCAGATGGTAAGTGATCGGCGTTTGATGTGCGACGCAGATCATGCTGTTTCGCGGCTCTCGGGGGGTCCGATCCCTTCGATAATGCTGGCATTACCGCTTCGAGACATTCGAGCTCTTGGCCGAAAAAGGTCATTAGGTCTTCAAACTTCTTTTCGTGCTTGTCCGTTGGCTGCGACGAAGGTTCTGTGGTACCCGAATCGGCCGCATCCCGTTTTATCTTCGATCGCTGGTGATAACGCAGAACGATATCTCGAGGCAGCGACTGAAGCACGATTTCGTGGAGCATGGAGCAGTACGTCAGGGGATGCGTCCCCAGCGCTTTCATGCTTCTACAGTGCACCTGTACTTTGTCGTACAGCTTGCGTAACTCTGCTACGTCTGACGATGACGAGACAGGTTTCAGGTTAATCAAAGCGTGCAAGTGATCTTGTACGATGACTTCACTGTCTCCAAATCGCTTTTTAAGACTTTCTGCAGCGTCAGCGTAGCAGGCATCCGTAATCGGTAGTCCTGATATAGCAGAAGCCGCCGTTCCTGTTAGTAGGTTCGTCAGGTAGTGGAATTTGTCTGTGTCCTTTAACTCAGGATTCGAATGAATAGAGCTCTCAAACTGGCTCCAAAACTTGTGCCAGTTTCTACGATGGCCGTCAAACTTCGTTAGCTCCATTCTCGGTAATTTCGTCCGTATCGGTACAGTCTCAGCAGCGTGGGCTCTAGTCGATGAATGTGAAGGGTGAGACTCACCGGTCGGATGGTTTTGGGAGCGGTAACGAAGCTCTGCCATGATCTTGACGACGCTGTCGTTGAACATTGTCACGTCGGAGGTCTCTTCCGCGTCGAGTTCCTGTGGGTGTTCGCGGTAGATGTCCTCATCCAGCTTTTGGATCGGCTTGAACATGAATTCGATTCTTTCGAGGGAAATAGCAAAATCCATCGGTGTGGTCAAGCGTCCATCACGTAGGCCGTCTTCGATTTCCTTTAAGAAGCCGTTGAGCTTGGTTCGCAAAGTGATTCGGCGCTTCAGCATGCGCTCCAGGGAGGTCATCTTGGGTCATCAGTGGCTGGTTCGTGGAAAGTCAAGCAGGCCCTGTCGTTGAGGGTGGTCAGGCCCTGCCTGTCGCTGTCGTTGTATCCCGGGTTTCCGGCACCAGATTGTGGGATTCTTTAGCCACTGAGGATGAGAGAGGCCTTCAGACAAGGGAGGGAGCGACCGAGCGGTCGGAAGGTTTAATGGCGACTTAAAAGAAGATGTAGCGCGAGCGCACGCCGATCGTGCAATGACGACAGGCTTCGATGATGGTGATGTCTTCGGTGCAACGCTGACGATGATAGATTCTACAGGTCTAACCAGACGAGTTATCGAGGAAAGCGGCCGCCTGACAGTATTATTCCGCTCAACAGGCTGTCGCCACCGCTACAGGTTGGAACTCCCGTTTCTTCGGGTGGTTCTGCGCGTGACCAGGCGTTGCATACAGTAACGGAGGCGTGTGCTCTTTGCAAAAACCGAAACTTTCTTTGCCTCTTTGATGGCGACCGCACGCTAAAACGCACTGGAGGAAAGCCCACTTTAGACAATCGGAGGGCACACGATCATAACGGGTTTCCACAAAGACCGATCAAGCGCCTCAAAAGAAAAAAACAACGCTTCCCGTGATCGGAATCAAAACCTCTATTCCTTGTGTTATGAAGCTGACGTATATATCCGATTGCGTCATCCCGACACGGTTGAAGCAGTTTGGATTTTGGACTTCGACTTTCGTTCAGGTTGCATGGGAGAAAGCTTCACACTTTAACCATTTTTCTCATAAGAAAAGCGCTTTGATTTTTTGACGGCAGAACAGTACATGGCTAGTTTTTCATACTTTTTGTTGTCCGCATGAAAACAAATTCTCAAATAAAATTCTCCATTCTTCGCGTGTCTTAGAAGCACGAGGCGTTCCACAGTGTGGGGCATCCATAGCCGCGCTTCAGATCGGCAGTATCGGAAAGTGGCCGTCAAAGCCAGAATACCGCAGATAAAGTAAGGGTACAGAAGAATACAGCCACGCCAGAAAACACATTGGCAGCGAAGTCCACCATTGTCCATTCTCTTAGTACGTAGCGGCGCCAACGAGAAGTGGCGCAACGCGTAGGAGATAGACCGAAGCCATCGGAAAGCCTAAGGCGGAAGCGGATCGCGAAGCAGATCGCGTCAAGTGACAAGAGGACGAAGCACTTCGATAACGCGGGGCGCAAGCAAAGCATCATGATGCGCTCAATTTTGGCATTATTGCGCTTGCAAATTCAGAACACTTAAAAAGTGCTTGCGTGTCCTCCTAGGGTCCTCGGAATGTCCTCGGACCATTAGTTAGTGGCGATGACACTACACGTGTGGTCGTAGTCGGTGATTTCAATGTGGATGGGACGGGACCGAAAAGGGAGGGCTTTACGCGTTTCGTGTTGAAGACAATTGGCTTGCGATACGCCGAACCGATCCGGCCCAGACGACCACCGAGTGGCGTACGTGCACCGATTTCACATTACACAAAAATGTCCCGGCAGTTGCGAGTATTCCGATTAGTGCATATCATAGTTAGAATTAAGCCATTGTGGCCGTCGTTACTAAGCGACAATTAGTGATTCAATGTTGTCTTTACAAGTTTTCTTACCACGGCGTTTACAGGCCGCCTGGTCGTCCACCTTGGCAGGGCGGAATTCCTTTATTTTTTTTTATTTTTTCTTTTATTTCTGAGGTACGGCGCGTGCTTGATGGCGTAATTTTATGACCATTTTTTGGTCACAACGCCGCCGCATTTTCTCGTGACGGGGCATATAAGTTTTTCCCCTTAATACTTTTTTCCTGCAAATGCTAACCATTATTTTAATACCTTTTCATACTGCTCAAAGATAAGCACTGCGCGCTGAGCATAGCCCATAACAGGATACATTTTTCCTTACTACGTTCATTCAACAAGTACCTCATTTCATTACCATAAACTACATCCAATCTGAGGGTCTCGGTTCGAGTGGTCTTGGTACAGGTATACCGTACGGCGTTCATGACCAGCGGATTGCTCCTGGCATGGCGTCACCGCAGCGGAGGCAAAAAGAATGCCCCCGTCACTTTGAAGTTGTCGTAGCGTCACTCACTCCCATTCCTCAATGCAAGAAACACTTGCACACGCATAAGCGCGCAAAAAAGCAAAGAAAAATCGAATCATTCCTGCGCCTCAATTGGTGGAGCATTATTCGAAGGCTCCGAATCCGGATCCCACCCAGATATTTTCTTTTTATTTTCTTTCCTTGCAACACACACTCAGGAAATTTCAGTTTCACGCAAATAATAGACGAACTACCTCCCCTATGCACTCACAGACGTTCTTGACAATCGGATTTCCCTTGCTCTAGATCATTCAGCGAGCCCTTCATTGCGTTATCATGGTAAAAGGGGCTCACTCGTTGTATGTGCGTGTGTGCGTGCGTGCACGCGCTCTTGTGCGTGTTCGTCTGTGTGCGCTTCCAAGTGTTTTTTTTTAATTAAACGCGCAAGTATGTCCCGTGTTTCGTTCAAAACGAATATACTAGTATTTTGGCTACTAAAGGAACTCTGCAGCACTTTTTTCAACTTTTCTTGAAATCTTAAATGCTTGCAGAACGTAGTCACCCAACACACCCAGTACTCAGATTAGGGGGTCGAAACGTATATCTCAGCCAAAATTACTGCTCTATGCTCATCAGATAACTTGGAAACTAGCTCAAAAGATTTTTCTCTCTTTCCCGGTCTTGACGTTCTTCGACGGTCTGAATTACGTCACTAAGGCCACGTAGCGGCTGTTGGTCGGTTTTTCTTTAGTTGCAGCAATGAACGCTTTTCGATAGGAACTTTTAAAAAAGCCACAAAAACAAAGCAGAAATGGAAGGCGCTTCTGCGGCGACGAGCAAATCACGCGGCGCCGCTCCGTGCTGGCGATAACCATAGCTTTCGTAGTGGTTCCAGAGGTGAAGGAAAGAGTGAAAGCGCTTATCAAAAGTGTTTCAGGGTCCCCTTGGACGCGTCAGAGCCTGCATGCTCTACATTAATATATTTTTTTAATTCTTCAGAAAAAGATGTTTTTGCGCTATACGCTCGCAAACAAGTTCCTTGGAACGAACTTCAGACTGTAAGTGGTTACCCTCGTTTGTAAATTACGCTAATCACTGCAACAAAGGCAGATACACCCTGCGCATGTATTGTATCTGAAAAATGGTCCACATTGTGATATTTGATACTTGGAAGAAAGCACCTCTAATATAATATCGGGAAAATTGAAGGAACAAACAAGTCAGGAACTAACTAATGAGTGGAAGAAATACAATGGCCGCGCGTTTTTTTTTTAATATTTTAAACCCCGCCTAACATTCATGAACAAACGTAACACGAACGCAAACCCACAAATTGATAGACTTTGATTAAAGGGACCCTGAAACGCTTTGGACAGACGCTTTCACCCTTTACCTTGTGCCTGGAAGCAACGCCAGCACGGAGCACAATCGCGTGGTTTGCTCGTCACAACAGATACGCCTTCTGGGTACTGCTCTGCTTTTGATGCGATTTTCTTTAAGGTGACATTTAAAGGCGTCATAGCTGCAACTGAAAGACAACCGGCAAACAGCCACGGCATCGCTTGAATGACGTCATTCAAGCGCAAAATGGCCAAACCCTGAAAGAGAGGAAAATTTCTTCTCAGTGTAACCATTTCTTCTCCACGAAATGATTTCATCTTCATCTGCCGGTATCCTGGAAGTAGCGCGTTCATGTTCTTAGTCTTGCACCTACCTTTCGTTTCTCATCGATAATTTAACAAACAAAACGGTCACTATGCTACCAGTAATGAAGTAAAGCACACGACCCTTGCCTCTTCGTTAGTTCGAACCGTCTTTCTTACACCTATGAAAAGTCACAAGCAATAGAAAAGCACCAGCAGACATGATATAGATGTATTCTTTAACTATAGCATTCTTCAGATAGTAGCGCAGAAGTGCTTGCATTTTCAGCAACCAGTTGGGTCAAACGTTCCCACTGCGCCGGTGACCACAATTTGTCAAGCTCCTGTTTTTGCTTGCAGTGCGTAGACTGGCTCAAATACGGCGGTGTTTATTTTATAAATAATGAAAGAAAAAAATTACCATGCGTGATTTGCGTTGGCCGCACCAACTAACAGCAGTGGCGAAAGTACAAGGTACGATATCCAATATTAGAATTCAAACCAGTTTCGGTTTCGGTTCTGCGACACAACATGCTTGGCATCCGAAGTTATCGTTGGATGAGCATTCTCGATATCTCAATAATCGGCATACCGCGCTTCTGCCATGCTGTCGGCTTTAACATGCGTCAGATAAGCCAACCAACACGGCTTCGAATCGAAACAATCACTTGCCGAGGCTTACGCAGTGGATGAACGCCCTCCGGGTCACAGGAGACGGTAAAACGCTTTTACCGCAACTTTGGTGCTTGCCTGGCTCGCGCCTGTATAAATATTCTAGGGACCATACCTGTATCGTAAGAGGCGTATTCGTACCAGGCCAAGGGTCGGCCGATTCGGGACTGTTCCCGCAACAAGTCGGTGTTTGATCAACAAGCTGCGGTTGATATTAATTCTTTAGTACCCATACTAACTTCGATGACCCTTCTCCCGCCTTCAATTTGCCTTAGGTTTTCCTACTGGCGCACCAGTCAGCGAAGCGTCGGTTGTGCGCTCGTGCAGCATTTGTGTGGAGCGACCTGGACTTGGAGTTTGATACAGCGTACAAACTAACAAATTAAAGACACATACTTCCATTCACAAACGTGTCGTTGCTTAGTTTCAACTGAGCGAACGAATTGCGACGACCCGTAGGCGGCCGGCGGACAAAACGCTGGGCCGATTGGCTACTGCCGTAGGTTCGGCCAGCCGGCAGTAGCGCAGTGAAGCCAACCCACCTTTTTGTGACGTCATACGAAACGCCACAGCAAATGGGCGAGGATGGAGAGAGGACAGCATTTTCGAATTGATTTTTCTAGTGAATAAAGTTGCGCATTAAAACGTGGCCCACGGACTCCAGACTACAATTTGCGCTCGTAATCCCGCAATGTTGACAAATCATTTCAGTGTCCCTTTAAAGGCTCAATGAAACGTTTCTCCTCCTCCTGATGCTCCTCCAGCAACCAATAATTCTCAGAACGGCTGGGTCATTTCAGTCATATCTTTGGACCCTAATAACTAAGGGCATACCGTAGTCGTGTTCATTAGTCGTTTAAGCTACAGCCTATACTGAGGTTTGATGTTTCGTACACTAAAGAAAAAGCGGCCTGGCTGCTTAAACATGCCAAGGCAGCATAGGCATAATAATTATTTTCCTTCCTATACTTTCACCAGCATGTTTCAAGTATTACCCGCCGCGGTGGCTCAGTGGCTAAGGCGTTGCGCTGCTGAACACGAGGACGCGACTTCGATTCCCGGCGGCGGCGCCTCTTTTCTGATGCAACCGAAAAGAAAAAACGCCCGTGTGTACCAGATTTCGGCGCACGTTAAAGATCCGCAGGTGGTCAAAATTAATCCGTTGCCCTCCACTACGGCGCGCCTCATCGCTTGCTTTGTGTCGGCGCGTTAAACCCTACAATCAATCAATCAATGTTTAAAGTATTGCATTTTAAATGGGACAGTTGAAAGGAACGATGTCTTGAGCAAGACCATACAAGTGCTACCATTGTGCCCGCGAACAGGGTTCCCTGTAGCCTTGGTGATAGTATATAGCGCAATGTAAATATACTGAAATTCGCTATGGATGGTATATAGCATACAGTAAAATTTGCTCCGTCAACCCGTACATTTCTGCCGCGCCACTCACCCTGTTCTTGATGCGCCAGACGAAGGGCAAATGAGTTCCGGACAACAGGGTGCTCAAACTCCAGACATTTCGCTCGCTGACGAGCAGGAGGCGCGTCGTAAAGAAATAAACGACGGCAACGCGAGCCAGCGCCGCTACTGATAGCCCGCCAGCTCTTCCTCTCGGCGAAGAAACGTGAGCCAGCACGTGAGAGCGCCCAAGGCTGCAGCGGATGCTGCCATCTTCTTGTTTAGTTTGTAACTCTCCGTAAATGTGGTTGGATGCCTTGTTCCCGGTTACTTACTCCTCGTGCTGTTGCCTTATTCATCGGCTTACCCAGATGCCACAAAATAGCGTAAACGTGTGTGCTTTCGCGATTTTTCAGGAGTAACAGAGAGGCTTATAAACATTCCCGGACAGTCCTAAGGAGCATTAGAGCGGTATCGATGTGTTTTAAATCGCGTCCAGTGTCCGAAGAGTATTGCCGTTTGATTACAACCTATTTTCCTGTTAATAACGTCTTCGGAAATGCGGTTTAAAAATGTGATTTTGCGGTAACTGGATAAACCAGTCAATGCGACTTTTCAATCTGTGTTTTAGGTTTGGAAGAGGTCGTCGAAATTCGCGTCTAGAAATGGGCTTTTAAAAGAAGATATGAATCTGTTTTTAACACGAAAGTGTTCTTTTCCTAGATACACAAAGATTTCACTGACGTCATATCCGTCACGGAAATGACGCCAGTACAACGAAGCAAGCCGCCTGTAAAGGGTGCATCCCTGCACACAGGGTCTTCTTGCGGGGAAGCAAACTTTAGTACTAAAGGGTACGTTATACTCGGGTTTGTTCGTTTTCTGGTTTTAGATTTTAACACGAAAGTGTTTTATGCCACGATATTCTAAGATTTCACTGACGTCATATCCGTCACGGAAATGACGCCAGTACACCTTTGCCGAAGCGATCCGCCAGCAGCACGTCGCTCACCCAGCACACCCACAAGACAGCCGCCGATCCGCAAATCATGCTCAGCTGCAGATTTTGCTGCAGATTTCACTTTCGTGCTTTACTGATTCCTATGACAGAGTAATCAACCACGGTTTTTTCTATGTTTATAGTTGCATTCTAGATGTGTAACATGCGGTTTTCTTAGCCCTTCCAACTCATCTTCCTTCATCCCCCACAGGAGCTCAGGTCACAAAGAGGGGGATCCTGGATGCCAATGCAGCCAGCTTGCTGCATGCATTTGCAATAAAAACGCCTTCGCGCACACAAAAATACTTCAGAACCAACAATTCTGTCCGAAATGATTCCTGGCATTCACCCTAGATATCGCAATAATGAAGAAGTAATTACCGTGATTATCCAGTAAATCTGGGCTAGCTGGTTCAACATGGTACAGAAAAAACACACGCGAACAAAAACGAGTACATACGCAGCACTGACTTCCAACTTAATGTTTAATAACAAGAAACCCTTCTATACATGTAAAACAACAGATGTAAAAGACAAATAAACAACAGATAAAAACGCAGTACACCTAATTACGTACGCCATTGTCGTTGTGCGTCCGCGATGCGTTGTCCAAGTTTGCAATCTCCTCTTCGGTGAGCGAGAGAGAAGTCACACTGAATCAATCACTACTGGTACGCTTAATCTTCTCAGCTGCAATAATTTCCCGCGTGATCTGGTTCGCACATCTGCCCAAAACAGCGCACTTGTCGAAGATGGCCACGAACCCGCACATGCTTACAGTAAATCTTCAAGTTCCCTTTCACATTGTAGTCATGTTCGCGCAAGTGATCATTTATGCACTGGTCGCTGTGGCCTCCGTACCACTTTAAACGTCGATAGGGAATCTTATAAAAGACATCCTTGATACATTTCACCATATTGCGATATTTACGTGTATATAAGGGTTTTCGTCATAATAAACGTGCAGTTGGAAGTCATCGCTGCGGATGTCCTCTTTCTTGTTTTTGTGTGTTCTTTGAACTGCGCTGTAGTCAATACGCAGTGCAAATGAAAAAAAAATTAAACATTGACAAAAGAGGATCAGTCTAAAAAAGTTCTGCCATCGTTTGAGCAAATTGGTCCATTTCCTCATATTTACGTCACAAAGAAATCGCATCCATTTAGCCATGTGAACCCAATAAAATTGAATCGTGGTTCGAAAGCTCGTCGTGTCTGAGCTGGAGCCTGCGTTGGTAATAATCGATGATATGAGGGAGCAACGGGTTCGAACTCTCGTACAAATACCCGGTGCAGCAGACGCGATGCGGGTTTATGGGACGGCAGAGCCAGATGCAGTGACAGGTGAAAAAAATTATTTTCAACGTCATTCAGCTGGCCAAAGACGCTGCTAGAACTCAAGGGCTCATGGCCGACGTCTGATTACTGGCTGTCACACAATAAAGTTATTTCTCGCTCTATATTTCTCTCTCGACGCTCATTTAGGATTATCACTTTTTAGGATTTAGGATTTAGTTACTTAGGAGTGGGTACGAGCAATAAAGCACTGACGATTATAAACTCCCTAATGCGAAATCTGTGCGCAGCGCGGACTGCAGTCTTCCCGGTCACGGCGCATAACTGCCGTTATCTCGTAATGCATCGCCGCCGCCGAGCATGTTGTTGCAAATCGGGTTTGACTCTCGCAAATGTCACGTGGTTCGTATGGCGAACGAACGTAGGAGGGGCCAAGCGAAAGTGTGATGGGGAGGGGAGCAGTGAGAGAGATGACGTCATAGCAGCGCATGCCGCCCTCCCCCTCACACTTCGCCAGCCACCCCGACGAGCCGCTCGTATGGGCTCAGCATAATGTCCTCCCCCTCGCACTTTCGCCACACTTTCCTCCGCCGTTTTATCTCTGTCTTCGATCCTTCGGTTACAACGCCGTCGCCGTCGCCACCGCCAAACCTCAGTAGCGGCCGCCAAAATGCTGCGCACTAAAACAACTGCAGAAAATTCAGGGAATTGCCTTGCGTAGCATTCTTACGTCGCTTGCCTACACTGTGAGTTCTTTACAGCCAGATTTGGCTGAGTAGCCAAATACTATGGGTTATACAATGGAACCTCGATAATACGGCTTTCAAGAGACCACGAGAAAGCGTCGTATGACCGGGGTGTCGTATGACCGGGGTGCGGGCAAATGCCGGCCTAGTAGACGGTCTCACGCGACAGGTTGGCTAAGAGCGTGTTTAAACTACTATATTTAGCGCGTTCTCGCGTGATTTGCGAACCTTTATCTGAAACCCCACTTCAAAAAAACATCTATGTTGTGCTAAATCACATTCACGATATCCGAGCTAGCCCGCCAGAGAAGCGCCGCACGCTGTGCGGATCGCCGTGGGGTTGTGTCGTGGTGTTTTCCCATTCGTCGGTGGCTCGATGGGAGCTTCCAATTCACGGTCCGCCCGCCACTTGAACCCTGAACTATGACTTCTCGTGGTTGGCACGTTGGCGTACTGCTGCCGAGTGGGGCCGTCGAAGGTTAACTCCCGCTCACGAGTACCAGTCCTGCTTGCTTGCGTCTGTTCAGCAAGTGGTCTCGCCTGCATGCGGACCTTTGCACATCAAGCAGCGTCAAGCGGGGTTAAGAATAAAGGTCAGGACGAGACGACGAAGCGGTGTAAATATGGGAAATACACCGGTACGTTTATCGACGCCAGGGTCCGTCGTATGAAGCGGACCACGTGCACACCCGAGCGTCATATCATCGGGGTTTTTAATGCATTGTTTCTATGGGGAGTTTGCCGGGAGCGCGGTGATCCGTCGTAAGAAGCGGGTCGTCGTAAGTCCAGGGGACGTACCAGCGGAGTTTCACTGTATTATTGTTGTTATGTTTTCTTTTGTTTTTTTCACCAATTATGTAAATTTCCATCACTTCGCCGATTATGTATTTTTCCGCGGATGCTAGGCGTAGGGTCTCGCAGGGTTGGTTCATTTTCAAGAATTTTTAATTCGTGTTTTCATCCGTCTTTTCTCGGCCTTTTATTTTAGGAGTGTTCCATGACGGCTGACAGCGCAAAAATTGGAGGAAGACAAAAAAGGGGGAGGACACAAACAGGCTTTTGTTTTTGTCTTCATTACTTTTTATGTGTATAATTTATACATATTTTTATATCGACAGTTTATTTTTTCTATTTTCTGTATTTTTTGGTTTTACAAAATTCCTTTTGATGAATCACCGTTTACGTTATTAAAACGATTAAATGTGTTACTTCCCCCAAGTACGCATTATTGTACTGGGCTTTACGCTGTCCTGGCTGTGGGGTACTCATGGATCCTTGCATGGCTACAGTGCCTTCCCGTTCCAAAACTACACGCCTAGGCTAAAGAAGTATGTCCGAAAACCAGAAAAGCCACTTGAGCAGCTTAACAATCGGGTTATGGAAGAACGAGCCCTGTCGAAACACACTTGCCCTAGTGCACGCACCATACCATAAGCTGGAAAACTGGCAAAGAGGCATGAGAATGGGCCTCTGTCATTTGGTTGTGCAGGACCTCAGTATAAGAGTTGGAGGTTTTCTGCTGATGTAACAAACAAAGCAAACGAGAGTCTGCACATACATGCAGGCTGAAAGACAAAAATATCGTCATAATTGTGAAATTCGGCGTCTGTGCTGTAATCCACCAGCCAGTGCTTATTGGACAGTCGTACACGAGTTGGGAGGACCTTTACACGTACCCCTGCCATTCCTCGCTCATCAACATTTTCTCGTGTCAAATCTCTCAAACCTCCACATCTGGCATCGCTCAGAGGTTGCAGCTAAGTGTCTACGGCTTCCCTTTAATAAAAAATATGCTATGTTCCCAATGCGGAACTTGCAGTAAGCTTTGTTTTTATTGCAAATTCCTTTCAAATGTCGTTTTGTCTCTTTAGTTTCATCTGTTAGCTGTTTGTGGACGCCATACTTTGCGCTGCTCTATTTTCTTTTTTTATCCGAGACGTTCCTCAGGAAATGCCACTGTGACATTTCCTGCGGAAGAAAACAGCTTGGATGCTGTACATAAAACATTGCTGAACGGAAGGGGGGATAACGAATTCTGGCCAAGCCCCAAAAATTCAGTGAAGCGGCGCCGAATTACAATGGGAGGGGTGGCAGCACCGGCCTACTGGGCACAAGCAAGGTGCCTAGTGATGTGTTGGGCAGGTAAGCTGCATTTTGTATTTTTGGTGCTTCCATTATAATGAAGTTCTTTGCAGATGTCTACTAAAAGGTCCTGGAGAAGTTAACCTTTGTCTTTCAAGGCATGGGAGGTTTGCTTAGCTTTTCTGTTGGTCTTACAGCTATGCATCAAGATTTATTGTAGAGACACCTGCCTAACATGTTCCCTGCGGTAGAGTACGTTCAAGGGCAAACGTATGATGGGCACGGCAGCACTGAGTGAAACGAATTACTGCTTCCGCCTACCATCACTGTGGATTGTTTTGAGGTGCCTCATTTTTTTTCGCTACACTATTATTACCTCTCCAATATGACAGCTTGAAAGGTCACTGCTGGGTAATACCAAAGTCCTTCAATGCTTTACTGGCCACGAAACTGCTCCGTAACTCAATGGGAGAGCTTCATATGCTGCGTTTGGCCGCCGCGCGGTGGCGCCACCATCTCACTGAGGACACTCGTCGGGCGGCGTTGAGCTGGCTCGAACGGCGGAGACGCGGTGAGTTGTGTTGGTTTTGTGCGGGAAAACAATGCAACGTGCATCTCGCGCTGTTGTGATGCGTCTTAAGTAGGGTAACGACGATTCAGAACACGTGTTGCGTCCCGGGATTTCGTTCCTTGTATAACGATACAACAGAAAATCTTTCCTTGTTCTGTTTGCCGAGCGACGGGGAGCTGCGTGAGAAATGGAGGCGCGCCATTCCAAGGCAAGAAACGGGAGATTTCAGCTTCGATTATAAGTGTGTGACAGTGTGTGGGAATGCACTGTGTGTGAGAATGAAAAAAGCGATGTTCCCTTTTGAGAGCATCCTGGACCTAGAGTCGTACAAGGCAAACTTAAGGCCGGATTTTTGTCAGGTCAGTCAGGTAGTAGCGGTGCTTCATTACCTTTTTGCAAACTTGTATTACCTTGCGCTCAGGCTCGCATGTAAAAAAAGCTTTGGGACGTCCATGTGCTTTTACTTTTCATATTTCCGCGAATTATCCTTTAGGGTTCGTTTTTATTGTTTTGTAACCACGCGTGGCTGCTTCCGGTTTTCTTATCTGGTGTTTCAACCGGAGCGCCCGTTGGCTCTTTTTGTCGTACGTCCCCTCGGGCAATATTGTTTGATATCGAAAGGGTGTCACCTTGTCGCTAACTTGATTTTTTGTTTCTTCGACAATGTTCTCGATCCTATTTCCAGGGATCTCAAATTAATAACGCTCCGAGAGTAATGAATGCATAGCAAACGCCGCGCAACTCACTTTATCGACGGTAATCTGTGCACGTCACACTGCGGACTGCTTCTTCGACGTTTGTGTTTCATTCTACTCTTTTGTAGGGCAGGAGGTCGCTTTAATCAACTTCGTTCAGAAAATCTTTGCCTCGTTCTTGGCTACTTCGCAATATTCTGTTTCCTCCGTGTGCTGAACATCGCAGCGCAAAAAAAAAAACATATATTTTTGTACGCTGGACCGCGCTCTTTTGTCTCCTTTCGTAATATTAAAATTTTTTTTGTGGCGTGTGATAAAATCAGTTCTATTGTTCTTTTTTCGCTTCCTTTTTTTGCAAGGACTGCAAAGCGCGGAATGAGGAAGGCACACGGTGCAACATATATCTCTTCGTGTTTTGATCCTTCGCGTTTCTGCAGCGTTTTTAGATGTTCTCAAGTATGTACCAACTCCTCGAAACGACAATACTATTGGGCTATCTCTTTTAGCGTTCTGTGCGTGTTCCAGAGCAATCAACGGATTCATTTATAGCGTAGTCTGAACGACGCGCACTTTGTTTCTTTCGTTTTTTTTTTTTTATTGTATTATCGATAGCCACGCAGCAGTCCGTGACTACGGAGCTACCGTATGTGTGGTATTTACAACTTTTGCTTTAGGAAAAGAATCAATAGAGATTTAAAAATCCGCAAACACGATGGCGCAGCGCTTGTGCCAGAGGACGCAGAAGCAGTTGCCGTTCACAGCCGAAGTCTACGGTAATTTACACGGAAAAATAAAACTCTATTGAAGGCAGGTGATTACACAATAACTTAACTATTCATCGCTAACTACTACGAAAAAAAGCACTCTTAATCAGCGCGCAGATCGACACCAAAAGCAGCGAGCGTTTGCACGCCAAGAGCTGGCCGCACGAGCGGCGGCTGGATGCCCTTCGTGCGGCGGTGGCGCCTGTAGTGGCGCCCGCGGTCCCCATATGAAACGAGCGCCGAAGTTTCGTGACCAGTAAAGCAGTGAAGGACTCTGGTAATACCTAAGGAGGCACTGTGTCCATTTAAGGTAAGCTATGTAACAAGTACCTCGAAAAGTTGCTGCATGCCTCAAACCCAAACAAAAATTACGCCCACCTCCCCTCGCGGGAACCCTGTGTAGATGCGACGCATCGTAGGTTTCCCTCGGCGTTTCCGTTGGGTTGATTCTCCCATCGCGTAAAAGGGGCCGTGAACGCGTACGATGCATTTCCGTCTACTACGGGGTTTCCGAGAGGGGAGATGGGCGTAATTTGTTGTTGTTAGTCTCCATTCAAAGCAGCGTTGGACGTCGGAGCACCGGCGCTGGAACAACGGAGCGGAGCGGCGCAGGTACCGCGTTTTATACCGCCGCATAACGGTGAGGGGAATGAGAGAGAGCAGCGCATGCGCATGCGTTAACCGAGCACTAGCGCGCGCCGACGCACATCTGGCATTGCGAGGAGCGAGCGCTAACCCGCAGATAACGCTGCGGTGAGAGCGGCGGAGAGCGCAGCTGGCGCAGCGAGGAGAATGGGGGAGGGCGCGGACAACGACGACGCCGGATGGATGGAAGGATGGAAGGCGGGTGAATGAGATGCGTTGCATCTAAAATGTCATAATCAAATTTCTTCAAACTGAATACAACACAAATGCACCCCGTAGCCCACATATTGAAACTAGGCATCTTGGTGGTGGACGTTGCAGCAATCCCCATCAGTTGCAGTAATCGCCATCCCTGGTCCTGGATTTTTGCAGCACCAGGCAATCATTAGGAGTGCTTGTTGTCAGTACGCGAATTAGTCTTCAGATTGTCATTCGTGGGTGGCAGCTAAGATGCACTCGTACTTTTGGCATGCATAAAATGGAACCTGAGGACGAAAGCTGAGAACAAGCAGGGAGGAGTGGCATGTCCCGTATCCTGTTTCACTTAAAAGAAATTCAATGGAAAAATTTGACTGCAACCCAAGAGACTGAACAGCCTTTGCAAATAGCACTTAACTGTGCATTAAATGACAAGACTGGATGTATTATCTGACAAGAACTGCGAAATGGTAGTGATGACATTCAGGAATGTATTGTTGAGTTGTATATAATTTGTAATTGTTTCAGTCATCTGGAAAAACATGTACTGCCATCAGTTGCACATTGTAAGTGAGGTAATCATTCGGACTCACTTGCTCATGTTTTGTTTGTCTTTTCAACTACAGAGGGTAGATTGCTAAAGTAAAGGAGGATGTCCAGCTCAGATAATTTCTTCTACGGGTTAAATTGTGAGGCCTACGTAATACGAATCGTCAATGTCTCACTTGTCAATGTCGTCAATGTCTCTCTGTGGATTTCCCTGCTACCAGCCTTAGTTTTCGCAAAAATGCTAGCTTCCCGAGGCCCTGGGATATAAGGTCGAACACCTGAATGGTGAAGGCACGCTCTCATGGAACAGAATTTACAGAAGTGTTCAGACATGGGGATGGACAGTGTCACTTTGTCTTGTTTGTGGTGCAATGTCTGGAACATATATGTTGTTTTCACATGTATCATGAAGAAATTACTGTACACCGTACTCAGTGACTGCAAATAACTACTAACAGAGCCAGAAATGTTTGTTTGAAATACGTGGCTGTGTGACTTTGAGTGCTCAAGTGGGCTGGAAAAATGGGACTGGGGTTCGTGTGCGTGTGTTTGTGGGTGTGTGACTACTTGGAGTGACTTCCAGATTTTACCCAGCTGATTATGCAAGAAATAAATAAATGAAACAGAAAACATCCGTTCTTCTGCTTTAATTTTTCACGTAGCGCACATTATTCCTGCTGACTAATAATGCTCACGGGGTCCAGATGTCGAACTGTTTGCAACTGGCGGTGGCAGCCCTGAGGGTCGAAGGAGTTTTGCTGCTAGTTCTGGAATTGTGTGTGCGAATCCTCGCCATAGCCACAAAATTGCACATTTTTGCGAAATTTTGAAGCACTTTAGCGATGGTGGGGTGCCACGTCACCACCAAATAGAAATGGGTGAATTGGATGGACAGGACCATCGCTGGTCAACCCATATGTTGGGCTTGGAAACAAGCAAGTGCAAGGTGCAGCCAACGTCAAATTTAACAGCCATGAATACCAGTAAGCTATTTTTTTTTTAATGTAAAGCCAGCCATGATCCCACAACATTGATGTAAGTGACAGGAAAAGGAGGCTGTTGCAGCCAACTGGCATATTGATGAGGAGTTAGCGGCTACACGCAGCCAATGCGAATTCTGTTGCCTGCTTTGGAAGTCAATTGAAATTTGCTGACAGGCCCCGTTACGGGGTTTTGGAGACGGTGATTTTTTCGGAAAGTGAGCCAAGTAGTGTTCGAGTGATCACACATTAAAAAAAATGTAACGGGGATGGCGTAACCACCAGTGTGAGTGCAGCTCGGAATATACTGGCGTTTGGAAAAGTTATAATGCGATATGTACTTTACGATGCCAGTGACCACATTACTGGCAAAATATGTTTAGTGACCAATTGTTTTTAAACTATACAACCAGCGCTAACTGTGCAGGTGTTTAGACAGCGTGACTTTATTTAGCAATCCAAATGTTGACAAGCCTTTATGCTGTAAATAGGCAACTTAGCCAGTGCAGTACGACTGCTATCCTCAGACATGAAACCTGCGCCACGACCGAAAGCCTGCACGATGCTCATCAAGGATATTGGAACGGGCAGGGGTGGGATTGAGCGCAGGATTCATGGGTTCTGCAACGCGAGCTTCCGCTATACGATTTCCGAGCTGCGGGTCACCGATACTCCTTGGGGCCTGCCTAACTCAGCGATTTCACTTCGCGCCGTAGTGTGCGCGTGCTGCTCTAAAGGCGCACCTGCGCTATGTAAGCACGCTACACGTGCCCGTGATGCTGCCCAGTTTTCAGCTCAGGAAGAGCTTACATACCAGTACCTGCCCTCAAAACTGCAGCGCTGACGAAATTGACGGCGTTTCTGGATGGTTCAGAGTTCGGCGGTATCGTCCACGGTATAATGTATTAAGTCAGTCCGAGTTCTCCAGTGAAAGCGTTGATTTTGCTTAGAATCAAATGAAACATAGAGAAGGAGACGCCAATATATACCTGCATGATTGGTGACTGTGGTTCAGCGCACTCAACCACGGAGCTGCGAAAAAAGGAACTGTAGGGAATGCGTATCCGTCACGCCGACACCGAAACCGAAACTAGTTTACTAGGAACTTTGTCGCAGTAACACTATGGTCCCTAGAATATTTCTAGGGACCATAGTAACACGTAGTAACATAAAGCAGTTAGCCCACCCCCCCCCCCTCTCTCTCTGCAGTTTTCTCTCCATTGGCACAGACAGTTGTCCCTGATCTGGGGGGGGGGGGGGGGGGAGGGACCCAGATAAGTTCTCTGTAAAGCCAGATAAGCTCTAAAGGTGGTGGAGGGACATTACAAAGAACTTATCTGGGCTGGACTAATTTTGGAAGTTTTGTGACGTGCTCGGAAATGTTACAAAAAAATGAAATGGAACAGCAGAGAGAAATGCCAGTGTTAATTTTTTTTATTTCTCAACAAACAGCCATCGTTAGCTCTCGAACAAAAGGCGAGAGCTACGAAACACGTGATCCTTCAGTGTAACGAAAACCTACTCAACGTTAAAGGCCAACTGCACTCAAAATTTCCACTTCTTGAAAACCCTATTTCCGTATAGTCTGCTTAAAAAGAAAGCAACATGCAAAATACAACAGCTGAAATACGCACGCGGACGCCGCAAGCGGCCAGCAAAAATCGGCGATTTTGAAACCGAAACCGAGGAGAGCGCGGCCATTGCAGTGACGTTGCAGCCGTCCAGCGAGCGGCCGGACGGTCACCAGTTGGGGAGAATGTCTGCGCGCAAGCTCTACGCGCGCACGGGGCAGTAGAGCTCATGGAGGAAGTAGAGCTCGACCGGTTCTCCCGCTGCGTGGCTGGCCAGAGGAAAAAGCCACCGTCGGCTGGAACGTCACAGGCGCGTCTTGGCTGTTTACGCGATCCGCCGGCAGGTGCAGAGTGGTCTGCGGCGGAGCCTTTTTAAACGCTTCTGACTGATTAACGAGCCGTTTCACGGGGCTACCACTTTGGGGGTACTTACTACGCATTAAAAATAAATTTGGCCGAGGTGAAATTTGAGTGCAGTTGGCCTTTAAGTGTCGAATTTACTGATTATTACGTTTGATCAAATTCATCAAGAAACCACAGTCATCACTTACCGTGGGTCTCAAATGACCGGCAGCGTTCAGCCACAAGTGGCCAACGCAGCATGTTCAGCAGGGTGCACATCGAAACCAAAACCCGGCAAAACACGTTTCAGGCGTTTTCGTTGTTGGCTTGCGGCGGTGGTGCCAACGTTTTTAGAATCTAAAAACGTTGGGTGGTGCTGACCGAAATTTGGGCACAATATACATGACTTGTATGCTTTTTTTTTAATTTTTGTGGTTGTATACAGAAGTAGTTTGAAATGCATAACACTTGGAGAGTGCATTTACTAAAAAGAGAGAAAAAAAGCAGTTTCGGTTTCGCGCGATGCTTCACGCATGGCAAAAGAGAGGCATCTGAGTGGTTGCGTGCAGCTCGTGCATCATACGTGGTGGCCTTCGGTGTCTCAGCATTTCAAGACTCGTAGTTTATCGTGCTGTGGGGTACCTCAATAGGACATCCGGGCAGATTCTGTTGTCTTTCGAACCCACCTGCCAGTGGCACAAGTTCACCAGGTTCATCTCACTCGGCAATGGCGTCCAAAAGTTCGACAAGCGGTGTCAAGCACAAGTGATCGGTAGTTCCCAGCTCCGTCAAAAGCCGTGCCTTTGATTGTTTTCCAACTGTGACCTTCCCGTGAAACGTTCGTGCAGCTCTCGGGCTACGGTCAAGCATGGATGGGCGTGGACCACCACAAAACAGGAAAATCTCGGTGCCGAGGGGCTTCTGGGACCGTGTTTTGTTTGTATTCTTAATCATCAGCGTTCCTGTGATCGGATTGTTTGACTTCGTCTTCGTCGCACCAAGGTATGTCTTGGTTGATTTGTTTTATGTTGGGGGCTTTTTCAGACCCTAAGCAGCCATTTAACAAATGAGGAGCGCTTTCTTCCCTAATTCTGTGTACAGAAATTCACACCGCGCCCTTTTTTCACAAGCGCGCAGACTGCGCGAAAATTTTATCATTACGTTCATATCTTCCTTTCCCAGTTTAATTTTCGTGAAACGAGGTGTGAGTAGGGTACAGGATCTCTATAGTGGTCTATTCAACTTCCAGCTGCATTTGAAAGTACTTTAATGCCCTCAAAAGTGGTAACAATTCATGTAGCGGAATTCCCATTGGTCTTTAACTTCTCCAAATGTTTACAGCTTGCTATATAGAAGTCCTGCCATTGGCTAGATTACATTAAATTTTAGCCGAAAATGAGCATGTGTGGTGAAAACGTGCGAGCTTCGGCTACGAGTACCGGCAAGTGCAGGTAAAAATGTCAACATACGCCAATAACGGCAGTGATAACGAGAAAAGCCTAAACATCGACAAGAGATTGGTGCTGGGCTGGTAGGCACATACTTGCAAAAAAGCGACGGAACCCACCCAGCCTTCGAAGTCGCGTTTACAAAGGAGAGAAATGCAGAACACAACACACACCCTAACATCCAGTGGCGACAAAGAGAACGTTTCTCTGGAAACATACGATTAAACTTTTAAATTTGTCGTTGGAGCAGTGTGCCGGCGTGTCAACTGTATTTCACTTCCTGCCTGTAACTGCTCCTGTTTGTTTCTTTCTTGGCTGAGGTACCATGAAACCTTCGACGCGGTGATGTGGGTCCATGCTTCCCTGGCCTTGTTCATCGCCTTCAACATATACGCAAACCTCATCAAGCTCCTGCGAGTGGGCTCAAGCGTGCGTGATGTGAAGACGCCCGACGTCCTGCCGCCCGGTTGGCGGTATTGCCCTGTCTGCGAAAGCAACGCACCGCCTCGTTCCCACCACTGCAGCGTGTGCAAGGAGTGCATACTGAAACACGACCACCACTGCATCTTCACCGGTCGCTGCATCGGCTTCTACAACCAGCGGTACTTCATCGTTGCTCTCCTGTACATGACAATCGGTAAGAACTTGTCCTCCATCCTTGGAAGTGCTCTCCTTCATTGCGATGGACGTCGACACCTTTTTGTGTCGTACAAAAACAACTGCAGTATCAAGAGTTATGTCCACCAGAACCCAGTATGAAAATTGAAGTTACTTCCGAAGGAACTGTAACATATTGTATTGAGTTACGTCCGACGTCACCCAAAATGAAAGGTATGTCTGACGTAACCCAAAGTAAAAAATGATTAAAGTTAGGTCAAATGGAACTTCACCCAAATGCTTTAACCAGTGGTACTTCATTGTTGCCATCCTGTACATGACAGTCGATAAGGTGGTGTCCTCTAGCCTTGGAGGTGCTCTCCTGCATTACAACGCACACTCACGCCTTTTTGTACTGTGCAAAAACAAAACAAAAGCTCGCATTCATTTGTTGTTTTGCTTTAAGAGTTTCATCATTTAATTGAGTACAGGAGGAGGAATAGACTTTATTGAATCCATAAAGGACTTCGGGTGATCAACCTGGGCTGGTCCCTACATCCTAAGTCCAATTGGTCCTGCAGGCCTTATCCACTAAGAATATCTTAGTAGAAGAACCTTCCATTATATAACCATAATATTGCCCACAACACTAGCATTCTGGTGTGCTCATTTATGTATGGGCAGAGCAAAAACAAATCGGAATAGATTGGAACTTTGGTTGAAGACTGTTTGTGTAGTAGAGATTGCAGTGATCCTTGAAATTATTGAATATTTGCTCTTTTGAAGATCTGTTTTTCTGCCTTTTTTTATGAACTTAGTGAAGGCTACTTCCAATGTAATTCTAGCTTGTTTTAAGACGCAGTTGCTCTTGGAATTTGGTTGCTGCATTGGTTTTTGGCTCTTCTGGTTATTGGGCATCCAACTTGTTTATTTATTATCCATGATGGTATAAGTTTTGTTTTCACTTAGCAGGTCCTGGCCTTTATGTGATCTCACAGCAGGTTTGGTTTGAATCTTAGCAGCAATGCAGCAATTCTCAAGCTTTGTAGCTCCGAATGCAACTGTTTCGTGACCTGCATTTAGGCAAATGCCTTCGGGCATTTGGGCATCCACTGAAATTTTTCCGAAGAAACAAGCCACACGCGAGGTATCACGTGGAGGGCTAAAGCATTCCTTAGCTTGAGTACAATTGTGCAACAATAAAAAATGGCTGACGATTACTATACTCGCTAATGCAAAATTTGTGCGCAGTGTGAACTTCAGTCTTCTAAGTAACTGCGCATAACTGCTGCATATAGGGAAGCAATCGCGTGATCAATGCACGCACAATGACGCGCGCTACTCTGCCGTTATCTCGCAGCGCGTCGCCACCGCCGAGCATGCTGTTGTAAATCGTGTTTGAACCTCCCGCGCAAATGTCACGTGGTTCGGATGAGCCACGCATCGAGCAGGAGAGAGAGTTGCTTTGTTTAAAGCAATGCGTACAGGGCTTCTGTACGCTTTGCTTTCCACCCTCCCCCTCACACTTTTGCCACACTTTACTCCTCTGTTTTTCTGCTGCCTTTGGTATCTCCTTCGTTAGCTCGGTTATGAGGCCGATGAAGCCACCAAACCACAGTAGCAGACGCTTAAGTGCTGTGCACAAAAAGACGCAAACAAGCATAAGAGAAGTAAATACGTATGTGCAGTGAGTGTTTTTCTCTTGCTGCTACTGCCGTGTCTGCTTGTTGTGCAATTATACTCAAGCTACGAAACGCCAAGTTGCCCAGTATACTACTTTTGCTAGACTATTGTCCTCAAAAAATCTTTTAATACGAAATGAACTTCATAAATTTTGAAACACTGTGAAAGCTCGTTAATTTGACCCCTGTTAATTCAAAAAGTCGGTTAATTCGACCTGCGCACATGGTCCTACAATTATATAGAGGAGTCTGTGGAGCGGAACTTGTTTATTCGGCAAAATCTTAGCGCGCATCGGTTAATGCAACCTAGCGTCGCAGCCTGTGAGCTCACCCAGTCAATAGGCAGAGAGCAAAAACGGCGGAAAGAAAAACATTGCCAAGAGCAAACACTTGCTGCTGTCATCGCAAATTGCTTCCAGCATAGTGGGTTTGTTCGACCGAACTGTTGCACAGAGAACTGCCACTTGAAACAGCTGATGCAACTGCAATCATAGAGGATGACAGCTGTTTCGATGACGTCTTGCCTCCTGCCATGCGACTCGCCGATTACATGTTTTCAGTGATGGTGTCAGGCAGCTGACTGAGGAAAAGATAATCCAGGATGTAATAGGCACCAACAGCGACAATTCGTCAGGAGATGACAATTGTGGCCAACTGCCCCAACTGTCGAAACGCACGGTAAAGGCTGTAGACGCCTTGTCCTTGCTTGAGGACTTTTGTGAGCACGTTCCACATGGTGTGGGTGCCACGGAGCATCTGGCAGCTATTAGAGCTGTTGTCGCTGTTCAAATTCGCCCGAAAAAACAGATTGAGATTACAAACTTCTTTGGCAAATGAAGGTATTCATGCTAGGGAAAATTTCGCGTTTTTGTTGTTTATTCGATATTTCGACAATCAGATATTTTGACAATTTTTCACGATCGCACCAGTGTCAAATTGACGAACTTTTACTCTATGTACAGTTTTAAGCAAGTAGCAGTCAGTAAGACTGCACCAATCTGGATTGTGAAGCTATCATCTCTTACAGCCTGCACCCTAAATTCAGAGGGGGCAGGGGAAGTATGGTATGCTTGTTGTGTGCATTCTGTACACTTAAGCACTTCCTCGGGGAAAGTGCGGCAACAGGCAACAATTTTTTGTTGAACTCCTGAGGCATCATTATCGATTCAGGTTTACTTTCAAAAAGCACGTTTTTCGTGTGCACATGTGGCATATTCCGACATGCGGTGTTGGCGGAACACCAACATAGGCAGCTTTGATTGTTTTAATAGCAAGCCTAGGTTATGGACCTGATTGTGGGTATAGCTCAGCCGTAAAGAATTGAGGAACCCAGCGAAGGTGGGGCTGTGCTGGAAAACATATTTTACCATTCAGTAAATTGCTTCATCATCATCATCAGCCCATTTGTATTCACTGCAGGATGAAGGCCTCTCCCGTGTTCCTCCACCCATTTCTGTCTTGCCTCTTAACTCTCTTCTTTTAAATGCAGAGCACTTCAGGGTCTCGCCTCGTCTTTGTAGCTCGCTCGTTGGACCCAAGTAGAGCCACACGGCGTTCCGTCATAGCGGCTGTCGTCACGGCATAACCCAGAGGCTTCGAAAGCCAAGCGGTTTATATGGTCATAAGCGTTTGAAACTCCTGAACCGCTGGTGCTTGTCATACATCTTCCCGTTGGTTAGCGTAAAAAAAACTGTAGGTACATTTGGGGCAAAATATACGTAATTAACCAGAAGCGCCCACATTCATTTAGTTAGGAACGCTCGTTGGGTTGGTTTTTACTATTGTAAGCGAAAAAAAGTGGCAGTGCAACGCCGGCACGAGCGGGAGGGAAAGCAAGCACAAAAAGAACAGAACTCCCGCTGGCGCAGTTTCAGGCAGGGGCCACGCGAGCACTGTGAAGGCGGGAAATTTTAATTGCATTGGCTGGTAGCAGTGAGCGGATAACGGCGCTACAGCCCTTTTATGGCGAGTCACTGCCCTGCACTTCGGACAGCTTTCACACTGAGTGGAACGGCTTTAATTTTCATCCCTCCATCGAGTGAATAGACTTCACCTACTTCTGGTCCCATCTCTCAGTAGCCACTTTGCTATTTTTATAACCCTCTGGTTGCCAGCTGCCCATCCGAGGCCCATTTCGTGCCCTCAGTTTGTGCCAAGATGTCGTCCACCCGAGTTTTTTCAGGTCAGTTGAAGAGTGGCACGCCCTTGCGTCGCGCTGTGCAGGTCTTCTGTACAGCCTGTCATACAAGAGCCCCTTCTTGCTGGAGACACTGGGTGGCATGAGCACGCTGGCCTTGCTGCAGATGGTGGCCCCCCACTTCGGCCTGCTCCTGGGCACCTTCGACGTGGTGCTCTTCCTGACCACCATCGTGAATTTGGTCGAGGTGGTGGTGCTCTGCCTCTGCATCTACCTGCTGGTCACCGAGATCCGCTGTGTGGCCGCCAACCAGACCACCTATGAGATGAGCCACGGCATCCGCACGTATGGCATGGGCCTGAGGAAGAACTTGCGCGAGTCGCTCGGCAGCGCCTGGTACCTCGTGTGGCTCTCCCCGTGGATCGACTCCCCTGTCGACGGCGACGGGCTGCACTTCGACGGCAGTGTGGTTTGCGTGGCCAAGGACGACGAGAAGCAGGAGTGAGGACTCCGGCAACTTTTTCTCCGAGCGACAACGCTGATGTGGTGAAAAGTGATCGTCAGCGCGTGTGACAGGTGGCCACACAGAGACGCATGGAATGGAAGGTGGTTGATGCTGTGTGCTACGTGTCACTGTGCTTTAATTGGCCCAAGAATCGAAAAAAACCTTGTCAGAGTGCCAGTGTAATGCTGTGCAACCTAAATTTAGTTGAGCTTGAAAACACATTGAAGTTTATGTGCAAGTCCTGTGTGCCTATTTTTGTGTTACTGTTTAGTCATTTACCAGCTGTAGTGGCTACTAGTCGTTTTTCGTTTAATACTTGGTGGAGAAGCATTGCACTGTCAGCCAGTTGTTAGTGGACTAGTTATGCTTTGCCATACTAAAAAATGCAACTAACCCAACTTGCCATGAGCCAACAGGCAACGTAGGTGAAAGGAATGTTGTCAGTTGTGCCTGCAAGCAGCACGCGTTCTGCCAGATCAAAGCTGTTCAGCTGCTGTACCACTGAAAGTGTAACCAATACTTCATGGCAAATTAAATATTTTCCGGTCTATGTCGGTACAGCCTTTGCATGAGCACTATTTTAGCACCGTACGAGTTGAACAAATAAGATAAATACCATCATCCCATATGGTGTAGTGTTCATCGTCATCATCATCATCAGCCTATCTATGCCCACTGCAGGGCAAAGGCCTCTCCCATAGATCTCCAATTATCCCAGTCCTTTGCTAACTGCCACCAATTTATCCCCGCAAACTTCTTGATCACATCTGCCGATCTAACTTTCTGCCGCCCCCTGCAACGCTTGCCTTTTCTAAGGATCCACTCTGTTACCCGTAATGACCAACGGTTGGTTATCTTGCCTTCGCATTACATGCCCTGCCCACGTCCATTTCTTCTTAATTTCTACTATGTCCTCAACACGCGTTTGTTCCCTGACCCATTCCGCTTTCTTTTTGTCCCTTAATGTTACGCCTATCATCTTCCGTTCCATTGCTCGCTGAGTCGTTCTCAATTTAAGTTGAACCCTCTTAGTGAGCCTCCAAGTTTCTGCCCCATAGGTGAGCACCGGTAAGATGCAGCTGTCGTACACTTTCTTCTTCAGGGGCAATTGTAGGCTGCCATTCATTATCTGAGAATGCCTCCAGAGTGTAGTGTTCATTTGGTCAGGAAGAGAAGATTTTGCCATAAACAAGTCAACGGGCTGAACAAGAAAATATCCCTCATCAGCATTTTGTTGTTAATTAGAAGTCGTACAAGGCTCAACATTAATGCCAAATGTGTGGAGATATCACCCTCGCAGCGTTGAAATTTTCCTATTCATGGTTTCTAGTGTGGCAGAGAATGCAGCAATAGAGAAGAGTTGAACTTATCCCTGCAACTTCTCCACTGCATTCCTTCACCATACTTGAAACTATTTTTTGCTTTGTTTTGTTGGACTTGCGCAGGCCTACATTTCAGTATGTGCAAATGTCTAAAACATTTAGGAAGGAGTGTTATTGCTGTCTATTTTTATGGATGACCACCGCCTATTTACATAGACGAATAGAGCACAGATCTGAAAAATACAATGCTTTTGCAAGTTCACAAGCTTTGGAATACAACCCACTGCTTCTGAATCATAGATAACAAGCAGTGGTTATCATATTATTTAGTCATCATTATAGCCATCGTTTCTGTTCGCACCTGATGACACGCATTTGTACGATTATCAGTCTTGATTTCAGATGATTTGCAAACTTAGTCCACTCAGAAACACCAGACACTGAGCAATGGGCACCGTAAAAGATTTGCTTAGGTTCAGACCCAATGGTTTATACAGTAGCCGACCGTTTTTTCGGAATCCAGAAATTCGGACTTGCTGGATATTCCGGACTTTCTCGAGGAGACGCTAGTTGTCCCATTGAAGTAATGACTCACGGATTTTTCAGGCTGCTCTTTTATTTGGACTATTTTTCATTCCCCTCCAGGTCCAAAAAAATCGGTCAGCTACTGTAAATGTATAATTAGTGTGCAGCAGCGTTGGTAATGCAAATTTTTGCACTGCAGTAAGATGTGCAACTATCTTGGTTCTCAGAGAAAGCTTACCTTGATTTTCTGCACTGCAGCAATCTGATGTCAGCGTCTGAGCAGTATACTGTTGAGATGTTGAAATTTTCTTACCAGTGTCACATTTCTTCTTCGTGCTGTGTCATGGTGTTTATTACAATAGGTGTATCACTTTGGGCTCACTTACGAGTGCGCATCTAGTTATAAGGCTCCATCATTTTAACCTGCACATCCTAATCAAAGGCTTCCCAGTAACCATGCCAGAACCCCCAGTTCAGCCTCATCTCACGTCTCATCCATCCTCTCATCCCCCATCGAATGCTCTGAAATGTATACAGTTGGAGCCCAGGTTGGAACAGTGAGCCTTGGACCCTCCAGGAATAGAGCTATTAAAATTGATTGATTGATTGTGGGGTTCAACGCGCCGACGCAACGCAGGCGATGAGGCGCGCCGTAGTGGAGGACTCCAAATTAATTTTGACCTCCTGGGGATCTTTAATGTGCGCCAAAATCTCGTACACACGGGCGTTTTCGCGTTCCGCCTCCATCATAAAAGCGGCTGCCGCGGCCGGGAATCGAACCCGCGTCCTCGTGCTCAGCAGCACAAAGAGCTATGAAAAGCTGGAAGCATTACAGAGGCTGTTGAGAAGCAATACCTTGAGCAGGATGGTTAAATAAAGAGGAACAGAGAAAGATATCCAAGGACATATTGATAAATAGAGGAGAGGACTTGAATCTCAATCAACTCGGTTGTATTTTAAATGCAAGGCATCTATACCCCGTACACGCCTCACTTAAAGCGGGCTCTTGAAAGAGTTTCCAGAGTAGTTTTAGGACATTTGTACAGCCAACATGCACAGTCGGTCATTTGCACGCGATTATTTGGATGCTTACCCAACTCACGAAACGATTGGCCACAGTAAAATAGCACTGCTCTAGATACAAATAATCTGCATTATTATGACCACAATGAGTGCAGTTGCTTGGTTTCAAAATTTTATAGCAACACCAGCCTTGCTTTGGTCGTTATCGTTCATGTATCGAAATAACAGATGTCTTTTCTCACTTATTTTTTATGTACTTCCTTTTTGTAGTTGGGTCATATTCTCCAGATGCCAAACACGCCAGACATTATAGTGTGCTACCTGTAGCCTATACTAGACTTTTGCACTCTTTTAGCCTGCATATTGGCTTAAATATTCCGACAACAATGCTAAAAAATACACTGGCACCACGAGCAGACAAGATGGGCATGCACAACTGGTTAATCTTGTTGAAATTGCACCGTATTAGGGCACTTATAAACCAGTTGCGAGTCCGCGTTGTTTGCTTCTTGTTACCTTCTTTGTTTTTTGCATAGCCAAAAGCAGCCTAGTTATGGTCAAAAATGGCACTCTGGATGTTAAGAGTAGAAGCTGCATGTCACCAGGATTTGCATTTTCCACGTGTTGTGTTTCATAGTGCGAGATGTAAACATGACATGGTCAATCTCCAACAGATTGCTACCCACTGCCATTAGGTCAGTGCACCAGTCACACTGCGTTGCAGCTGCTGGTTTTCTAAGCTTGCCGTTGACGAGTTATGAAAAAGAATTGTGGCCCAAGATAGCATGGGGTTTGCTGCCAGTATTGTCCTTGCAAGCATGCTATACTTGGGCCGGTGGTATGAATGCACAAATGGCATTGAATGAAGTGTGCAATAGCATAGAGACGAAATAAAATTTAACATGAATTAAGGAGCTGCCAAGTAGCCTTCAAAAAACAGATGAGCCTCTTGCATAGCGCAGGATGTACAACTGCATATCAAGCTAGGGTTGCCACCTGCCCGGTTTTTGACCGGCAGCGGGCCGCTTGCGGGCCGCTTGCCAGTCTGCACTTAAAACCGGCCGTCATTGGCCATGTTTTTGGCCATTGTGCTGCGCTTATTTATTTTTTAGAATTTTAGAAGTGTTAATTCAGCAGCTACGATGATTGGCAATTAATGAATTAAATTCTTTACCAAGTAGCCTAGTGAATCTAACAGACGCCTCTTTTCAAACCGCACTCCTCACATTTTTAGCCATTCAAAATACTCTGTAACTTGTCTTATAATGCTCATCTTTTCTAGACTGCAATTGTGTGTTCCTGCTTTTAAAATACCAGAATCTGTCATTTTTCATTTGTATTGTATACTTCTCGTGCTTTTACGGTATTTCAACGTCACTTCTATTTATGTTGATACTTTTCTTCTGCAATATTGTATGTTTCGTCGGTTTTCAGCTAATTCGCCCCCTATTTAATGCCCGCTTGGGCCTTTAGGGTACCTAAATGAATAAAATAAATAAATAGGTGCCGGCAAGCTGCGCAAAGACACGCGAGCAGAGAAAATATGCGGGCGAGCGCAGGCGAGGTGCAAAGAAGAGCTTTTAATGGATGAAGTATGTGCGGTTACTTTTCCGTGCAGCACGTTCAGAGCAATAACCAAAATTTCAGTAACTTTCAGTACAAACACTGATTCCTCTCTAGAAAAACGCTACAATGCATATGGCATTGCATGTCATAAAACATAAATTCTTGTTTTTTTTTTTTTTTTTTTCAACCACAAATTTAACCTTCTAAATACCATGCCCCCCCTTCCCCCGAAGGGCCAGTGTTTTTTTTTTTTTTTTTTTTTTTTTGGGGGGGGAAAGGTGGCTACCCTATATCAAACTTGTTTAGCATGGGAGACTCGCAACAAAGTCAATAATGGGAAGCTTCATTTTTTGTGGTGTGTGTGTGTGTATATGCTTTAGTGCCATCATTTACCATTACCTGCATAAGCAAGGCAACTGTTCTATGCATTTCTAACTGTGCATGCTACTCTGACAGAGGGAAACCCAGATGTCTACCCTTTACTGGAGAAAGAAGGCTAAAAGGCAGGCTTATTAAAATTGCTGTTCTTTTTGAGTACCGCTGAACCCTGTGAGGGGTTTTGCCATATATGTACGGCGGCGGTTTTCCGTCCGGCAAGGTCTTTGCCATGCGGGTAGTTTCAACCCTTCGTTCGAAATTCCGCGCCACAATGACGATGCCTGCTTACTGGGAGGTGCTGCCACCCCCCTAGTACTTACAAGAAGTGTTTGAAATTTGATTGTGCTACATTCTTGTGGAGATAAACAGCTAGCTTCAGTGCATCACGCGGTCCGTGTAAACGCCCTTTCATTGTTTCAGTTTCGCCGCGTGATCGCAATGGAGGCGTGCGAAACTTATCTGTATCAGCACTCTCTTGCAGGTGCGGCGAAAGTTTGTTTATATCAATATTGGTGCTGCTTTTAAGCTTGTTTATTACCAACGCTCACGAGGTATTGCCAGTCTCTTTGTATAATGTTCCTAATTTTTTTTTTACAATTTATTCTCGACTTGACACATTTTGCACATAAAAATTCGCAATAAAGTAGTTTGACCATCTGGGAAAGTTTTTTGCAAAATAATCTGACCCTCAAAGGGTTAATTAGAATATATGGGAGAGGAATGTGCAAATATTTTGTGGCATCTGTGGCACCTGAGTCACGAAACGTTTTGACAAAACCATGCACACCTCTCTCGTTCATTTCAAATGAAATTCCAGTTATTCTAGAAACTACGTTCGAAAGGTAGGTGCAAGCTTCCCACCTAAAGCTTTCAGTCCTTTATCGGTGCTGCATCAAGTGCAGAGTTCAGGAGGATACAAGGCTGCCTAGGTGCTTGTACCCAGTTTATTGACAACCAATATCACAGTTACCTTTGCATGTTTTTTCTGGTGCAGCTGGGAACAATGAAGAAGAAGTCTTATCCGTGGTCGCACTGTGTGGTGCTTGTGTGGGTGTGGTTTTTTCAAATGCAATGAAAGTCTAGGACCTCAGTGTACATATGTATGGCTTAAAAGAAAAGACCGCCACTAGCCCGGTGACGTCACAAGGCTGGTTGAATGATTAGTAACCCTCTGGGTTAGGGGGGACACTGCTCTTAAAAACAGCTTCCTTTAATTTTTGAGTAAACTCTGAAACTTGTCAGTCTTGCTGCCTTTTCCCCACTGATTTCAAATAGGCCATTATTTTTGGGGTCAGTAATTTAGTTCCCCAGATAATTAAAGGTAATTAGTGAACGCTGATGAGTGCAATAAGAGAATCAGTTTTTTGTTGCACCGCTTGGAACTAATTTTACAGATTATTGAACTTCGGTGGCACCAGTGGCAAGGAACAATTTCGAATGCTCATTTCAAACACCAATATTCAATGAGTTGTAAAATTAATTCAAAGTGGTGCATCAAAAAAACTGATTCGCTTACTGCACTCACCAGTGTTCGTGGTATTGCAAAATATGAAGATTAGTTTTATGACGATCAGTTTTGTGTACTGTTCCTCCAAAAATGGCTAATTACCTCTAATTATCTGGGGAACTAATTGACTGACCCAAAAAATGGCATATTTGAAATCAGTGGGGTTAAAAGCAAAAAAGGCTGATAAGTTTCAAAGAGTTTACTTCAAAATTAAAAGCAATCGTTGCAAGAGCCTTCCCCCCTTAAAGGAGCCATGAAGAGAAAACACAAGTTTGGTTCATTCTAAAGATTGCCTTGTTAGAATCATACTGACACCACTTTTAACATAAAATTCGCTCAAATAAGCTACATAATTAGGAAAAAAGGGAATGTCCATGCGACCCACTAGCTCATTTCCCGCAACAGAACCTTTGATGTCATACCAGCCAGCTCCGCGATTGACGGAGGGCGGCAAAGGCAGACGCAAATTAGGCAGAGCTCGAAAGCCTGCCGAACGAGCTATTTGCGCTTAAATTTAGTGCACATTCTTTTAAATGCGATTGCATTTCTTAGTCGGGGGTTGTCGTGCGTCCGTTGGCCGGCGTGCGCCCGCAGGTGTTATCTCTCCGCACTCCTCCTCGCCCTAGCGACAGCTGTGGCGCGCCTAGCAACCGGAGCAGGTGGTAGCTCGGGCGGGAGTAGCGGAGGGCAAGGGGAGAGGAGGAGCGCGCGCGGGCATGTGAGGGCGCTCGCATCGCGGAGCTCGGGCAGGGTAGCGGAGTGAGTGGAGAGGAGGAGCGCGCTCGGGCGTGTGAGGGCGCTCGCATCGCGGAGCTCGGCGGAGAGAGAGCTCGCGCGCGGGGCGGGCGTGTTGCGCGGGTCTCTCTCTCCTCTCCGCTCGCTGCACTCGGAAAAATATATATAAATGCAGTGGAGTGCGCACCTCTCTCCGTGACTGCTTGCCGCAGCGCACTCATCGGTGCACCCAATGCATTCGCATTTCCGCACGATCCCCTTCGGGGAGGTGGGGGGAGTTTTTTAAAGCCGCAAGAATGGTGGGACAAACAGAGGAAGTTACGAAAGCACACGTAAAAATAGAAGTAGCGATGCGTACTGCTGTTGGTACTGCGCGCACTATGCTTGGTTTAGCTGCACAGGACTGCGGGGCTTTGGGGTTGTCTCAGACGACACTTGCCGATTGACACAAGCAACGGTGTCTCACGGGACCATATTTGTAGAGCGAGCATGATGTTTCACGAAACGATTATTTTCTCCCTGAACAAAAACAAGCCAGGTATAAATACGGTCAAAAAAAAAAAAAAAAACCAAAGGCAGAAAACGGCTTGCCACGGTATGGTGGTGCCATCTAGGTTAACTAACGGTAAACAAGGCTACTCAATCGGCTACAGAGTGGTCGGTTCCCGTGATGTCATTGCAGACCAGAAAAATGCACGATTTAGTGGGAAAATCAGAATTTTAACTTTAAAATAATTACTTTCTCAGTGAATAAAGCATCGTTTGCATTCGGACAAGCACTGGAGCACTATAAAACATGAAATCTTTTGAACAACATGAACTTTTATTTTGGCTTCATGGCTCCTTTAAACATATTTGCTGCAAAGGAACATTATTGTTTACCTATATGCAAGCAAATACCTACAAAAAAATTAGACCACATTACAAATGTGTCAGCTATATTGCTTTCCTTCCAACATTTCAGTAAATGGAGCTCCTATACACGCTGTTAATCTGTTAGGTGCCGCCCTGTGGAATTACAAGTCCAACACCACCAAATTATTTTCAGAAGAATGCTGGAAAGAAAAATTGTGCTTCCGAGTGCACTTTCATGTGAAAAATTTTTGTTGACTTGGCTGGGGAAAAAATTTCGGACATGAGCTGTACACTTCAAAACTAGATCGTTTTGAACTTCAATTCAAACATATGAATTGCCAACTCACTGATGGCACATGACTGCAGAATTCCCGTGGTAGTGAATCTTTATTGTTCGCCTAGACTTTTTAATCATCATGCAACATGTAAAAATATGGCTCTTGTATAATATTACAACAAACATCCATTCAAGATGCCAGTAAGGGGTGCGCAAGGAGTACCGTCTCAGACTGGCTTGCACACTAATCTCCATTCCCCATATCACACATACAGCTTTCAGAATTGTGCATGTCGTCGAGTACAATTTGTACAATGCATGCAGCAGCACAGCGCTGCCTCACTGATCACAAATATATTACCAACAACAAAAACACGACAAAAAACAAACCTCGAAACCTTTCAGTGACCAGGGGTTTCAACTACTAGCAGGCGAGCTTTGGTCACATCAGCATGCATAAACTAACAACGTCAAGCATTACGTCAAAAGTGCACTTTCTTCGGTACAGAGCAACATGTAAGCTGCTCGTCAAATTTTAACTCGTAGGCCTTGCGTACACAGCCAGTGTAACCACAGTGTAACACCAGTGCAGTACCAGTGTAACACTGCTCAAAATCCCATTATGTGGAAAAGAGGAAAGGGGCAAGGCAAGAACTCCAATTATTGAATAAACATACCATGTCAGCTCATCGAGATTTTTTTGTACACGTCAAAATTATCCACTTGCATGGCTGGCTACGTTAATCTCATATGGGAGAACATCGTTTACACAGCCTGCTGTGGTGACTGATGCAGCAACGATGGACAACCGCCCAAGGTTATTATGACAAGCAAAGTAGCTGGCAGCAGCTAAACTTGTGTTCATGGCAACATGCGTGCAAGTGTGAGCGAACCAGCGCTCAGCGACTAGTTTGTAAAGGCACCGGTGAGCAGCTGTGCGCAATTATTGACGTGCACACAACTTTCACATTCATAAGATTAGCATCATACCAGAGTACCACAAAAGACCTAGATGGGAGGACTTGGACTTGTTGATCGCTTATTTGTTTCACAATATCCCCTGGTAACTGAACAGGGGGTGAAATGTGAGTGATGTGGTGCAGATTTAGCGGGTGACTTGTAAAACTAAGTGGAATACATTCGACTGAGCCTGCGGGAACACCAAAGTCCTGCCTGGACATGTCAGCCACCACACGTATATACGCTACGGATCTCTTGTAACTGTCCCTGGCGCAGCAAAGAAGACGTAAATGGCAGAGGATAATTAGAGATTGTGGCCAGGCTCCACAGCAGCTTTCACACACAGCCTCCCTTCCTGTGCGCACGTTGTAAAGCTAAAAACGTGTCGAGTATGAACCAGAATGCCAGGCATGCTCTCATGTTGATGGTCCATCTGCCTCCAGCATGCTCTGCCTCCTGTGGGAAAAGAAAACAAAGGCTAACGATTACTGTTTCAGTTGAAACACTTCAGGTCACAGTGAACAAGTTAAGAACTGGATGCATGTGCAGGTGTGGGATGGGCTACAATGTTCCTACACGCACAATGCTAGACTTTCCATAGACACGAGCACAATGTACTTGCGCAATAAGTGCACTTTTTTACTTCGGCCACCGAAATTTCAGGTTCATGCTACCCTCTCAAATGAACACGCCCTTTGTATACAATCAGGAAAATGCAGGTAAGAGCCATCCTCACCTCATCTCTAGGCGCCTGCATTTCGGGCAGGCACCAGGCACGAAGCAGGAGCGATGAAAGCACGCCATACACCCTGCACGAGAGGTTCAAAAGGACAACTGAAAACTCTGAGTGGGAGGAGGCACAAAGTAATGGCTCTGGAACCTTTCTGTAATCAGATTGGGCACGCACCATCCCGCTTCACATTTCTTTATATTTGTGTAGTGTTTTCTTACTTTCCACCTGCCTTGTCTCAATCTGTGTAATGTTGAGCCTTTTGACATGGCAAGGTCTGGTGCATCATGAAATCAACATCCAATGCAGTTGCCACACTACGCACAGCGCCTTCTATTAGTACAGTCGGACATGACTATATAGAACCCGTTCACATCAAATTGTCCCTTACATCGAACCATTTCTGGACACAGTACATTTACAATGAGAATGTATAGCAAAAACTACACTTATACTGAACAAAAATACCAGTGACAACCAATATATCGAATGCCAAGTGCCACAGAAGTGCCCCCCAAAGTTGGCTTTCCATTGGGGCGGAGGAGAAATTCCACCGGAGCACCCCTCAAAGTGGTTTAGCCTGGCCGCTCATGGGCAGCGGGCGGCTTTTTCCCCTCCCCCACCTCACTCTCCCTATCGTGACTTTGCCCAGAGGGTGTTGCTTTGCTATTGCGCCGTGTAGGGCGAACCGTCGACAACCCCCTTGCAAAAAACGATCCCAACCTGCCCGCCATGTCTTTTTTTCTTTTTGTTCGTTGTGTTTGCGACGTTCATGCTTTGTGGGCTTGTTCGGAAGTGCAGCTGTGGTGGTTAGCGCTAGTGTCACTAAATAAAGGCTTATTTAGTGGCTCCAGTTAGTGCGAAGTGGCCAAATATGACATTTGCCGTGACGCTGGCACTCGCAAATCATGTCAACCTTGGCGAGAAGTTGGACGTTCCCCGTCAGGCCCGAGATTCCCGAGAACACCTTGTTGAAGTAGGTTCCGGGCAGATGTTAATAAATAAACCGCCCGAAATTGCTTCAAATCTTGCGGCTTGTGCATGCCACTGATGGCTGAAAATCATAAGGAGCGCAACGAAGCCACCATCGGCGTTGCTGAAGTGTGAAGTAAGCTGTCGGAATTTCCGGACGCCATTGCCTGATCAACGATCGGCAAGTTTATGAGCGTGGATGATGGTGTCACAACCATGGGAGAGTTTGGAAGACTATATTGCCGACATCATACCGAGCGCGAGTGAAGGTGGGCGCAACGAGGAAAGCAACAACGATACTTTTCCCACAACCTCCGAAGTGATTCGTGCACTCGCACTAGTCCGGCACTTTTTCGTAAATGCGAAAGGTTGCAGCCTCAGCTGCTCCAACTCTTTACACAGTGTGGAGAAGTGTGTACTATCTCAGGCGGCGAGGTTATTGAAGCAGAAGATACGGGACTATTTCGCGCGAAATTCAGGCAGTTTCATTAATAAACTGTTTTTACAAATGGCATGAGCTTTTTGCTTTTATGATGTCCAATTCCTTAGCTTACTTATATCGAATTATTCCCTATATCGAACTGATAGGTGTTTTCTTGTGAGATCAATATAACCGGGTTTGACTGTATTGCAAGCATGCAGGGTGCAGTGTAACACGTAGCTACAATATGGGCGGCAAATCTAGAATTCCTACAGCAACCACCTGCTTCGCTGCACCTCCTCTGCAAAAAAGAATAACCTCAGCTGCTTCTACCAACTTCCACGGAAAGCATCTGCCGTGGAGAGGTGAGGACACCCCTATGTGCACTCATGGTTGCTAAAACAGCTCAATTGTGCTAAAGCTACATCTGGGGCCACGAGACATGCTAAAGTTAAGAGCTGCAGATTAATTTAGACTGCCTGGGGGTCTCTATCGAGCACCGAAATCCTATCACACAGGTGTGTTTCCGTTTCTCACCTGTTTCGGAAAAACGACTGGCATAGACAAAAAAACATCAGTGGTAGTGGCGGTGGTGAAAAACTAATATTTGAGCCTAGTGATGTGGGAGTGGTCCCTCATTCCAGGAGGTCGTGTGACAACCGTGCTGTTTCAAGTTCTCCCACAGCTCAGGGAGAAGAAGGGGGGCAGTGGATAGAGGCTGGAGGGCCGGCCACTCACGCTCGCACTGTGCCGCCAGGGCCAGTTGGAAGGGGAAGAGCAGCTGCCGGGCGTCCCTGCAGATCTCGCAGATGAAGCCCCGGCCCGTGCAGATGGGGCAGCTAAGGCAGTGCTGCTCGCAGTCCTGCTGCAGGCTCCGCAGCCGGCACAGCAAGCTGCTCCCGCTGCCCTGCCGGGCCTGCTCCAGGTCTTCCAGCGAGTACAGGTGCGGGTCCTTCAGCAGGTACGCGGGCAGCGCCTGAAGCCACCCCAGGGCCCTGCACAGCAACATCAAGAGGCAGGGAGGGGCATCCTCTTAATGTGCATACTTGGCCGTTTGCGGGATGTACAGCAAAAGCTGTTTAATTCCAACCATAATGGGAAGCCATCTCAGTTCAATTTTATGAAACCTCAAACTAATGGAAGTCTGGAATAGCAACAGTACACTGCAATTGGGAGGCAGTAGGGCTTGTCAACACCTTGAAGCTTAAAAAAGGTCCGTGATTGCAGTCTGCCTTTTGTGCCTAGAAGCAACAGCCAGCACTTTTTGCTCTAATGGGCAAATGTAGCAGATAGCCCCCCTCCTCCTCGCCTTCTTCAAAGCTCATAAAGAGACTAACGACATTCCATTTGGCCGTGATGTCCAAGCAGATGGCCGCACTAGTGCTTCGTCTTCCACCCCCTCGTCATCACTGATAGTTGGGGGCTCTGCGTGTCTGGCCTGAAAAACGATGTGTTCATCTGTCAGCACACTACACACCGCTGCACTCACATCCACGCTGACGTAGTCTTCAAAGAACTTGTCTTTCAAAACGTGCACCATGGTTGTTTCCAATTGGTTTCAGCCGACCTCACTTTCTCTCTCTGTTTTGGAGACAACGCACCCTTGTGTGTAAGAAGCAAGTGCATTTCTCCGGCCGTCTGTCAGGCACAAGTGTGTAGTTCAAATTATCCATGTTCGAATTATTGAAGTTCAAATTAACGAGCTTTTACTGCATATAAATGCTCACTGATCAGCAACTAATGGTGTATGTCTTTGTCGTTGGGCATTCACTCGTTCAGTGACGCTGTTACCTGCTGTTGATCTTTTTCTGCTTCAGCTCTGTAGGCAATTCCACCCATCTTATCTACACAATTCATTGCAATTCTTCGATAACTGATTTGGAATGCCATGCTGGTGGCAAGCACAGCAGCATCTTTTGAATGTCAAATAAATGGCAGATTGTGTATGCATGAAGAGAAGGAACACCAACCGATCTACAATGACTAGACCCAAATTTCAACACAAATGCTAAGGTACAAATACCCACAAGCACAGGTGTAAAAACAAGAGCGGGAAGGAACAACTACAACCGTAGAGTACAAAATTTCTTAGGTTTAATGCTAAAGCTACACTTGGGCTATCAGGCATGCTTAAGTGGAGGGCTACACAATTATTTTGACCACCTTTAATTAAAGCCCAACTGCACTCAAATTTCACCTCGACCAAATTTTCTTTGAATGTACAGGACGTACTACGTACAACCAAACCAACTGGGACATGACTGTTAGTCGCGTGAAATGTGCTAATTAGTTACAAACGTTTAAAATAGCTCTGTCGCAGCTGACATTGGACCTGCTGGCAGATCGTGCAAACGGCCATGAAGCGGAAGTGACATTCCGGCCAGCCTTACGTTTTTTCCTACAACCAGCCAGGAGAACTGGTCGAGCTGCACTGGGCACACTCCTCCTAGGGCTGCAGTGAGGGAGAAGCGTTGCGCGCAGGTTTGCTTTGGCTGGCCGGCCATGTGCACCCGCCCACTCGCCAGCTGGAACGTCACTTCAACCTGGCCATAATGGCAGCGCTCCTCTCAATTTCAGTTTCAAGATCTCCCATTTTTTTATGGTCATCTGCCCCATGGATACACGCATTTCAGCTGTCATATTTAATATTATTGCAGTCATTTTAGGCAGACTACAGTTAAACCTCGTTATAACGAAATTGAAGGGGCGCCGCGATTTGCTCGTTATAGCCAATATTTCGTTATAGCCATAGCCGACATTTACTGCAAATATTTGCATTGTAGTTACCTAAAACAAAAAGCGGGCGAAATAGCATCTTGCCGCACGGCGGTAGTCAGCAAAATAAACACATTCCGGAGGTAAAAAGGAAAAGTCACGAACCTACTTTATTGCAGTTCAAAACTCGTATTTCAAACAGACTTGGCTCGAAGAAGTCCGTAATTGGACGTTGATGCACCTTCCTGATGCGAGCGATGGCTCGCTCAGCTGCGGCCGCTATGTTCACGCCATCTTCGCCGCCCTCGTGCGCGCCGAAGGAGCGGCGCACCACGTCCACCGCATCTAGTGCCTCCGACGCCGTCCTTAGTGCTTCCTTTCACGCCACGTGCAACAGCGCTGACGATGGACTCTCGGTTGCTCACGGTGGTGGACAGCGTACTCGTCCACACGTCAAAGTCTCTTGCCACCTTACCACGGAGTGCACCTTACCTTCCTTCGCGCCCGATGCGACGGCTTTTATCATAGCCGTCTTCTGTTCAAGCGTGATAGCCTTTAGCTTTCGCTTCCCGCCTGTCGCACTCGCGTTGTTGGAATCACGCGAGCAGTACGATAAAAGATAAGGCTGAAGACTGCCAAAACCCACGCACACGCAACTACGCAGCGACGTCGGCGATACGAACAGAGGAGGAGGGGGCAGGGGGGGGGGAGAGGAAGGCGACGCATTGGGGCTCTTCTCGGACTCACCGCGGATAGTCCGCGGGTAGTCCGAGGATTCCCCGAAGCCACCCGAAGCCATAGGGATGCATGTGAAAATCGAACGTCGGACTGCTTCTCGGGGAGCCCGCGGTGAGTCCAAGACTGTAAATCGAAGGGCCCCATTGTCTGCATGCCGTGCGCAGCGAGAGGAGGGTGGGAATGGCTTCGCGGGCGCAGCGTCCGCATGGTGCGCCATCCAGCTTCGCGCGCGTGGCGGGAGTTTTGAACTGCTAATACAGTTGCCGCGTCGCGCACTGTCTCAAATCCGCGTTGCGCACTGCTTAAAAATTAGCTCAAAATTTGATTTCTCAACGAAATTTGTTCGTTATATCCCGTAACGGGCAAATTTTACCTCGTTAAAACGAGGTTTTAAATACATTGGTTTCTATGGGGACTTTCAAGGGGAATTACGATTTGCTCGTTATATCCATTATTTCGTTATAGCCCGTCTCGTTATAACGAGGTTTAACTGTATATGGAAAAAACATTTTCAAGAGGTTGAAATTTTGAATGCAGTCGGCCTTTAATGCACGCCAAAATCTTAACAGACGGGTATTTTCACTCTTTGCCTCCGTCTGAAGAGCAGCCACCACGGCTGGAATTGAGCCCACACTCTTAGACTCAGCAACACAATGCATTAGCCACTGAGCCATCGCAGTGGGTGCAATCCCAGAGCCGTGTCTTATGGGTCAGGGGTCACTACACACACAGCGTGACGTTTGGAACCCCTCCAGCAACCATCAGAGGGCCGAGCCGTTATAGAAGCTGAGCCAACTCACTCGGTGGCCCGACTGCAGCAGAGGAGGTACTGTTCGAGGTACTGGAGTGCGACGCGGCACTGGTGCATCCTGTCCAGGGCCTTGACCCTGCGGTAGAGGCTCGGGTTGTGGTCGTTGACGTTGAACAGCGGGTCGGAGGTCATGCGGTCGAGCAGATCGCGGGCAAAGTTGGACACCGGGTAGAGGGAGAAGTCCCAGCGGTGCAGCACCCGCGCGGGGATCACGGCACGGGCGTTGCTGTGGCAGCAGTGGCAGAACAGCTTGCCCAGGTACTCGCAGTAGCGCAGCCGGCTCAGCTGGGCTGCATGGGCCAAAAAAGGGAGGACGACGACGACAATGGTGACTGCCATTAACACGACACTTCAAATTAACTGAACTAACAAACGGCACAAGAACACCTTTGTCATTATTATGCGACACGTCTCCACTCATTCAGAATCTCCACTTTCGTCGCTAAGCTGAGTGTACGACACGGGTAGCCATGATAGTTGAGACCGGTTGCCATGATAGCAGAAGCCTGAAGCGGCCACCACACAAACTGCTCACACGGCGCTGTGCACAACAGAGGAGGTTGAGGACCTCAAAGGAGAGATGCATATGCTGGCATGAGTCCCAACTGGCCCGTCGATTTATCAATTGTGCACTGCCTCAGCTGCAATGGCGCCGACATCAGTACAGAACACAGCGCTGTTTTAGCACGTGAGAATTCTGAATTTTATTGAGATATGACATACACCTCTATGCTTTTTATTCAGAATAACCTCTAATTAACCAATTTAATAGGTTTTTGGTTCGGAATTATCGAGAAATTTCTTTTCCACTGGATTGCATGTAATATTGCCAAGAACAGCATATCACTTCAAATAACTCAAAATTTCAATTAAGCGACTTAGAAATATCAATAGTCATTTTTAGTGGGGATGATTATGATGATAAGACCCTCAGGCACAGGGCCTTCCTAGAAGCAACAGCAAATGGCAACCATGGACATTTTTGGATGACGCCTCCTTTCCGCTTAGTTATCGCACCTATCAAGATACAGTCAGCTTCCGATAATTCCAAGTCACTTCAATCTTTCGTAACGGTGAAAAAATGGGCGACTTTGAGTGTTTCCACTTTTTTCTTTTTTGAGCTACTGGACACATTTAGCATTGCTATGCACGAAATTGTAGCTTATAGATTGCTCTTTCAAACACATAACATCAGTATTGTGAAAGGCACAATTATCTGCTGTTTAGTGGACAAATCAACAAAAAAAAATGTACAAAAAAGTTTACGCACAATACATATAGGCGATTGTACTGAGCCTAAAAATTCTTTTATAAATTCTAAGATATACAAGTTGCTTCTACGTTCCTAAGCTTTGATTCAACATATAAATCAATGCTGTGCACCAAGTTATGCAGTTTTGCAGGACCACCAACCTAGTGGCCCTGACAGTTGTGTCACTCCGCGAAGCTACTAAAGAGTAGGTCGGTCTCTCTAAAATATGCATCCAAGCATATTTGTTTGTGTTCTCACACAAAATCCTTATCACTTAAGTGGTAAAAAACAAGAGGAAAAAATTTTGCGCTCTTGAGAAGCTATGTGCAACGCTCTGCAGAACTAATCTGACATGAGCGCCAAGCTATCTTGAAGGTGATAACGCGATACAGCGCGGTGCATTTGGCAAAATATCCTCGCCGCCCGCCATTCAGACCCTGCAGTCGTCAGATAAAAGGTGCATTTTGTTTATAAATACAGCGCGAAGTCAAAAATGAACCTTACGCCCAGCACCTGTCAAAGTCTGGGGCTGTTGAATGGGAGAGTCTTCCTCAGAACTAAAATCTGACGAAGCCACATCGTTGCTAGAAACATCACTGCTGCTGCGGTAAGAAAAATCAGCAGCTGCAGCTGCCGAGATACCTGCCACAGCTATCTACCTTTGCAGAGAGCACCATGAAGTGAAGCAACTCGCCACTATCTTGGGTTCAAATTCCAGCCTCAACACCGTCTACGCACGCCAAATGTAAACCAACAATAATGACATCCAAAAAGATGTTGCCAATAAATATGCCAGATGGTGTTAGTTGTCCACAAGGTGTTGTTTTTAGCTTTCACAGGACGTTTAATATCGCAGGAACTCCGTGTCTGATGGCCTATGGCACCGTAAGGAAAGAGTTAATTAGAATTCTCGGTTAATCGAAAGTGAAGAAAGCGTCTTGTCAGCTCTGCATGCAATCTTATGGGAAAAAATTCTCAGTAATCGGAAATTAAATGTCTAAGATATCGGCTATTTAGAAGGTATTTTTCAATGTAAAGCCTCAAAGAGACAGGAACGTTTGATAAATTTACAATATTTTTAAAGCTCAGAAACAACTTTGTATGCTGCACTGGTAGTATCACCACCATCGCAGTTGACTACAGCCTCACAGCTCCTGAAGAGACAAAGTTTAGCACTCAAGCCTGGTGCCCCTGGCGCAAGCAGCACGTTATCTTCTATCTTTGGCATCGCATGTTGGCATCTAAAAAAAGCAGTCGGACACATCTACAATCTGCAGAATTTACTTTCCACAGCAAGATTCTTCAAGCAGAACATGAAGCAGAAGCAGATGGCCTTTACTTTTTTTTTAACAGTGAGCATTCAAACTAATTTTTGTTTTCTGTGGTAAATTGAAAGTACGTTTAATACAAGTTTTTTGTAGTCCTCATGAACTTCGCATAAACGGGAATCAACTGCATTAGAATGCAGTGCTACTCCTGACTAGAGCGCTATTCCTGACCTGAGCGCATCCCACCAACTTTTTGATGCAGGATTTCGACTTGTGGGCTAGATGTACAGTTATGTAACAAACTCACCGTGGTTTACTCGAAGCCCGCAGCCAGCACAACGATAGTTTTGCTTGGCAAGCTGATCCTTACGCCTGAAAAGAATAACAAGGTCGTCGTGTTCGTGTAAAGGCTTTTGTGTTTGCCAATGACAGCATGTTCAGCAATGTCAACACAAAAAATTCCCTGAGTTGTTTTTTTTAAATTAAGGCATAAATTGTTTGCAATTAATGATTTATCTCAAATGGGGAGCCACCAATTTGACTGCACAGAGCAAAAAGCAAAAATTTCATTTTATTTTCAGTGCTTCCTCCCCAATTAGCACTTCATAATTAAAATATTTCTCATCACAGTATCGTTAAATTCTGCAGTAACAGGAGCCTGCTCTGGTAATGTTTCACACAGAGTGCAATATCACATGCAGAAGTTAACATATTCCTCATACGTTTCCCTGTGGTGCAGTCACGACAGATCTGATAAAGAATTGAAACTCGATTTCCAAAGTGACATGGATGGGAGTTGCGTACGCTGAAGTGATCACAACAAACTATTTCTGGAAATTTGGACATTTGGCATCGCACACTGAGCTTCAGAAAAAATATTCAAGCCAAGATTTTAAATAACACACAAAGTAAACAAAGTTACGCCAGCCCTGCATTAAGAACAGTGTAATAAGCAAATATTCGTCATGGTAAATTTGATGGATTATGTAACAAAATGACTGCATTACCATAAAAGGTTCCTGAAAACAACATACAACTATGCCACTGGAAATGTCTCATCGGAATAGCACTCACGCTAATTTTAATGCAAACCTCAGTAGATCAGGCTATAAAATACGGAGGACAAAGGAAGAGGTGACAACTCACTAACTACAGTACTCCCTCATTATAACAAAGTCAGTGGGACGGCGAAAAATTTCTTTTTAAGCAATACTTCGATATAAGCGACCACTGGAGAAAAGCTGAAACAATTGAGCTTTACTTGCGCCCCTACTGCAAGGAATCCAAACATAATGTATTCAATGAAGCAAAACTTCATTCAGGCGGAAAAGGAAAGAGCTTTGGCTGCTTAAAGTTCTTCCGGGCGCGAGCAACCCCTGCTCCAATTCCACCAAGCATTGCATGAGGCTGTTGTTGCTGTTCATTCATATAACTTTATTTCACAGCATGTGCAGGTGCTACCGCGCGAAGAGAGTTTCGCGGTAGAAAGCGCCGTAAATGCCTTGGCTCGAATCAGAGGTTGTGTTTGTTGAGCTCAAAAAATGTTTAACTGGTCATAGTGGGTAAGCAGCGCAATCATATAAATTTGCCGGTTTTGCACAAGGGGCTTTGCATGGTCACTGCGCAATTTTTTCCCAAGGTGTACAGCCGTGAAGTTTGCAAAACAAGAGTTTTTCGGGGTCTCGTTGACATCGACACTACTAATTCTACGATTTCATAGCCCATGTTCATGCGCCGTCGCTTCCACTTCATTGACCAATGTCTAGGAACAAAATTCAATGACCCTACAACGCATTTGAACCGTTTGTCTAAAGTTGAATGGCGCAAGCTGAGCGTGACCGGCTCGAGAAAATCGCCGCAGAAGCACCAGCTTGCGTTGACCCGCCATGTTGACAGCCTGACTCGCCGTTTGGTCACCACAGCTCGGCGAGGCCTACGCTCGCCACTTCACTCTAAGTGAATCAAGCTCTTTGCGCACTTCAAGTAATGCGTCCTAAAATGCATGCGGTTGGGACCAGAAGAAACTTGAAGAAAGCGACATTTTGAGGAAACCGATTTCATTATAACGAGGGATTACTGTACTTTTTTGCACTGAACTTGTGACATTGGATGATTAGATCATGCTGGCAAAATAAAACTGCAAATTAATTAGCATTGTGGAGCTGCAGTTCAAACTCACTGCGGTTGGAATTCAGATTAATGTTAACTCTCAGCCATAAAGCCATAAACAAATTACAGTAAATTAATGTTATTATACGGTGAGCATTATGGTCCCCACGTGTACCAATTGGCCATAACGACTGCTTTGCCAAGTACATTGTGGAGCTCTTAGTATACCATATTATGATAGAGCAGATAAGTAATTTGAAACATTGACTATGTACTACAAACAAAACTGGAGGGGGGGTATGAGCTGCCCTATCTTTTGAGTAAAGCAACAAATTATGTTGTCTATTTTAACAGAAGATTTCCACAATGTTGAGTGCAACATGGCTCCAATGCCATGGCTCCATGAGTGCATGCATGGCTCCAATGTGAAAGAATGTTTACGCAAAGCCAGAGCACCCTGGAAACATTGCAGGATGACTTGTGGCCACTCACTTCAGTTCCGGCTGCATGCTGAAGATGATCTGCTCCCTTGGCGGAGCCCACTCTGAGTTTCCTCGGAGACGCATCTGAAAAGTGCCATGTTTAAGTGCCATGTTAAGTGGAAATATCCCACATTTTTAAGTGGTCGAGCTAGACAAGCAAGAAAAATGGTGGGAAAGTACCTAGGTACTTGTTTCCAACTTTTCGCACCTATCATTGCAGTCTCTGTGAGTTTAAACTAATGCCGGAAACACTTTCCCCCCCCCCCACTGTCATAACTGCAAGCCTAAACTTGCCCTTGCTTAATTATTCGATCGACATCAACAAATATTGCTTTCTGTTTTTCTCCAATTCAGCACATGTCGCATACGTTGACAGCTGGTTTACAAACTTTGCGAGTGCTGGAAGAAAAAGCAGGAATGCCTCACGAGCAATCTTTCATGTTAGTGCAATAGCCTCGCATGCAACACGCCTAGCAAAGACAAAGCCACTCTGTCACACCCAGATCAGCTTTCAAACCACTTTCTGATGAAACATCTTTGTCTCACTGAACAGTGGTTAGATAGTGCTTTATGTCTTAGTCCTGATCAAGTTCCACAAACGAACTTGTCACAAAATGAAAGCAGCAAGTAAAACTGAGATTAAAAAGGACGGACTAAGATCGCAGCATGACAGCAAGGTGAAAAAGTGTGGTGCTCACTTTGTGCGCGCTGTAGTACTCCTCCTCCACCTCATCTGGCGAAACAGGCCATGCATCTGGCAGAGGCAACAGCTGCAAAGCACCCTCCGTGTCAAGGCGAGTATCATAGGGCAACTAGTTCATACAGCCGTGCGAGCAAGCTTCAAATATGCAATACTATTTCAGTTAGATAAGTCGGCAGGAAGGTAGTAGGCGAAGTACAGACACCTGGGTGTGTCCGCTGATAGAGCCTATCTTAAGGGCACAGGGTAAGCCCTATACTTTCCATGCATTTTTTGCCATTTTGAGGTACATTTTTCTCGGCATCTAATAAAGGTATCTGCTTAACGTATATATCATTTTCTTTCAAATTTTGTGCTCTTTTAACTGTACTAGAATTATGAACATTCTTAAAAAATTCAGTTTTTTATAATTTTTTGTCCGTTAGTACCTAAATTTTGGCATTATTTTAGTATTAAAAGTTGTGTACCAAAAAAACTCTTACGTGCATATTTTCAATTCTAGTACAGCAGGTGTGACAAGTTATGTAGATAACAGGGGGAAAAAATCAGCTCGTTGTCTTGGAAGATATAGGAAATAATGGTACCTATGTAAGAAAAAAGATTGTTTTGAGATAATTGAGTTTAAAGTAAAAAAAGAGGTGAAAAACAATACTTTTTTGCCAAAAACACCAATGGAGCCATTTATTTAAAAAGCACCAGCTTCATAATCACTGTCAAAGTCAGTTTTTTGCTTTTCACCCAGTCATTTGTCCTTCCTTGACTATTTTATGCACCCTCGTACAGATCTGTTCACACAGTGTTTTGCTTGTGGTCAACCTCTTTAAGCCACTTGATGGTGGTGTTGTGCCCAGGGTTTGGTCTGAATGATTTCAAAATGCTGGCTCATGCGTTGCTTCATCATTTAATGAAAGAACAGCATCCAATGTTGCAATCATTAGAGTGTGAAGCCCAAAAAATATGTTTTTTGTGCGCAGCTTCGAAGGGCAAATGTGGAAAAAACGTGCAACAGGGTCTTTGGATTGCCCTCGCTGAAAAATCAGCTATGCAATGGTTGCTAAGCAATTTCTTAATACAGCTGGTTCCAGAAAAGCATTTTGATCTGAAACTGGAAGTTTTTTGATGGAAAAAAATGACAATACACCCTGAGAACATTCTTAAGAGGATGTGGGCACTTACTACTTGCTTACGGGAAAACTGCTTTTTAGCGAGAAATAAGACTTTTTAAGGCAAGTGTGAATATGGAAAATGTGCACAAGGAATTGAACTTCCTTAATTGCGAAGAAAAACAAAAAGTCATTTTTTTCAAAATTTCACCTTACCCTGTGCCCTTAAGGGGGCAACATGGGTCTTAAATCAAAAACTATTTTTACAGTTGCGATGATAAAAATTGGAGGACAAATGTAGTTTTTCATTCTGATTGTAGATATAAAATTTGTTTTTGTTCAAAACGACTACATTCAAATTTATTCGGACTTCTATATTTGATTTCTTGACAGCGTTTGTAGAAAAACTGCTAAGGTGATGCAGCTGTACCAGTGAACTGTGCACAAATCAAGGAGTGCAATAACACACAGTATCATTTTATCTGGTCTGTAGCAGAAGCTACAACCATTCGAAGTTTAAGCTTGGAAGGTGGGAACCAGAAAAAACGGTTTTGCCTTCTAAGTCCAAACTTCAAATGGTTGTAACTTCTGCTACAGACCAGATAAAATGATACTGTATGTCTTATTGCACTCCTTGATTTGTGCACAGTTCACTGGTACAGCTACATCACCTTAGCAGTTTTTCTACAAACGCTGTCAAGAAATCAAACATAGAAGTCCGAATAAATTTGAATGTATTCGTTCTACACAAAAACAAATTTTATATCTACAATCAGAATGAAAAACTACATATGTCCTCAAATTTTTATCAATTTTTCAAATAAAGACCAGATAGAACGATAATGTTAGTCTTATTGCACTCTTTGATTAGTGCACAGTTCACTGGGTTCCCTGTTTAGCTGCATCCCTCCAGTAGTTTTTTTACAAAGGCTCTAAAAAATTTAATTAAAAAATCCAAATAAATTTGAATATAATCATTTTACTCAAGAACAAATTTGATATCTACAATCAGAATGAGAAACTACATGTGCCCCCCAATTTTCATCATCATAACTGCAAAAATAAAGTTTTTGATCAAAGACCCATGTGCCCCCTTAATATCAGACAGCTGGGCAGGTTGGAATGGAGTGAAATAAAATGAAATTTTTTTGGCTACACTAATCTCTCATTTTAACAAAATTGTTTTTTTATCACTTTAATTGGTTTCACATGGCCCCAATCAAAGTACGCTCATTTCGAAATGGATAATTCCAAACATATCGACGGCCGGACACCCGTACCTTCAAAGATGATCAGCCAGAAGTACACCATATTACCCACAGCAGGCCTTCAAGGAAGCTTAACTCACAAAGCAATCATCAATGAAAAGCACTGCCTTTCACCATGCAGTGCTTCAGGCTGTTGGAAGAGGCACTTTTAATGCCCCGCAAGAAATGCATAAAGAGCTTAGCTTCCTTTTTTGCACCTCAAAAAATACCTGCGGCTTATCAGCAAGGTTTGTTTTTTCAACATTATATATTTGTTCTAAGCGTTCCACAATCTATTTCTGTGAACTTCCAAGGGTACTGTAACTGTTTTAATAAGTCTCAGTCCACAGTTTTTATCAAATTACCGCTTGTATCAGATTTTTTTCCTGTCCCAGTGATTTTGTCATAGTGAGAGATTACTGTATGTATCAGCTACGCTGTATCAATAATAAATACAAGTTCAAAAAATGCAGTGAAACAACTATGAGCTGTGCAAAAGCATAATTAGGGAAACAGTCTAACAAAAAATTTTTGAGCGTTTGCAAAATTGTACTTTTTAAACCACTTACACCGAATTTCCATAACTGGCAAGTTCGAAGTTCGTGCCGGTAAAACAAGCTATACAAAACAAGTGCTAAAACATCCTACACCACATCCTATTCTATGAACACGATCACTATTTAGTACAAATATTAAAGCCATGTGGGTAAATCTTATCTACTGTTTGTAAATATAAAGCATCGGCAGAAGCACTCTGAAACATCATCCCGGGAGAAACACATTTCAAAGATTTCCTTTCTTCTCGTAAAACCGGCACACCGCATGTTGACAACAGATTCAGATCCAAAGTTTCTACCACGGCTTCCCCAAGGTGCCCACAGAGTCAGAAAGCCAGAGAGTTGGAGAGAATAATGTGCGTACCGATTGTTCAGCGTCCTGCTCAGAGACCAGCCACTGGAGGTCCGAAGCCTTGGGCAGCTGCTTCTCAGAGAAGCGCCTCAGCAGATTCAGGGCCACCGCTTCAGCCGACGAGCCCCTGGGCAGTGGAAAACCGTAAGTATTACAAAATTCCAATAAAGGTTGGCGTAGGATAGTAATGACACAGTAACAACATCAAAATGTCAGTTTACATTCGAGGAAACTTGCATACATCTGAGGGTCTCCAAAGTCTAAGCTCCAGGAAAAGGGTACATTGTAAAAACGCCAGCCAACAATAGTAAAGGTACTGCTCAACATGTTTTGGAATTCTGCTATGCCCCAAGTGAAGACCCCTGTCACTACAATTTTTGCGTGCTTGCTGATTATGGCAGCAGACAACCTCAAATAAAAGAGCACTTCAAATAAATACTAAAAAACTTCAATTTTTAGGTGTTTGGGGCTTTTGGAGGTTTGATGTGCACATAAGTGGCAGGCTCTGCATTAATTTTGACCACCTGAGGATCTTTAACACGTGTGCTGAAATCTCGACATACAGGCGTTTTCGCTTTTCCCCTCCATCTGAAAAGCAACCCCCCCAGCCGGGATCGAATAGCGTCCTTGAGCTCAGCAGCACACCACATTAGCTGCTGCGCCACTGCGGCGGATAGCACTTGGAACAAAGTGATTTGGTTTTACTCAGGGTTTACTGTAGTATCTCAAATGGCAAGTAAAGCAGTAGCATCAACATGGTTTTTCACTCAGAGTACGTGGAAGGGGCAAACATGCAGAATCTCGTAAGACTATGATGGCACAGCATACGGCAAATAAATAAACTGGCCACTTCAAATAAGTGAACTGCGTCAAACAATTCCTTCGCTTACGGTTGGCAGGAATCTTCCTGGGACAAACATACAGACGACGTCTTCTGCACATCTGCATCTGAAAGGTGAGGACAACAAAATCTGTTACTTGCACACCATAGAAAGACACAAAGTTCATCGTTTAGTGTTTTGTTTATCAATTTCCTGCTCCACATTCAGAAATCTGGATACAAACTTAACACAAACTTAACATCACAAATCAAGCGCATTGCCAGCACTAGTACATCTTAGGGCTACCTACTTGCGAGTGGGCTGGCTAATTGAAAAGTGTTGATTTCGTACCTGCCATAATTACTCCGGCTTTGTCAGCAGCAGTAACATGAACTATCACTTGCAGTTTTTTGCTGGGGGCATTATGGTCAGGCACATTTCATGAGAGCATCAAATGAAGCACGCTGAAGCAGGCAGTAGCCTTGTCAGACAACAAATCAGGTTAAAAAGTTCTCTTAAAATAAGCTTACGAGAGGCCTTTCAACAATTCTCACAAGGTAAAAGCTCTGCAAGAAGTTTAAAATTCTCGGCGCTGAAATTAAATCTCCAGTTGAAGACTGACTTTAGGAAACAATTCAAAATTTTATTTGATAAGGCACGCCAATTTTTGGTTCCGCAACAGCAAGCTATGGAATCTTTTGGTGAGCCCGTTCGCTTGCAGATGGTATGCGGTCGTGGTGCAACGCACAATTTTGCATTCGGTCCGAAGTGCTTGAACAGCCTGAGAGAGTAATACACGTCCCTGGTCGCTAAGCAATCCCCGGGGTGCACCGTGGCACAAAACAAAGGAATGCCGGGTGAATGCAGCAATTCATGAATCCTTCCCCTGTTCGAAGGCCACGTCTGTGAGAGTCAGCGACGACAACAAGGTATCCATTGCATCAAGGCACGTAGCATCAACAGGTACAGGAGAGCGCGAGGGTGCGTCGGCACCAGAATGCCCGCGTCCGGACCAATAGATAACACGAATTTCCTGTTCTTGTAAGCAGAGGGCCCAACAGGCCAGTGATCCCATGGGATCTTTTAGGGACGACAACCCTCACAGGGCGTGGTGGTTGGTGACAATGTCAAAGGGCCGAACGTAAAGGTAGGGCCGAAACTTTGTAAGGGCCTAAACTATTGTCAGGCACTCTTCTTCAGTCACCGTATAGTTCTGCTCGGCCTTGGTGAGAGCTACTCGCAAACACAACGACATTTTCACCACAGTTGGGGTTGCATTGAACGAGCACGGCTCCAAGACCAGCACCACTGGTGTCCAAGTGCCCTTCAGTAAAGTTAATAGACATCGCAAAGACGCGAATGCTCCATCACACTCGGAAGACCATGCGGAAAGGTATGCACGAGGACTTGGGGTTTTCGTTGAATAGGCAGTTTATGCTTCCGAAACTGTGGGGATGAGTTTCCCACTTCTGGAGGAGCAGGCTGACGGTACATAGACAACAGGGAGTGGCGACGGGGAGAAGACAATTGGCGACTGGGAAAGGTCTCATGGTCGCGCGCAAAGGACGTTAAAGGGGCCCAGTGATACGTGATGCTGAACTTGCCTGGGCGTGTATCCTGGGTGTTGAACGCCTCAAAACGCTGCATTACATGATGGCAGTAACGTGCGACATGCCCAACGAATCCACAAAAGTAGCGTATCGGGCGATTGTGCGGCGTGGGCCACAGATTCGCTTGCTGTGCAGCCACTCGCAAGGGACGTGGAAACTGGGTGACTGGCTGATAACTGAACGGCACAGCCGTTGGTATGGTTGGTTCAAACGAGTGGGTAAGCAGCTGGGCAGGGTGCGCCACACATTTAACGTATGTCAGTGGAAGGGTTACTGTAGCTGGGGATGTCAGGGGAAGAGCAACAGTGGCTACCCGGGGAACAGTAAGGGGTGCAAAAACTGTAGCTGATTGGTGAGTAGTTGGCAGGGCCTCGGTGACCTGTTCCCAAATGGTACACTGAAGAGATGGAGGTAGGCATGACGGTGGTGTTGCCATGTGCTGGTGCGGCTGCTGAATAAAGGGTACAACCGAAAGTTGACGGGCCAGTTCCTAGCAGACGAAGTCCTTTGTCTTCGTCTCAAGTGAAGACTGCTCCGTAGTGAACGTTAAAATTACGAGTTCTTCATTGGTCTCCAGCGAAGGCCTATGAGAAGTCATTGCCTGTGCAGTTCATGAGAGCTTTGGCAAAGGCTCACGACCTGTGCCACAGCCCTCTGGTCCTTGGCAAGTAACATATGGAACACGTCATCATCGATTACTCTTAAAATATGCTTTAACATATCTTGTTCAGACATGGGAACGACGACGCTACATCGTCTTCTATGTAGCTTGTGAAATTCTCCCCATGAATCCGAGCTCTTCCGCGTAGGCGTTGTTCAGCTTGTAGTCTGCATACAGGCGGTTTGTCAAATAATTCAGAGAACTTGGTCTTAAAATCACCCCGTGTTGTGATGCCACATTCGTTGTTTCGTAAGGTAGAAGTCGACGTTGTTTAACTTCGCAGTGCCATCCCACTTGTGTGCACTCACCCGCTCGTCTGACAACAGCCAATCCTCAATGTAATAGTCACCCTGGCTGCTGGAGGATGCCAGATCGCGCTGACAGATAGAACAGGCACAGGCAATCAGTGACATCGGCGGTAATGGTTGATGAACGACATCAACGGGGGTGGCTAGCATTGGTAGCTTGAAGCTACACAGATCCAGGATTAGTGTTGCTTTGCATTGAACCCCACACCTCCACCAGTTCCAATGGTGTTGAGAAATGATTAGGCCGGGATATCTTTTCCAGACACACAGACTTGCACAGATGATGACTGTTGCAAGTGCGCAGCCCGTACCCCTGAGTGGACTGGAGATGATTGTTCACACGCTGTTCCCTACTCTAATTGTCCATGACACCTACCCACGGAGGGATTGGACAAACTTTTGTGATTCAATCCTCTTCATTGCAGGCTTAACATTACTCGACATAAGTAATTTGTCGGTGAAGTGTATAAAGCGACCATTTCCACTTTGAGTAAACCTCACCCATGCAGAATCGACAAGAGTGGACAATGACTGCCTAAACTCACCCGAGTAAAGTGAGGCCAAGGAGAGGGACAGACCGCCCTCGCGTACATTGGACAAATTGGACTCCATGTCATCTGCAGCAAAGACAGGAGGAATGCTGCTTTCATTGATACTACAAAGCTTAAAATAAACACTGCTGGAAAACCACACTAAGGCAACACACACAAAAATACGCAACACAACACAAGTGGCTGGCAGTCTGCATGGCATGCACTTTGGAAGCTCTGAACTCTTTCCGTATTGCACTCATGGAACATCATCAGCCAGCTAACGATACTGATACTTTCGAACACTGATTTCAAAACTGCACTGGGCATTTGAAAACCTCTGGTGCGTCTTCCGTGTTGCGGGAGACGCACCACACCAGTTTTTTCTTAACCCTTTCAGCCCTGAATTTATTTCAAGCAGAACAATGTTTTCTGTGTTTTCCTAAATTTGATGGTCTCAAGGGCACACAAAAAAGTGGGCTAGAAGTGCATATATATAAAAACTTTTATTAATGAGGCAATTAAATAGGACATCTGCCAATTAAAAATTGTATGTTGAGCAGACATCATTTCTGCATACTTTTTTTTAAGCCTTTTGACCACATGAACCTACAAACAAGAAATGAGCTTCGTAGTGCACATTGATAGATTTACAAGCTTGGGAATAAAACTCGCACCGCCATTTTTTTCCAGTCTCAGTGTCATACTTTCATCTTCAACAGAGGTTTATCTTTGTAGCGTCCAGCTCCACTAAAATGAAATAACAGTGCTATCTATCGCAATTGGCATTACTGAGGAACAATTCCCCTGAAAACTAGCAGTTTTGGTTTCATTCTCTATGCCAGTGGTTCTCAGCCATGGATGTGTCGGGGACCCCTTGTGGACTGGTGGAAGTGATGGGAGACCCCTTGCAGAGGAGGGGAGGGAGGGGGGGGGGGGGGGGGGGTACGTAGGTAAATTAACACAACTGGAGCGTGAAACAGGTGCCTTTTATTGCCACCAAAAACATCAAACAAACGTGCCACATCACTTCATCTTAGACAGTTCATCAATACGTGGCACAGTCGCGCTTAATTAAACAGAGTTGCATATCTCCAAATGAGTCCAGTTGTCAGTAAATTCAGACGCAAGTTCAGGAACCACACCTGCCATTTTAAAACATCTGGCGCCACCTGCCCCATTGCTGGAGAAGTACACTTTCCATAGTTTTTCAGCTAGACAGCAACATTTAAACCGTGACGCAAAAGCTCAAACTATGTCATGCTTGCAGATCAAGTAGGTTGTGCGATTTCACTGCATCTTCTGTGGATTTCCACAACATTATCAGCAGCAGTGAACCTGTGGGCAATGTAGCATTATCAGAGTTCAGCTCTGAAAGGGGTAATGACGGGAACCAGCCTTGAACATTGGCGGCCTGTTATCAGTACGTTTTGGTTCTGTCCAGTTGGCTTGCTGTTCTTCGTATCCCATTCCGGTGCTTTATGGATGTCACTAATGTTGTTTATCTTATGTACAGGGTGCAAACATCACTGCAACAGGACTTGTTGCCTTCTCGTCAAGGCAGTTTGGCATTTTGCCCGAGGAGAGACCCAGGTGTAGACTGTTTTGCCAAATGGCATGTGCAACTGAAAAGCTGATGTTTTTTGCACCTGGAAAACAGCCAGAGCTAGGACTTTCTAATTTACGGAGAATTTCGCTAATACACTCAAAAAGACCTTGAATATTCCAAAGTGTCTTTAACTTTCTTATCATCGACGTTTTTTAAAGCTTGCTAAAAGTTTTGTTTTGGGCAAATTCAATTTTGCATTTCCACCCCATACTTCACCTCCAAAGCTATGCCATTCAAGAGAACATGCATTTAGCTTTATACTTACATGTCTTGCATATTCACCACCCCAACAGTTAAAATTTTTGCTAGAGCCCACATGAAAACTTCCTCAGGGTTTGGAAAAGATGCTTTAAACTCCTTACTTCATTTTAAACGCTACATTATTAAAAAGTGCTTCTACTTAGCTTCATTTGTATCTGCCTTGCATGTTTTTGAGCCAAACCAATATCTGCCTTGCGTGTTTTTGAGCCAAACCAATCATTTAAAAAACTTGACTGGGATCGACCAAAACAACTGTTTCCCTATGGTTTTCCTCTCGGTCTGATGGCTGCAAGTAATTTTTTGCAGCCAACAAACCGATCAAGCTACCTGTAGGCCCAACCTCTGCGGAAAAAGGAGAAGAGCCAGTTGAGGCAGCTTTCTCATGGCCGACATCATGTACATATATAGTGTAAATGCATCGCTCGCATCTTCCATAGTTCACTTCCTGTGTCCTGCCACCACGTTGAAGTACATTCCAGAACCATTTTATTATTTTTGTTTAAACATTCCTGCACAAATTTTTCAGTTTGCTAGAAAATCAGTCTTTGAAAAATTCAATTTTGCATTCCGACCCCTTACTTCATCTCTAAAAGTAAAAATATATCGTTGCAAGGCAGATTTTTATGCACCTTGTATATTTTTAATCGAACAGTTTTTGCATAAACAAAGCTTTACTGGAACACACCAAAAAAAAAAACTATTTTTACCACAAAATGAAAAGAGTTAAATGTGCAAAAACTAAAACTTTTGCTTCTATGAAAGCAGCAAATAGCAGCCTCACCTGACAAATCATACTCTTCAACATCGTCTTCATCATCAGTCAGCTCAGCTGGTGAAAGGATGCACGGAAGGGCACAAGAAGGCACAAATCGAGGTCAGCACACAACAGTCCAGCATACATGCGCATTCCGGTCACCACAACAACATTCCTTCAAGTTAACAAACACAAGTGGGTCACGCATTTTGAAGTTTCAAATAAATATAGCCATCTCAAGTAAAAATAAAACGGCAACACGAAACCACAATAGATAAGGCCTATGCAACACTGCATCGCAAACTCTTGCTTTCATTTTTAAGTGCATAAGCATTTCTATTTGGACTCAACAAGGAACCCCACCCCATCTGTAACACTTGATATGTCCCACTTTCACTGCATGCATAAGGAAATTTTATTACGAAAGGCCGAAGCGCCTTTATATTTTCACACAAAACCACTTCAGTTGAATGAAAAGATGTCTTTTCAGCAATGCATTTGTGCATAGAAGTGAAGCTGACTTTAAAGAGGGCGTACTGCACTTATGTGAACATGTGTGAATACGGAGGCCCCAGGGCCTCTGTATTTCATAAACGAGCACTTATTCTGCCCACAGGAAACGTCTTCCCACCAACGCATCTGCATAGTGGTGAAGCCAACTTTAAGGACCTTCGGGCCTATCAGAGCAGCGTACACTTCTATTTCTATTTTTCTAGAGTCGCACGGTAGTTTGGTATCATTCACGCATTCTCAAAGAATTTAGGGCTGATAAGGGCGGCCCACTAACCGTGGAAGCAAGGAGAGGAGTAAGCCGAGCTCAGCGGCGAGGTGCTTGTTGTGGCAGCTGCGTGAGGAAAGCAGCGATTCACTGAGAGGTCCAGGCAGTACAGTCCTGGCATCTGCTTACCGTCTGTGCGGCCATCACTAAGCTGACGTTCCAATGGTCGAGAAAAAGCTTTCTGCAAAGATTTGACACCGAAAAAAAAAAGGGGGGGCTCAGGGTAGGCTTGTTGTCTTATTTGTCCTAACGCCAAGCAAATTATAACTTTAACAAGTTCTAAAATGCCTTTAAAATGGTTAATAGCCAACCACCGATGACACTGCGTACACTGTGCTAAGCATATTATGTCACCAGCCTCTTCTGTACTCAACTGTTTCCTTTGCCACATGAGGTGGCTTTAGACATGCACCAACTGTCACTTTCGTGGAAACCTTCAATAATTAACTTCTGGTGGATCTGCTGCTTGCAAAACTAAATGTTTCCAACCATTATGTGCACGTAATTGATCTCTTTGTGATGTTGTTGAAGAGCAGCTTCTCACCTCGCGAAGGCGCTCTTTCCGGCGAATCCGTATCCGCTGCCGTAATTGGCGGATCTCCTCGTCGCTGTCGCCCTGTTCGTCGTCCTCCTCGGCCGACCGCAGTGCCCGGCTGCATTTCATCTGCTCGAGTGCGGCAATCAGGGCCTCCGAAACGTATATGTGCGCATTTTCCTGCAAGCCGTCACGACACGTTAGCGTACGAAGGAACCTCAACTAAGGCCCCCAGAGACAAAGAACCTGGAACACAGAGAACAGTCTTTATAGACAGGCGATTGTCACACCAAACCTCCTTAATCAAATGGAAGAAATCTTTTTGGAAAACAGTCGAATTGTAGGAGATCTTTTAGGTAAATCAAGGAAAACAGTGTCAATTTTTACGCCAACGATTTGGTGGACAAACTCGCATTGGCTTTGCCTGCAGAAACGTGAGCCACTGTTCTATTTTCTTGCTTTCGTTAGACACAATTGGCCACAGTACAGCCTCAAAAATATCAGCAGCCCAAGCTGCACAAGAGACGTGTACGGTTTGCTTGCTGTTGGACATCATTATACAATACCACCAGTAAGTCAACTATAAGTATGGACAATACTTGTATACGTGCAACACCTGCTTCGCACTCAAATGTTCTTGTCACATACCTGCGGCCCTAATTACAAGGTCACAGCTTTTGTTCACACTAACAAAATTCAGTTTCCCACACTTCAAGACAGACACCATAGGCACAAGCAAAAGCCAAAGCTGTCCACGGATCCCCCTACCCCTTCAAGCCATGAACCAGAAGGAGCTGACAGCAAGCTCCTGCTTGATTGATTGTAGGGTTTAACACTCCCACAAACAGGCAATGAGGTACGCCCTAGTGGAAGGCTCCAGGTTAACCTCATACACAAGGGCGTTTTTGCTTTTCGCCTCCATCAGAAAAGCGGCCCCCACGGCCGGGAATCGAAGTCGCGTCCTCGTGCTCAGCAGCACGACGGCATAGCCACTGAGCCCCCACAGCAGGTCAAGCTCTTGCTTACCCTGTCCAGTTCCCCACATGTGCGGAAGTCGGCCGAGGACAAGAAGCTAGTCAGGCTCTGGCCCCTGTGTGGGGTGGGGAAGAAGCATTCTGTCGCTGGTGCCAGCCTGCTGCCTGCAAAATCCAGCAAGTACAAGCCATGGTAAGAAGCTGCAGCTCATTCAAATCATAGGACACTAAGACGAAAGGGCATTTCATTTTTTGTAGGACGATACGCAGCAACAGCTAGTGGGTGAAAGCATTCCGACGGTAGAAAGCACACTCAGAACTTCTGTATGCAACAAATCATTGCTCGAAGACTAGTATCAATGTACGCAACGTGTGCTTCTCTTTCCTTGTTCAGTTCTATGGATTTCCCACAGACTTTCTATGGACACTGCTTCTATTGTCAAAAGGCCTTTCAAATCATTCTTAATGCAGACTACCAAGAAAGTGCTGCGAGGAAATTCACCCAGCACGGTAATTGTAGTCTGCAATGCTCTGCTGGACCAAAACACTAAAGCACGGCAAAAATTAACAGGAAGTAAGTGGAGACATTACTTGTCTCCCAGCAACCATAGGTGCAATGGTCGTGCCAGACCATGTCACAGCTGACGCCCAAACAGCTAAACCAACTACAGCAATCCATTTTGAAAAGAGCAGGAACGCTGTAGAGTTGTCCATTCATCTCGCGGCCACGTTATCCATCAGCCATGCAGAACAGTGAAACTGGATATAGCAAACTCAAAAGGAGGTTGGAAAATGATTCATTAAAAATAATAATTCGATCCCCGAAATGCAGGGGTGTGCAAAAAATTTCAAAGAGGATATTCAGAACTCTTGATTGAGCAATAATACGGAATATCCGAGTTCGATATATCCTGTTTTGACTGCATTCCACGTAATGTAACCTAGTGAAGATTTTCCAGTGCAAAAGAGGTAACTGATGCTAAAAATCAGAGCCACAATAATTTCGCCACCAATTATTGTTTTTGCTTTTATCAATGTCATCCGAGCATCTCAACAAACCTTCTTTTGTTATAATATTGCCACCTTGCGTTCACTACCAATGCTAGATGTCCAAAATGATGGAAGAACTTGAGATGCACCCCTTCAAGCTCGAACAGAAACACACCTTAAACTTTCTCTGGCAATCAATGATGACACATGATGAATGTTTTAGTGGTTAATTATTGGATCAGCCTTGAAATCTCTCTGAAGCTGGGTATAATCCCAAAAGCCTGCACGCTTAGCAACCTTGAGATAGGTTTCACAGCACACGAGGAAGAGGGACCAAAAGAACTTCATGTGCAGGACAGGCGTTTGAATTTCCTTCGCCTCCCTAACTGGCATCATTGGTCGGCCTCCTTAATACCATGCCCCGTTCAACTCCACCTGCCCCTTTTGCCCCGCTCCAGTTGACCAGGCTACAGCAGAGCACCTGGTGTGGAGTTGCCCTGCTCTGCGAAGCCTACGCACTGTGCACCTCGCCACCTGCGCCCCGCGCCCCGACGTCCGCCAGACTTCATGGCGTGGATACAAGGACCACATCATGGCCCCCTGCTCCGATTCCTTCGGGAATCCGGGGTGTATCTATACATTTAATTTCCCCTTATGCTGAATAGCAAACTTCCGCAATAAAAAAAAAATTTTTTTCTAGTTCTCCCCCTAAAATCATACTGGAAAAAATGCATGACTTTTTACGGTGGCTCTGTTCCTATAACAATCAAAGGTTTTCTAAAATATCACAAGGTAAGGTAAAAGTCCTACTTGTCATTGGCGGCAGCGCCAAGGTCTGTGCTGAAATGCTTCTTTGTGCAAGTTGTTTCAATAAATTCAAATTGCAGTTTCAAGCCACGATATTATACTCCTGCTACGACGCGCCCAGTAGTGGAGCACTATGCAGTAAGGCAGCCTGAGGACTTTTACAGGCATCGAAATTTTGACGCATGGCTCTATCAGTAATAATGTGCCCACAGTGCAATGAAATACAGACCAGGTAACAATTGCAACAAAGACACTCAGCACTGCATTTTATATTTGCTCCTTTTTATGTTACCCTGTGCACGCATTTATAAAAGCTTACAGACTGACTTTGGTCATGCCCCAATAGGCGAGCGATTAATTTGAAGGTTGTTGGGCCCGCTAACTTGTTCTTACACTGAACCCGAATGTCTAATCTCGTTGCGAAAGCATCCCAAAATGAGTTTTTGGCAAGCAGTAATACTGGGTCGCAAAATTATATCAATATACATCATTTACATCATTCACCTTGCTACATCACAATGGCCCATTGTTCAGTTCAGTCTGATCCAATGAAGGGATGGAGTCAAAAAAATTGCGCAGACCAGTGCCGCCATTTCACAACTGCTCTAACAGGAATAACTTCCGATAAGGTATTCTGGATGCCCAAAAACAGCACAGTAACCTCTCACTGGAAAATATTTCGGAGTTTGCCGTCGTGCATGCACTGCAACCAATGTGAGAAGGGCTGTGCATTCGAAGCAGCACGGGACCTCAGTCTCTGCCCCACGCCGTCATCAGCGTATTTTTTATGAAGTTTCAGCATGTTTTCGTTAACAGCTACAGTACTGTTCTCAAATATACCTTCACTGGAAAGACGTTGCTGACCAGTACGTACACGAAGCTCGCACATTGCCTTCACGATGAGTCTACATCTTCCTGTACATGATGTCACCACTCCGCCTGCCTTGACGCGTCTAGGTGTGGTTGAAGAGCAAAAATGTATTTAATGATTTAACTGCTGAAGCTTCTCGCAATAAAATTTACAATTTTTGGCCGAAAGCTTGCAGCTAGAATGGTGAAATCACAGCAGTGGGTGGGCTTATTGTCTCATGTTTGTACTTCAGTAGATTTGAATGTTCAGTTGCAACTTTTCGGGCCTAACAAGTGCACTTTTGTTAGTACAGAATTAAGCTCTGCCACTCTTTTAAAGTGTGCATCACATCTGTTGAGGTTATTCTTCGAAAATGTCTATTTCTTAAAATTGTGCTTGACATGGGGAGCTTTTAATTAGGTTTCTAGTGCTCCGGGCAAAGATTAACACTTGTCTGCCCACAAATTAACCACAATGCGATGCTTTTGTAAGATACGACAAATTATCATTCCTGTTGCACACGGAAATTCGATTTGTGTTTTTGTGCATTTTTATGCGCAAGCGCACAAGTTCGTCACCGTGCCGCTTGATGCACTTGTAGCATCAAAAGCCACGAGCTGCCATGTTTACAGAAGTAAAAGGTCCATTTGATTCGTCTGCAATAAACAAGCTAGTCCAGAATGTACCACACTTTGCTGTACAATTCCCCAGTGGTGCATTCAAAAGCAGGACCTGTTCGTTGATGTCCCAGCTTCCCCAGCCAGCCAAGGAATGCGGATGCAGAAGAAGAAAATGGAAGCCTGGTTCCCACTGTTTATGCATGAAGGTGGAACCAGAACAGAACTGCTGTGATACGAACAGACCTTAACATAGTATGCAAACACCGGGTAACGAATTCCGACATTTTGGTTGACTTCATGACAGTGGTACATGTATAATGAGAACGCCCTGCAGAAGCTACAATTATCTCTATACGATTCTCTACACAGTGAAAAACGTACTAGTACCTCTATTTGCATCGCATTCAAGTTCTTCCCAGCACTTTTTTTTTCTACAGATGCGCATGCGACGAAAAAAGCGTACGGTCGGCGGAAAAGGGCGCAAAGAAACGGTAAGGCACAACCTTCATCTAGGAGGCTCCTCCGGGCCGTGCAGCCCGCGGTCAGTTGCGCCGGGTACGAGGCGGAGGTTCTCATTTGCTGCGGCTCGCTCGGAACCGGCGTCGGCGGTTTGCATTGCGCCTGGCCGGCCAGATCGGACCGCGAACGAACGTGGTGCACCTTCCTCGCGCGCTCTCGTGACGCAGTCATGCTTCCCGTGCTGCTCACAGTCCTCAGGTGCGACTCGGAGCCGCTCGCGCGCACTTCACGAACAATGTCGTTGCTCCAGCGCCGTTTCAGCTGCTGTGCCTCCGTGCACGGCGGGGGCCGATGTTCTACAGCTGCCGTCGCGGCCATGCCGACCGTTCAACACGGCGCACAAGTTTCCGATTCTCCGTAGTCACTGTTCCGCAAAGCGAGTCCCGTCTTGTCCACAGAGCGAAAGTACGCGATCGTATTTCACGAGCACTTTTGCAGACGGGAACATAACCGTACCTAGTCATCTGCATCAGCAGCCAGTCGGCACGATTGAAGTCCTGCAAGTTTCAAAAGCGGTAAATTCTCGTCTGCGGCACGTGACGTCGGTGCAGGCAGTCGCTTAAAATCCAAGCGATTGATGAGGAATTTTTGCGCGGAATCAGAACTGACGGATTCATGACGCACCGGCGACGGTTGTGTAAATACTTTCTGTTCGCGCGTGAGGACGCGTTCACCTCAAAGACACCGGAGGACACGCACGTTGTCATGACCCAGAAAGAACGATATGAAAGAACACCTCCAAGCGATAAGTTCCGCGGACTTGACTTCGCACGCCCACCGCGTCACCCCACAGAACGGTCACCCATACAGAGACTGAAAAAAAATGAAGCTACAAAAAAATAGCAGGTGTGGATCGGCCAGGATCGGCGGCTCAACTTCAGCTACGCATCCCGCTGGGAGGGCGCTAGCTGCAGTAGCAAAAGTCGCAGCCTCAAGTGCACGCAGATTTTTTTTTTTTAATATAAATAATGTTGGGTTTAGAATATGCATATCATTTGCGTAAACGCAAAAGGAAAGACATTGAGATCTTGCTGAGAATTGTAATTTGAGTTAAACTGTACATCCAACACCTTCGTTACGCACGGAACAATAAACGTAAAATAGAGAAAAGCGCACAATAAAGAAAAATAACCGCGCACATTAGTCATGCCAACCAGTAAAGCGTGCCGAGTGGCGCCGACGCGTGCATCGTAGAGCATTCGTAGCACGCGGAACCGCACAACGCACTTCGCAGCTTAACCTGAAGAAATAGTTCTTGAAAAAAGTTTTCATAATTTATAGTTTTCATTCCTTGGTTTGCATTCAGCAAGTGTCATATTGTTCTATGGCTGCCTTTGTAGTTTGAAATTACGTGAGGCGGCCTAACTTATATTGCTTACCACCAATATATTTTATGCAAGGCTGCGTACTGATACACTCCACGAGACCACGACGCCGAACCTGCCGAACACTGCAGCAAACGGCAAAAGGTTCTGTTAGGCCTAGAGCAGGGCGGCCTTGCGTCGTCGTGCTGACGGCAGTAAGTAACGCTACTGTTGGCGAAAGCTTCACATGAATCCTTTGACGTAGGTACCAGTTTTGCTAAGCGTTACAAGACTTTTTCATATTCCTTGAGAACAAAATTTTAGCGCTATAAAGCCCCAGAATGCGGGGCGCGGTTCTAGGGGACAAAATGGAGTGCCTCTTGTGATCGATCGTCCCTATGACGAAGTCGTTAATGAAATGTGGCAGTATTGCGTTGTTCTCGCTTCAGTGCACATTTACCTTTGTCTTGGTGGTTAAGATATCTTGGGTTTTCTAATTGGTCCACAGCAACGTCAAGAATATCACCAAACTCAACGAAACAGAGCTAAAGCTTGGGGTCACCGAAAAAACATCTTGGCACAACAAGTACAAGGACAGCGCTTGGATATTCGTCGGTGGCTTGGACTACCAGCTAACAGAAGGAGACGTGATCTGCGTATTTTCACAGTAAGTTTACGCGAACCTGCTGTGATATTTTTTCCCCATAAGAACCGGCTTCCCGAGCGCGTGAGTTGTGCAGCGCAGTGGAGGACAAAAGCGCGGGACACGGAAAAGAAACCAAGCCACATCTGGGCCAAAGTAAACTCAACAAGCGAACGCAAAAAGAAACACTTGGTGCGCCATTTTAGAGCTGAGACGTGTGCCGGCTCCGTTTTATCTTTGTTCGCTTTTAGAAATGCCCGTTTGACTTTTCGCGCTTGATGCGTTGTGCCTGTCTGAAGTCACAAAATGCCAGTCCCGTTGCAGCGGGCCTTTATTAAGGTAAAATATAAAGAACGGTTGATGTCCCACTAGACACGTTTTACAGCGACGCTGTTTAGTTTTAGCTCTTGTGGGAGGGGTACCCGAGCGAGGAATGCGTTCGATTTTTTTTGTTTTAATTCTGCTGCTCGATCATTAAGGTTCTGAAATGCAAGGACGCTTCTGCACATTTTGTGCGCGTGTGTGAGAAAAAGAAACAGTAGGCTGTTTATCCGATCGCGCTTGGATCACAATTTATGGTCTTCTAGATTGGTGTGGTGCTTGCCTGTTCATTATTTTGCGATTAGATTGGTGTGATGCTTGCCTGTTCATTATTTTGAGCTACAAAAAACTTCACCTATGCGACCAGCTTCCGCGCCATTTTGTAAACGATTGATTGATTATTGTTCTTCCCGTTTGTTAGGGGTGTTGGCGTGTCGAGTCGTAGTAGGTTCTAATACATGCACGCGAGCGCGTGGCAAAAGGCATCGCCGCGCCAACCGACGTTGCACATCTGGCGTCGAGACATCGATGTGCGCGTGCGCGTCCAACCACGCTCGTTACCCTGCTTTTTTCCTTCACTTCAAACGACAAAGCTGTTGGCATTAGGTGCTTGGCGCCGGAGGTCACTTTCTTTGCATAGCTAATGCCGCTTAACGGCTAAACACATCTTCCTCACGTCTGCGCTTCGGCAGTGGGCGGCAAATGTGAGATGTGCGTTGCTTGGTCTGCCCTACTGCTGCAACTGTTCCCTCGGCTCTCACAAGTCCACATAATTCGGTGCAAAAAAAATCAAGCATACTATTCGAGTTACAACGTAAGCACAACCAGAGTATCAGTTTTTTTTAGAACATGCGTTGGATCTAAGAACAATGCGTTCAAAGGTTTCCGAAAGGTCAGGCAAAAGCAAACTTTAAAATACAAAAATACGTGCTTGAGCTGCTCCGATCGAAAAATCAAATGGAACAAAATCGAGTATTGAGTATTCTCAACAAATTGCAAGTGTGCATTGCAAAACAGGAAGGGGGGGGGGGGGGGGGGCTATTGAGCTGAGTTACCTTTCATCGCATTTATTATAGGGGAAGAGCCTGAGGGTGGTAGGGAGCACGGGTGGCAGAAAACTGTCGTCTTTCGGCATTTGCAACGAAGCAAGTAAATACACGACAATCTTCTTTTTTTTTTTTTTGTCAAACCCATGTCCGCACCAATCTATGCTCGCGTATTTGCCCCTTGGATGTCTCAACACCAGGTGCAACGTCAGGTGGTGCAGCGATGCGTTCTGCCCTGGCTTATTTTGCTGCCATGTGTGTAATTTTAGTGCTGCTATTAGCAGAAGGCCTAGTTTAATTAAACATTGCTTTTAATTATTTCCTGCATCGATATTTGTTATAAAATAACCCATACTTCGCTGAAGTCTCGAATGCATTCAAACCGAATTATCGGAGCAGAAATGCCTTCGAGGCACGAATGTTATACTCGGTTACAACTCAAGAACGGCACCACCTCATGTAGTGTATCACTCCGCCAAAGCGCCGGACCCGTGACGTCAGTGCGCGCGTTTTGAAAGGGGTTTGCTATGAATGCGTGATATCGTCTGACTTGTCTCACGCAGTTTGTTTGTCGTCACTGGAGTCGTTTATAAGCATTTTAAGTCCAAAAAAATCACGAGAACGGCTCACGCCATGTTCAAAATATTCCCAGTAACGCCCTACTTGCGCCGCGTGGAGAAACATCCGGCTACGGTGATAAGGCACAGCGGCAACTTCCGGAGCCGTTTTTAAGTTGTCACCGAGTATAGTACCCTCGTCCCAGGGCTTTTATGCAACTTTCTTAAATACTGAAGAGAGAATATTTAATTAAGATGAACAAATTACTTTGGGAGTACCAGTGCAACATAATGAGCAAAGACCTGTTTGTTTTTTTTTTTTTTTTTTTCAAACAAAACAATGTTTTTGGTGTTTCCCTAAATTTTAGCGTCCCATTAGCCCACAAACAAAAAATATCTGAAAGTGCAAAATATTAATATTTATTAATAAATTAGAGAATTACGACATCTGGCAATTATATATTTTATATTGAGCAGAGACATCAATTTTGCATATGACTACATAAACCTACAAACAAAAAATGAGCTTCATTGTGCACGTATTTGTAGATTTACAGGCTTGGGAATGAAACTCGGACCGCCATTTTTTTCAGCCTCTGTGTGGTAATTTCGTCTTCCACGGAGCTGCTGCTGCTTTGTAGTGTCCAGCTCCGCAAAAATGAAACAGTGATATCTATCACAACAGGCATCACTGAAGAACAATTCCCCAGAAAACTAGCAGTTTTGGTTTCGTTCTCCATGCGATCAAAGAAGTTATGGCGTTAATTGACACCACCAGGGCCGAAAGGGTTAAACAGCCATTGAAATTGCAGTGGAGCGCTAACCCGCCGCGGTGGCTCAGTGGCTAAGGCGTTGCACTGCTGAGCACGAGGTCGCGGGTTCGATTCCCGGCCGCGGCGGCCGCTTTTCTGATGGAAGTGAAAAGCAAAAACGCCCGTGTGTACGAGATTTCGGCGCACGTTAAAGATCCCCAGGTGGTCAAAATTAATCCGGAGCCCTCCACTACGGCGCGCCTCATCACCTGCGTTGCGTCGGCGCGTTAAACCCTACAATCAATGTAGTGGAGCGCTGTAAATTACGAACACCATTTGAAGCCTGTCATGTCGGGTGCCATTCTTTTCGAATGTGTGGAAAACGCAACTGAAGTACAGGTATCAGTGACCTCCACAGCTTTCTAGCTTACCCTCTATGTATTGCCCTTAAAGGTTAGGAAGGTAGACGTTTATTAACTCATAGATTTCACTGGGAGTCATCGCATTCTAACAAAAGGGTTTATGTAAATATATAAATATAGATATATATATATTTCTACAGGCTGCATGCCTCATTTCAGTTGCACTTCTGCTCAGTGCATTTGTTCTCAAACAAGGCACTGCGTGATTTTCCTGTCTATATTGCGCTTCTGAGCCCAGCACAGCTGTTTCAATTTTTTTTTCTCAATTTATGGTACCTTTATGTTACAATCATCTTTTTTTTTATCATGTGAGCGGTTTCTTTCACTGTTCGCATATTTCCTGTCTGCCTTCTGGTCTTGTTTTTATCATTAATCTTAGTAAGATTGAAGGCGTGGTATTTGTCTCTCAAGAAAACCTAGTGCCAGTTTGCTCAAGCGTGTGCTCAGCGAGTTCCAAGTGAGACAATAATACATGACGTGCAACTACCTTCTGGAAGGAGCTGGCGACAGTTCTTTTTCGATACTAGTGAATTCCTTGACAGCAGTGAACTGCTTGACCTTTTTCAATGCTTGTGCATTCAAACGTGAAGCAGCAATCTGTGTTGCAAGTGTCCTTTTATTTAAACAGCTTAGTGTCAGAACGTGAAAACTAGCTTAATGGTTTTTTTTATATGCAAGAGAAATTTGTTGCTGTAAATGTGCACCCTTTAAAGTATTTTAAGCACGCCAAATAAATTTGATTAGAGGTTCGTACAAGCTTCTTTTGCTGTTGGCCAAAAGCAACTACTGTAGTACTACTATAAGTAGTCGTGTGCAAGGCGTGGTTGTTGCATAAGCAGTGGTCGCCGCATTGCATAGCGGCAGCAGACACTGCAAGCACACTGTGTTGTTTTCAGGTACGGGGAGATTGTGAACATCAATTTGATTCGGGACAAAAAGACAGGAAAGTCGAAGGGCTACTGCTTCATCTGCTACGAAGACCAGCGTAGCACTGTCCTTGCAGTGGACAACCTCAACGGCATTTCGGTAAGTGCCCAGGCTTTGTCTCTTGTCCCTGTTAGCAGTGCTGACTTTCCCACACTTTCATTGAAATTTTAATGCAGTCTGTGCTGCAAAGACGTTGATTACCTTGTGCCAAGCAAGAGTGTCTTGGGAAAATGCCTCAGTGGTTTCTTGCATTGGCCAGTGCTGATTGTGTTGTGCTACTCGTTCCAGCCCTTGACTGCATTGTTCTGCTGGTTTGGTCGCATCCCTCCAGTTACCTCTGACATTCCAAACACAGGCATTTGCATCGCTTAGATTAGGAGCCTTTAAAAGAGCACCGTTGAATTTCTTTTGGTCCTTGCTGTTCGTTATGCGGAATGCGAGGTTAGCGTGTGTAGAGGTACGTCCTCGTTTGCGCAAAAACACGGATTGCAGTTTGCACGCTTACAGAAGTTGCCACGTTCCAAAGGCCACACTATTGCGTGTTCATGATCGGGAAGCATGAGGGGCCATTGGGAGTTTGTGCGTGCTCTCAAGATGTGGGGGGCATGCATGGAGGAAAGAAAAGGCTTAGTGGGAGGGGCCGCCCATCACCTCTATTGAAGCTGGAAATGCCATTTTAGGTGCTCTCCTTTTGTGCTTGTATTTTGCCTCTCGCTCACCACCCCCCCTGTCTGCTTACCCCGCCGGCGTCGGCGCCTTACCGCCGTTAGATATCGACTAGGCTGGGCTGCGTTGTGTGATCTCAGCGGACTAAACTTCGCCGCCTTTGCTTTGGCGCGGTTGCCGGTGGCTTCCTGAGAGCTTGAAGGAGCCACACCTCTCCCAATGCACCAATGGACAGCGGGGCCTCCCCTAACCTTCTTTTCCTCCGTAAGAGTACACGAGAATTCTTGTGCGTTTGTCATTTCTCCACCCTGTCTGCTAGGAATGGGGCTGCCTCATACTGAACCGGAGTTAGATGCCTGTTGGAGTTCAGTGTTTTGCCTTTGTGCGAAATACACAAGAAAACGGTGTGCATGGGTTTGTCCAGGAGCGCATTTAGCTCGCCGGGTATTAACCTCAGTTCCCACGTGACTTGTGGTGCCTCTGACTCGAATCTTGAGCACGCGGCGTTCCGCCAAAAATGAGTTTAGAACCCATCCGCTAGAGAAATCTTGCTGCAAAAGAGCATTTTGCTTAATGCGTCTTTAGGCATGCATTTTTTTTTTTAGGCATGCATTTTTGCGCTAGCAAAGGCGTACCTTAGAGGCCAACTGCACTGAAAATTTCAGCCTCTTGAGAATATTGTTTCTGTTGCCTAAAAAAGGTTGACCGCAAGATACAAAATATTACAGCGGCAGGGGTGAGACAGCTGCGCATATTGTGCAGATTTGATACAAATTTGTTTTCCTGCGCCAGGCTGCTCCAAAAGCTTGAAAATCGCAAAAATTGCGCCAAACTGCTCCAAAACAGTCTGAGAGCCAAGGATTTTAGCACTCCCGTCAGTTCCAGTGCGGAAAAATGCTTACTGACGGCATAATTTTCCAGCACCCCCAAGGGGATGCTGTTTGTAAAGGTTTAATTGATTGATCATTGCATAAAAAACCTGCTTAAAATTGTCTCGAGGGTAGTTTTTTTTCGAAAGTCACAATTTCGGGTTGCACATGTTATATTCTGTGCACATGTTATATTCTGAAAACCATTGCAAAGTCCTGTAGAAAAAATGCTTAGGTGTACTGAGGCGTCAAACCGCTTGTGCAAGTTGATGAAAAAACGGCAATTTTTGGAGCGCCTTATCTCCGGAACGACATTACTGGGCACCGCCACCTTGGTGTGATGAAGTTATAAAAACATGGCTGCCGGCGAAGCAGTTCCTTGTGGTTCAGGCAGAGCACTCTTCGCCAATTTCTACCTTGGTTTTAGTTATGGGGGTGGCTGGGTTTACATTTAGTCGTTTGATCGGTTGCTGGAAGGGGCGCGACTCAAAAGACGGGAGCTCATCAAAAACAACATGGTGTCCGCGAATTCGCTGTGTTTCGGCCTTGAGTGTGAGGCCGGTACGTGCTTGAAGTGAAATTTCGGACTCATTGCGGTTTTATAAAACACTGAGTTATTGATGCCTTTCCCAGCGGACTTGCGAGCGACGGGAATAGGACGATCGACGCTGCAGGCTACATCGCCGCGAAATGTTCAAGCAGTCTTCGATAGCGAGACGGGCTATTATTGCACGCTAGTAATAATTGTTCATTTATCTGAAGTGAAATTTATTGCCAAAAGAAGGGAGGTGGATAAACATACCAACGTTACTTAGATTACGATCGTAGTGAACATGCACCTTGGGGATTGAAACGGGAGGACTGGTAGGGTGCGACGACTGTGACCTCACTTTGGCCGTGGCTCTACACTTGTGCGTAAAGACGAGTCTGCATGGGATTACAAAAATAACAATTTTGGCATTTACATGATAATAAAAATGCCTTGCGATCGCTTAGTTTTTCAATTCGATATTATCAATGGAACTCCACGCTATCTATGCATAGAGCCTAAGAATTCAAAAATGGCTAGTAAAAAGGTTGTGCAGTTCGTACCTTGTGATACTCTGGTAGAAAAAAACTTTATTGAAAGGCTGTTTCAGTGTTGTGTACGTTCAAAACCAATTAAAAGGTGCACTTTTCACCCGTGAGTTGCCAGAAATTTGATTTTTTTTGGCTCCTAAGGTGATATAATAAATGTCGTTCTTCTGCTCCAAATCAAGGTTCTTCTGCTCCAAAATCGATATTTCGCTGCTCCAAAAACTGCTCCCAAATCTGATTCAGCTGTCTCACCCCTGCAGCGGCAATACGTGTATGCGCAGTGCAAATCACCATCAAAAATCAGATTTTGAAACAAATTCAGAAAAACAAGGCCATTACGGCCGGGCTGAAGTGATGTTCCAGCTGGCGAGCGAGCAGCTGCACGCGGCTGGCAGGGTGGAGCAAATCTGCATGCAATGCCCTTGCAGCAGCCCTTGGAGAAATGCGCCCAGCAGCGCTCGACTGCTTCTCCTGGCTGGGCGGAGGAAAAAGCGCCCAGCCAGCTGCAATGTAACTTCAGCTCCTCGGCTGTTTGCGAGATCTGCTAGCCGGTGCAGCGTCACCTGTGACGGAGCTATTTTAGATGTTTCGAACTAATTAACCACACATTTCACGGGGCTACTGTTCGTGCCCAATTGGTTTGGTGGTGTGACCTGTACATTCGTGGTAAATTTGGCCGAGGTGAAAGTTGAGTGCAGTTGGGCTTTAACTCACTTGCCAGACACCGTCACAGCAATGACTTAGCTCACGTCACAAATTCCTTCTATTCGTCTGTTAAATTGTTTTAGTTTTTCTTGTTTTTATGTGCCTCCAACTATGAGTAGGTTTTGTTTCTTAAGAGACCATCGTGACATCGTGTAGCCATATCCTCTTCAAAACATTGCCTTGTTAGAATAATGCTCATGCCAGTTTTACAAAAAAGGGTTAATATCAATTTAGATCAGCTGAACGCGTCTAGTTCTCACCAGCTTGGCTGTCCAGAACAATAAATAAACCGAAGGTTTGGTTGGTGATACCGTACTTTCCCTTTTGGCTAAACTGCCCCAGTTGACATCACTAGAGTGCTTACAAGGAGCTGAATACTTTTCCAGCCTGGACCTTCGTTCAGGCTATAAGACAGCATATTGGCAGCACTTGTGCCCTTGTAGGTCATATCGACTAATTTTAACTGTGCCTGTTTGAACAAATTTTTTAGTGGTGGCAGTTACGTATGTTCTCCGTTGTAGTGGGGTGTGAGCAACTTGTACGTTGTCCTCATGGCCTCTTCAAGAAACAACTTTGTTATCGCAAGTGATATCAGTGAAGAGCGTCCTTTTTGGCAGTACTGTTAGCCGCTTTTGCATACTTACGGTAGTGTTGAAACCCTCCCCCTTTGGATGGGCAGTGAGTGTGTCTGTACTGTGTACTGTACACAGCAGCTTCTTGCTTCTCCTTGGTCCGTTGCGCTGGCTGGGCTGCTTGTATTGGGCTCGCTTATTCCTTTGTGAGTGGAAGGTCTTCCTTGCTTGTCTTGCAAAGCTGTTTGCGCACAGAGCCAGGTGAGTTGTGGGCATGGGGAGGGGTGCTTCTAGTGCTGTGGCGGCAGGGCGGTTGCGTTTCGGCCGTCCGGCGGTTTCCTGCGTGACCTTTCTGTGTGCTGGGGGAGGTGCAGAGGGGCATTGCTGCTGCCCTCGTCGGTGTAGAGGGCGGGTCTTTGATGCCGCCACTTTTGGCACTGCCCCCTTTCCAGAGTCGCAAAATGAGCGACACGCAAAGGGGTTGATTGAGCCGGCCTGCCGCCGCTCGCCGTCTTCTGCGACACTCCTCGTTAAAGAGGGCGCCGCCCCCCATCTCCGCCGCGATGGACGGGCGGCGAGCGGCTGCATTCGTTCTGCCGCCACCAGAGCTGCTGGGACGCCGGCACGGGACGCGGGCACGTCTGGAGCAGCAGCAGTGGCGGCTGCGCACTGCCGGCCGCAGCAGCACTGTGCGGCGTGGCTCCGCCCCTGTGTGCGTTTGGGGGCGGGGCCCTGTTTTGGGTGTGGGCCCATCGCCATCCCGTTCCTTGCGCGGGCGGCTGTGCACGCCTGATGGAACCGGGACGCCCCAGCATTGGAGATGCGAGCTCGTCTGGAGCGGCAGCCGCACCGTGAGCTGCGGAGGCTCCGCTCCCCCGCGCACTTGGGGGCGGGGCCCCGGTTTTTGGGCGCCACTGCCCCGCCTGTCCGCCGTTGGGGGCTCTGGCGGACACCCTCCTCCTCCGCCGGGAGGACTGCTAGGCACGCTGCTGCCACCGCACGGCTGAAGCAGGCAGCAGTACCCACGCGACGGTGCGAGCTCTCTTCCTCGGCAGCTAGCGGGCAGCTCCCTCCCAAGATGGTGGTGTCGCCCCCGGTCACTGCGGCGACATGCGTCGCACCTCAAGGCGGGGTGGGGCCTCGTTGATGTGCAAGTTTCCTGGGGAATTTTGTGGGGCACACTGGCATTGGGGGCTGCACCATTGCCGGCGTTACCTGCCCTGGGAGCCCTGAACGGGCGTCTGGGCTTGTTTGGCCTCGTACACCTTGTCGTGGTAACTTGTGGAGGCCATTTCATCAGCTTTCTTTTTGTAGCGGCTCACGAAGTGTGCGAGGTGCTTGTGCAAACAAAAATATACACTTGCATAGACAAGTTGGGGTATTTTCTTTTGCTGTGCTGCTTGTTGGCAGTGGCGCCCTCAATGCCAGTGTGTGCCATTGTACAAGTGCAGTTGACAGGAGATTGCTAGAGATAGCTCTTTAGAAAGCATGCATTCATCTTTTGCTTCCAATGGTAGTAACTGGGTGCTCAGACTTCTGATTTTCCCCGAAGGGCATAGAAATTTTAAGAGGCTTTAGCATCGCTTTGTGGTGGCATTCAGGCAGAAGCTCTGGTCGTGCTTGCCTGCCAGTCTAACACCTTGTTGTTTTCGGTTGGTCGTTTCGGTGAATACATTTCAAAATTTTCACTCTCGAATCACTTTTGTCAAAGACGTGTGCAGTGGTCTCGTATCTGTTTATCAACCGGCAGAGCACTTAACAGGGAATGGGACTGATTACTAAAATACATGGTTCTTCGCACAAGTTCTAAATTTAGCCGCAGTTGCGTCGAGCACAGTTTGGAAGGCACGGTTAGGAGCCAGGTCCCGCTTTGAGCAGTTTCTGGCTGAATGCCCTCTACCTAGCTGTCAGGCTTGCCGGCAGTGCTGGTTGCTGCATAGGGGGGGATGCCCTGACCTGTGGCATCCTCCCTCCCTGGTTTCTAGCTGTGCAAGCGCACCATTCGTGTGGACCACGTGGAGAACTACAAGCCCCCGAAGGACTCTGAGGACCTCGACGCACTCATGGCAAAGCTGCACCGTGAGGGTTGCGCCCCCGAGACAGTAGTGCGGGATGAGCGCAAGTCCGAGGACGACTCTGAGGACGAGATGGGGGTCGAGGACGGCCCGCAGAAGGGGCCGCCCCCTGCTGACGGCCGCGGGGATGACCCCGAGTACGCCAAGCGCCTGAGGAAGGGTGAGCAGCCCCTTCTCTAGAGCTGCAGAGGCGTGTGGGGGAGAGGGAGCGCTTTCACTGGAGGCATGTGGTTAGCTGCAATGGCACGTGCAGGTACTCAATATGAGAAGAACTCTGGCTGGGGATGTGCAGGGAGTTGCAGTCTGAACTTGCTCCAAGCTGCTGCCAGATTTAGCTATCGGTACAACAGGGCGGTACTTCCAGTTCTCTTGCACTTGTGTGTGCTGCATAACACTTTTTATTGCTTTTTAAGGGGCCATGCAGACAAAAGAAGTTTTGTTCGTTTGAAATATTGCCTCGTTAGAATCATACCACTTTAACGTAAACTTCGCTCTAGTACGCTTTATCATTATGAAGAAAGGGAACAGCAGTGCGACCCACTAGCTCATTTCCCGCAACAGAACTTATGGTGCCAATGGCCAGCTGCATGATTGGCTAAGGCCGGCAAAAGCAAACGCAAATTAGGCAGCGGGTGCAGAGTACGAGGTCACAGGCTCAATTCCCAACCGCGGCGGCCACTTTTCTGGTGGAGGCAAAAAGCAAAAACGCCCGTTTGTATGAGATTTCGGCGCACGTTAAAGATCCCCACGTGGTCAAAATTAATCCGAAGCCCTCCATTGCGGCGCGCCTCCTCGCCTGCGTTGCATCGGTGCGTTAAACCCTACAATCAAGCAAATCAGGCACTGCTTATAAGCTTGCCGAACGAGCTACTTGCGCTTAAATTTAGGGTGCATTCTTCCTCTCTCTCTCTCTCTCTCTCTCTCTCTCTCTCTCTCTCTCTCTCTCTCTCTCTCTCTCTCTCTCTCTCTCTCTTTTAGCAGTAAGAATTGTGGGAAGCAGTTACTGCGGCACTTTTCCGGATGACACTGCCTAGCAAAGCCGTTGGATGCATTGAACTTGTCTAGCACAACACTGACCAACTGACATAAGCGGCACAGCCACATGACCATTTTTGTCGAGTCATAGCTTGTGTTTCATGAAACGATTAGTGTGACCCTAACAAAAATACAGCAGTCATAGAAATCTGGCCAGAAGCAAAGTGCTAACTCTGGCACTTCAGCAGTATTGCAGCGCCATCTATGAAAGTGGGCGATAAACAAGATAACCGAACGGCCGTCTGTGAGATGGCAGCTGCCTTGGTCAGCAGGCTATCATTAGTTTTAAGGCCCTGCTCTGGATACATCATTGTTGACGTCATGAAAACGCACAATTTATTGGGAGAATTGAAATTTTTGCTTAGAATGTTTAATTTCTCAGTAAATAAAGAATTATTTGCTGCCGGGCAAGCACTGAGGGCAGTATAAAAAAACTACATCTTTCGATTAAAGCAAACTTATTTTGTCTGCATGGCCCCTTAAAATGCACAGCACTTAGGGGCCTGGCTTGTTCGGTGTCACGGCATCATGCACTCAGAGGCTTCGAAACAAAAACTGCTTCTTCCGGTCAGGATCGAGCCGGGGGCTGGGGTCCCTTGTATTATGAAGCTATCCCATTGCGCCAGAGGCACACACTACTGATATGCAAGGTGTTGGGGGTGACCTTTGTGCTGTACCGTTGCCACAGGTGCTGCTGTTGCTAGGCAACAAATAAGTATCTAAATAATAGAAAATATGCTGAGCACGAGGTCACAGGTTCGATTCCTGGCCGCGGTGGCCGCTTTTCTGATAGAGGCGAAAAGCAAAAACACCCATGTGTACGAGATTTCGGCGCACGTGAAAGATCCCCAGGTGGTCAAAATTAATCTGGAGCCCTCCACTACGGTGCGCCTCATCACCTGCGTTGCATCGTCATTAAACCCTACAATCAATCAATCAAATATAAAATAAGGAAAACATGATTTAACGCATTAATTACCCCAAATCTTGGAAACTCAATTCAGTGTCTCTTTATAGGTGCTTTCAGGGGCTGTGGCACCCTCTCTTGGCTACTTTCGGTATCAGCACCAGGTTGATACTGAAACTAGTCGAGAGGGCACCACAGCCCTTCTTGGCGGAAGAGCAGGAGCAGTGCCGCCTGTATCGGGCAATGTTATACAGGTGGTGTTGCAAGAAGCAACACAAACACAAGGTACTCGCAAGAATATAAAGGGAAACACTGGCAAATCACTGCTCTGCACCTCCAACAGCTTTCACGTTAAGTGGAACTGCTTTTTTTTTTTCCTCCCCTACCTCCGTTTCTTTCCCTCCTTTTTTTCCCCTCCTTTGATGGGCATTTGCAGTGTGTGCTGCACCCGATTGTCCCGCCACTGAGGTTTGCAAAAAAATACTTGGGAGTCCGGTAAGGTCATGACGCCTGGGAATGGCTGGCAAATTTTTGTGGTAGTTCAAGCACTTACACCAAGAACCAAGAGCACATGGTGAACGTTGCCGTCCTAAGGCGTAGCATCTCCTGTTCCCTCTTCACCCGTTGCGTTTTCCAACTGTACTGTACTGAACAGCTTTCAGGTTGTCTATTTTCTGTGGGTGCACTAGTTCTTTGATTGAGATAAGGGGATGTTATTGCTCGCCCTCGATGCTTCTCAAGCTCGCATGAAAGCTAGCAGGTCTGTCAACAGAATAATAATAATAAAAGTCACCTACAAGGTGCTTTTAGTTCCCGCGTACCTGCTTTTGGGCTCTTAGTGGCTCGAACAGCCAATACAAGTAAACGGAGCTGTGATTCATTATCAGCAACTTGTGGACCACGGAAGAACAAGACTCGGAATATCAGGATGTCAATGTTGCCTTCAAGGGAGAATTCACCGATGCTTGTTTTATTTAACATAGTTATCCTTTTTAAACTCGCTGAATTTCATTTCTGCCTCAGATGTTTCCACACTCAAAGAAAAATTAAGGGGCAATTGCGCGATGTGATGCGAAACAGCAGCACAGCTATGGTAAGGGTGCGATCAACAATTGCGATTTTGGGGGTCTTCCAAGCATGTACCGCACACCTCACCCTATACCGGGGTTTAATGTGTACTCAGTGCAAAGGACTTCGCTGCTGGTTGGTGGTATGAACAAGTCACTGTGAAAGTGCAAGCGGTTGTGTAGCACAAGCAAGACTAAATGCTTTCTGGAACACGTACACATCAACTGCTTCGGGGTTTGTTGGTTCGCGTGCGTGCACAGCAACATTCTTGAGCTATGGTAGTTTTACGAGTACACACCCCAGGTCCCACCAAGTAGTGCTGTTTTTCCATGGCCCAGGCTGTTAATCCGTTACCGCAGATTTAATCGTTCTTTTCGCGACCGTCACGTGGGCACCTGTTGCTCAGGCGTCCTATGTTGGGAAACAAGGAAACGCGGGGCAGTTTAAAGGAGCCATGAAGACAAAATACAAGTTTGGTTTATTAGAAAGTCTGCTTAGTCCCGATAACAATGTGTGAAGCAGTCGCGACCCCTTAGCTAATTTCCCGCAACTTTTCTATGACGTCACGGAACCTTGTTTGTGCGATTGGCGGCCGCCTAATTGACCTGTCGCGACGACACATGACTGGGCGTCTGTAATGGGGCCTCTAGTTCAATTTGACCGCATCACTTGAATGCTAACGTGCAGTTAACGCACTGAAAATTATGTTTTATTGTTGGCCCGTATGACGTCATTCTTGCTCATAACACATCACTGTGGCGCAAAATTTGAAAGTTTTTAAATACTTCTTGCTTTTTTTTTTTTTTTTTTCATTAAAAAACATCTTTTGTGGCTGTAATGGAGCTGAGTGAGATACTGAATCCTAGTTCTTTCAAATTAAACGAAGCTGTATTTCTCTACATGGCTCCTTTAAAGAGAGGGTCACGCAAGTGAGTATCCCTTTTGGAAGAGAGTGGGCAAACGGGGACGTGTTAGGTAAAGTGCTGCCACAGTTAAACTGCCCCCAAGGGAGGCCCCTTGGCGGGTCGTCAAGTTTTTGTTTGCCCCATCGCAAGTACGGCAAATAACGGCTAACTGCTGCGCGGTGAAAAGATCATAAGCATTAGCAGTGTTCAAATTTTTGCATTGCAGTGTCAGCAGTGGTGGTAAAATGAGCAATCGGAGCTCCATGCTAGCATACCAGCCGTGCAATTTATTGGTTGCACAGTCTCGTTTGCTGGTGTAGCCTCTCGTCGCATAAAATAAGCATGCGGCAACTCGCTCAAAGGCAGTGGCTGGCGAGTCGCCACACTTCTTGTCTGTTTTCCTTGTTGTCTAGCATAATTGTTTGCATTGGCATTACAATTGTATGATTGTTCAGGCACAGCATTGTTTCAGAGTCACCGAGCTTGCGTTTCATCTTTGCGGTCTTTAACTTTGCCGAGAAGCTTACTTGCTGGTACAGGAAATGCCACTGTGGGGTGCAGGGGTAAGGCAAATGGGGATTGAGAGAAAGGGAGGCTGCAGAATGTGTGAAAACATGGGGGATGGTCTGAAAGTTTGCGCATTCCTTTGGAAAGTGGAGGGGCAGTGTGGTCGAAGTGGACAGTTTAGGGGTTCCTGCCTGCTGCTGGGCAGAAAGAATTTTTAAAAATGTGCTCTTGTTTTCTCCAAAAAAACTGTTATGCTGTCACACCTATGCTTCCAAATGTATCACTTTTGCGAAACTTCTTACTTTGAAGTTTACCTTGCAAAGCAGTAGAAAATGAATGGCAACTGATAGAGATGCGGTTACCTGAGCAGTGACTGCGCCGTCTTTCAAAGCCATGTGCTATGGAAAAGGGACCGTGCTGTTCGCCTACCATGGCATGAGAGGTTGGCCCACTTTTATGGGAGTAACGGTGCAAGCGCAAAGCCATGCCAACATTTATTTCACTGGCACAAAACCGTGTTGTCTTTCGCTGACCTAGTAGCATGTTCCAAGTTAGAGGCATACGTGGAATGAATGCAGTTGAAAAAAATTGAGTATTAATTCACGTTCTCTTTCTGGATGTTGTATCTGGGAAAGCGTAGGTTTTTCGCTGTGCGATATACGTGGATGACTTTGTTGGATGGTTTTTTGTTTGGGCCAGGCTAGGTGCTGTTCTTGCATAGCTAAAAGTGCAACTAGTGATCCGGTTCCACTCGCTGCCACTTGTGAAGAGCATTAGACTCGCTGCTGAGGAAGAGAGTTCAGTGCTTGGGCGACCTCAAAACCATGATATGATGGTTTGCTGCCAAAAGGTGTAGCTTCAACCTATGTGTTGTAATAATGATTTTTTTTTATTGTGAAATTATGTGTACATAGGTTGATGTCTTTTGTTGTGTCGTCCAGCAGGGCAAAGCAAGAGATACCTTAACAATATCATGACACCGGAGCATAGCAAGGTAGGGAAAGTGAATAGGGGAAGGGAATATTTCTTTGTGGGGTCTGTGTTGTAGCTGTTCCGGTTATTCTTTACACCAGTGTTCACGAGGACACGAATGAAATTTTGCAGTGGCAGGGGATTTTGCCAGTCTTCTCATTCTGTGCTTTGTTGCGGGGGGCACAAGTAGTAATTGATCAGTTACTAATAAGCTGACTTCAGATGTTGATGTTGCTTACAAGAGAATTCTGTTGCAGCAAGAGTTGTTTGTGTATACTGAACTGTAAAGGAGTCGTTTGATCTGGCTGCGAAATCGGGCGTAGCACTCTTGCGGAATCTTGTTATGGGGAGTCTTTATTGCCTTGCTGCAAATTGTTCAGAATAGCCTGTGGGGGTGACACATTCTGTTAGCGTTTGTTTACTTATAGCAGAAATGGTAAACACAAGAGTGGTATACTTGTTTTTTCAGTTAGGTGTTCTATCGATCTAGGCCAACTTGTCCTGTCTTCGGTGTTCCTTTAAAGCCTGGTGCACACACTGGCTTTAGTAAGAAGGTTCCTTTTAAAGGGGCAGGCAGCCAATTTTTGTCGAGTATATTTTCTTTATTCCAAATGAAAGGGCGTCACTTACAACACTTTAACCCTAAACGATTTTCCTGGTAGCACCCTAGAACTGTTAATGCAAATTTTATGCAAAAGTAAAATTAATTCCGCCTGTTTATTTAAAATCCCCTGTGGTTTCCCTAGTATATAAAACGTTGGCTTTCATGCGAACTGAAAGAATCACTTGTCTGTCCCATTGAGATCCAGTCAAGATTTTGCACTAACTCTTTAGCCTGTTCCATTGAACACCTTTTTTTGTTTTTAACAACCGTGTACTGAGTTTGCTTATTATTACAATGCAGCAATGTGGTTCGGTTCTTGGAGAAATCGTCATTTTTGTTTTTCATTTCAACCATGCGCCTAAGGTTGTCAACTGTCATGGGCAGCAGGGAGATGCATTGAAAAACTATTGTCTTTAGAAAGGTTGGAACTTTCAGTAGGTAGGCTTTTCTAATCTTTATTGTAGGTTACACACTCAAACAAATAGTAAAGTTGAAGGGGGTGGCTCAATGCCAAGTTCCACTTTAGGGAACAGTGAAGGTGTATTTCAGATTTTTCTGTAATAGAAGGTGGGCCATCTTGGTTGTGGTTGCAAGAGTGAAGCAGTAACCACATGGAGCGATTTTTGCGAGAAGCACGACGGGTGATGCGACGGGCACCCACAATCGCTCATCCCAGTCACTTGTTGAGGCAGCTACATGAGAGAATTGTGCGAGCAACGGCAGAACGAGGTTCCAATATTGCCGCACTACACCCATTAGCATTATCAAAGTATGCACGGCCGCAAGGTTTTCAATGCGGGCATTTCAGTAAGCAGGGGGTCGTACTTTTTTAGGATGCACTGTGCTGCCACTCGCCACTTCCTCTCATTCTCTCCCTAAGCAGGGAGTTGCGTCCCTTACGGCTCTCCTATTGGCTATTCACTCAGGCCACTTGCTGGCGACGAGCGAAGCTTTCTGCCAAGCCAAGAACGAGTGAAGCGATGAGCGATTTCCCCCGCGGCAGAAAGTAGTTCTTCACTTGCCGCGTCGCTCCCCGTTCGCTTGCAAAATCGCACGATAAGGTTGGCTATTGAGGGTGCATTGGTGCCTGCTTTTCTTTGTTGGTGCAACAAGTTCTAGACCAACCTTGCTGGCACTGGTGGTAACTGCTTTTGGCAGTAATGTGCGGGAAGGGTCTTTATACGCAGTGTGTACCTAACGGTAGTCTGGGTCTAGAGTAGAGAAAACCGATTGTGTGTTGCTGGTAGTGGATTCATACAGGTATCAGTCCTTCTATAGTCTTCGTACTTATTATTCATACTATAAAGAAAGTGTTAACAAGGTAAGGGCCTACGTGTTTGTTTCATGTGGCTGTTAGTAATAGTACTGAAACACCTAAGTGTTACAAGCAGCCCTGTTCGTTTTGAGGCATAATACAGGCATGAGACAGAGGTAGTATAGTGCTCCTGTTAACTTTTATTATTGCCAGAAAAATAGCTGCATTTGTGCCACGCATGCAAATGGGGATAGGGTGTTGGCCAGAGGGCAGCAACTCTCTTTATGAATGACCTGTTAAAAACGCCCTACACGTTTGAAACCTGTTGAGGGGGATCCAACACTTGGTCTACCTTGCTCCTCTCCTCTTATTCCTGGTTTCTTGTGCCCCTTGTAGTTTGCCGCGAGTGCAAGGCCGCCTCTGTGAGCGCGCTTGCGTGTGTCGTCCTTGCAGAGAAGAAGAAGCTGAAGAAGGAGCGCAAGAAGAAGAAGCGTCTCAAGCGGGAGAAGCGCAAGCTGAAGCGCATGGCGGCCAAGACGGGCAGCAACCACAACCAGTCTGGCTCTGGCGGTGGGGGCGGGGGCCAGTCGTCGGAGACGGGCACCTCGGCCGACTCAGGCAGCGCGTCCGACAACAGCCCGGGCCGGCCCCAGTCGCCCCCGCCACCCATGCAGCCCGGGCCGGCCCCTGCCACGGCTGCCGCCAACGGCCTGGCCCGGCCCCCCATCACGGGCATCCAGAGCCGGCTGGTGAAGCTGGCCATGGCCGACTACCCGCTCAGCCCAGTGCGGGTCCGGTCGCCGAGCCCATCGGACCGCAAACGTCGAACGCCACCTGCGGGCTACCGCTCGCCGTCCTTCCAGCGGTGAGAGCCCGCTCTTGTTCCTGCAGCTGTGCACAGGTGTCTCTCTCTGCATGCCTCACCACACCCACACTGCCCCAGTATGCTTGTGGCAGTCCCAGATGAGGTTGGGGGTGGTGCCTCGATGCCGAACTCTTTGAGACAATACAGTACAGTACTGCCATACAGCTGCATGGCACGTTAGTATCATATAATTAAGAAACTTTCATTTCCCCGCCGCTTCGGCTCGATGGTCAAGGCGTTGTGCTGCTGAGCACGAGGATGTGGGTTCGCTTCCCGGCTGTGGTAGCTGCTTTTCTGGTGGAGGTGAAAAGCAAGAATACCCATGGTACGAGATTTCGGCGCACATTAATGATCCCCCCCCCCCCCCCCCCTTCCCAGGTGGTCAAAATTAACCTGGAGCCCTCCACTGCAGCGCGCCACATCGCCTGCATTGCGTTGGCGCATTAAACACTACAATCAGCATCAAGAAAACTTTCGTTTATGAGCAAGCTTCACAAGTATACAATCACAGGCACTCATTTTGGCCACATACAGGACACTCACTGCCTTTAACAGTGGTGTAAATGTAGCCCTTGCTGACACACCCCAAAACGCAACGTGACATTTAGGCTTGGGAGGAAAAAAAAGGTTATGCAAGTTATAACAACACAGTCTAAAACGGACTGTGAGAACAATACACATAGTTTCGTCGGCTTCTCCAATTCTGTGTGCAGTCAAAATACAGTAGAATCTCGATGATACGATTCTGGGTGATACGAATTTCGGGATGATACGAATTTCTGAAAAGTCCCGGCAAAATTGCATTGTTTGCAATGGGAAAAAATTCGGCTGTTACGAACGGACCTGCGCTGCCCGGCGGATGATACGAACGAGCCGGCGAGGCGCCCGACTGTCGAACAAGCAAGTGACGGCTCTCTCTCCCCATTTGTCACTCCTCTCTCTCCAGAAACGGCCGGACTGTTGTTTTCTGCTTGCAAAAACGCGCCCCGCACGCCCCATGCGCGCCGCGAAACCTCTCGCACGCTGCGCATGCCGCGGCCGGCGGCGGCAACATGGGGGTGGCTTCGGCCGCGAAGTGGCACGGCCGCTTGAGCGACTGCTTCTAGCCACTCTTTAAAATGCCGCTCAAGGCAGACACAAAGTTTCTTGTGCAGTAAAGGAGCTGATAACGTTTACGAAAACGGTACTATAAAACACCATCCGCGCCACTAGTGAAAGCGCCCATAAAATATCTGCCGGAGTGCTAAGCCTAAACATCTCGGGCGGAGCCAGCGGGCTGTCTCCAGCGTTGCGCAAGTCGTCAGCATCTTTTTCTGACCGAGGTAGGAGATACCGCGGGCGCGAAGTCGTCAATGCGGCCTTGAAAATACAGTGCGTGCAAAGCCAAGGCGTGCGAATCGCGTGCAAAAACACACCATGCGGTTCACGCTTGACTGTTGCGGCGTGTAGCGAGCTTGGACACCGGGATTGAGGAGACAAGCGCGAAGCTAGGCGAAGCGTTACGCGCTCCAGAAAGGACTGCTTTTGTGACGTGGTGGGTTAAAAAAAAGCAGAAAAAATCATGGATTTGTTCACGCGAAAGTGAGAAAAGAAATAAACGAAAACTTTTTTCAGCGCTCAATTTTTTGGTGTGTGTTGGTTCATACGAATTTCGGATGATAGGAATATTTTTCGCGGTCCCGCGAGATTCGTATCATCGAGATTCTACTGTATGTAGCTGCTCTCTGGCAGTTGTGCGTGGACAATCCGAAACAGCAGGTCAAGGAGACTCGGAAGCGACAGCTGCAGGGTTAGCTCCTTTTGTTTTGGCAAAAGTTCATGTTTTTATGTTTGTTGAAGCTTTTATCTTGTCTTTTGTGGAGTACATTGATTATTGATATTCATTAGTGATAATTAGCATGTCTCATTTGGGCCTTGTAAGTTTTAGAAATAAAGTTTGCAGCTTCTGGTTGATACTGTATGTTGGCTGCAAACTTATTTTTGCTTGGGAAGAGTTGTTTGTTTATAGTGCCATGATTTCTTTCCTTGCATGCAGGAGGTCCCCATCGCCGCGCCAGGCTCGTCCGCGAAGCCCGCGTAGGACGTCGAGCTCGCCGCGGCGGCGATCACCCAGTCCTCGCAAGCGCTCGCCCAGGCGTTCTCGGAGCCCCCGACGCCGTTCACCAAGCCCAAGGCGTCGGTCCCCGAGCCCCAGGCGCCGTTCATCCAGTCCGAGGCGGCGATCACCTAGCCCGAGACGGAGGTCCCCCAGCCCAAGGCGCCGTTCTCCCAGCCCACGGCGTCGCTCTCCAAGTCCCAGGCGTCGGTCCCCAAGCCCACGGCGCCGCTCGCCAAGTCCACGACGCCGGTCTCCAAGCCCCAGGCGCCGATCTCCAAGCCCACGCCGGCGATCACCAAGCCCTGTCCGGCGTCGCTCCCCAAGCCCTATCAGACGTCACTCTCCCAGCCCCATACGGCGCCGTTCCCCGAGCCCAAGGCGTCGTTCTCCAAGTCCCAGGCGTCGTTCCCCTAGCCCCAGGCGCCTCTCTGCTAGCCCCAGGCGCCGTTCCCCCAGCCCAGGAGATCGCTCCCCCAGTCCAAAAAGACATTCACCCAGCCCGCTTAAGCAGTCGCCTGTCAGACAGTCGGCCAGCCCGCAGCGCAGATCGCCAACCCCCCGCCAAGAAAGTCTGTCACCCCCTCCACCTCCTCACCGCATGCCTGGTAGCAGCCCCATTAAAGCAGGCTCGATGAGCCCACGCCCCCGGTCCCCCAGCCCCCAACGCAGGTCTTCTACCCCACGGCGCCACACACCTAGCCCCCCACGCAGGCGTTCTCCGAGCCCCTCGCGTCGCCGCTCTCCCAGCCCATCTCGCCGACGCTCCCCAAGCCCGCGCCGGCGGTCTCCGAGTCCACGTCGTCGGTCCCCAAGCCCTGGCCGGCGTCGGTCCCCGAGTCCAGTCCGGCGTCGGTCCCCGAGTCCAGTCCGGCGCCGCTCCCCGAGTCCAGTCCGGCGCCGCTCCCCGAGTCCAGTCCGGCGCCGTTCCCCAAGCCCTGTCCGTCGCCGCTCGCCGAGCCCTGCCCGGCGCCGCTCGCGGAGCCCTAGGCGCAGGTCAAGGAGCCCCCGTAGGCGGTCTCGCACCCCGAGGCGGCGCAGCAGCCGCAGCCCCCGCACACGCCGCTCACGCAGCCCTCGCGGCCGTCGCTCGCGCAGCCCAAGGCGGCGGTCACGCAGTCCGGCTCGCAAAAGGAGCCGCTCGCGCCGTCGGTCGCGCTCGCCACGCCGCCGCAGTCCCCGCCATTCGCGCAGCAGGAGCCGCTCACGGCGGGGTTCGCCACGCCGAAAGTCTCGCTCGGGGAGCCGGCACCGCAGCCGGAGGTCACACAGTCGGGACCGGCACCGCCGCTGAGTTCTTTGTTTCCTTGACCCTTACCTCTTGCTTTTACATGTCCCCCACCATTGTCACCAGTGTTCCTTGTAATGAATAAACCCGCTGCTCTGTGGCAGCTCATTGTCATGGAAGAAGGCTACCTCATTTGTCTCTGCTGCCTAGCATGGTGCAGAATGTCTGGATGGACCCCCTTTTTTTTAGCGCAGTAGCTGACCAATTTTTTGGACCTGGAGGGGAACCAAAAATAGTTGCATGAAAGACCAGTCCGAAAAATTCACGAGTCACAGCAACGAACTCTATTTCAATAAATAGGGCAAGTCACGAATGGTTCCTTGCCTTAAATGCCTCCTTTGTGTGAGAACATTTGCGGCAGCGCGGTCACTTGGTGCATGATCTCATCCGTTGGCTCCATGCCCAAAAAAAGGGTGTTTAAAAAAAAAGTAGAAAACATCCCCCTCGCAAGGGGCACGGTCAAATGCAGAGCATTTTCGGGGGGGCGCACATACCCGATTTTATCTGGTTCGAATGAAATTGACAGCGAGAGCGAACGCCGAGAACCGACCCATCACGGCACGACCACGTCACGATCACGCCACAACTGTTGTTGCTCCCGCGCCAAACTACGATGCATGCGCGCCCCACCTGTTGCTGAACGCGATCCGAGCACGCAGAAAACGCGAGGAGTGGGGGAGAGGGCGCACCTGGAACGGCTGTTGAGGACGCCGAGGCACGTCAACGCCGGGTGACATCGTGAGTTAAAGAAATGCTCTGCGTTTAAAAGATACTGGCTTGTTTCCAGCTTTTGAAATTGCTTCCGCCGACGACTACATTCAAAATTATGACCTCCAAAGTTTGTTATCCCAACAGGATTCAATTCCTATCCTGATTCCCATCCAATTTGAAGCTGGCCAGGTCACTTAAAATTCAAAATGGCGTCAACTTTTGACTTTATTTTGTCCGAAATGTCCGTTCATATACATTACTCCTATGAGACAACTGGCAGTTCTTTGCCAAACTCCAGAATATCTAGCAAGTTAGAAAAACGGTCGGCTACTGTATTTTGGATTGCATCTATTTCGCAAAACAAGTCTCCCCAGTCTAGCGCCATTTTTACTCCTCCTTAGGGACACCAGGGGCGGTATTCTCGTAACTGTCCTTTTTGAAAACATCCCTTTTGAGTCCCTTTTATCATGACGTACTTCCGGTTAAGCAGTGAGCGTTGGAAGTAGGTTTGTTGCGCTTGCGTTACGTCACTTCCGGTTGTTTGCTTTTAGCCAATCAAGGCTCGCCAAAAGGGACAAAACTCGAGAATACCGCCCCAGCTCTTCACAAGGTATGCTCGGTTACAACCGATTACAACTCAAGAACGGCACCACCTCATGTAGTGTATCACGCCGCCAAAGCGCCGGACCCGTGACGTCAGTGCGCGCGCGTTTTGAATGGGGTTTGCTATGAATGCGTGGTATCGTCTGCCTTGTCTCACGCAGTTTGTTTGTCGTCACTGGAGTCGTTTATAAGCAAATTAAGTCCAAAAAATCTCGAGAACGGCTCACGCCATGTTCAAAATATTCCCAGTAACGCCCCGCTTGCGCCGCGCGGAGAAGTATGCGGCTACGGTGATAAGGCACAGCGGCAACTTCTTCCAACCTTATTCCCTAAGGTCGTGTATTGTTCTTTAAGGGGCTGTGCAGAGAAAACACGTTTGGTTAATTTGAAGGATTGCCTCGTTAGACACCAGTTTTAGCGTAAACTTCGCTCAAATAAGCTATATAGTTAGGAAAAAGGAATGGCTATGCAACCCACAAGCTCATCTCCCGCAACAGAACCTATGATGTCATAAGCCCTACTGTGTGCAGGGTGTCTAGCGACCGGGAAAACAGAGAAAAGTCGGGGAAGTCTGCGCCATCGGAAAAAGTCAGGAAATTGTCAGGGAATTTTTCAATCAAGTAGTACCAGGGTACCAGTCAGGGAAAACCACTTCGGAGCCTGCCCACAGTTTCATAATAGGGGAAACCAGTGTTGGGGGCCCCTAATAAGTTGCCGAACGCAACACGTTCGCGCGCGACGAAAGCATAAACCGCATGAAACGTTTTCTGGTTTTTCTGCAAGCGAAAACGCGCCGCGCACGCCTAAAGCGCGTTGACGACGCCGCGAAAACCACCCGCACGGTGCGTGCCGAGCATGGTGCCGAGCGGCAGGCGCCGGCAACAGACGGCTGCACCGGCCGCGGAGTAGTGCGGTAGCTGCAACGACCGCTTCTAACCGCTCCTTAAAATGCTACTCAAGGCACAAACGCACTTGATTGTGCAGAAAAGGAGCCACCGCAGGCACGAAATCGTCGACGCGGCCGTGAAAATACCACGCACGAATCGCGTGCAGAAACTCGCCGTGCGGTTCACGCAGCTCGCACGTCACAGACGCTCTGACGCTCCCGCGGAACGGCCTGCACGCTGCGCGCGGTGCTGCCGGCAGCGGAAACATGGCGGTGGCTTCGACCGCGAAGTGGTGACGGGAGCTCGAGCGACCGCTTCTAACCGCTCTCCAAAATGCCACGGAGTTGCTAGTGAGGTAGAGGAGCTTATAATGTGGGCGCAAACGGTACTATAAAACATCATCCGCGCTGCTAGTGAAAGCGCCCATGCAATACCTGCCGGGGTGGTAAGCCTAAACATCTCTGGCGGGCCCATTCGGCTGTCTCGAGAGCTTCGAAACTGCCGCCATGAGGCGTGCGGCTCTCCATTGGCGCAAGTGGGCAGGCTCCTCCCACCAACGTTACTCCCACTGCCTCGCGCGACGCGCGTCATTTTCTTATCGAGGCAGAAGCTGCCGCGCGCGCGAATCGTCGACGCGGGCGTCAAAAAATCGCACGCACAACGCCGACGCGTCCGAATCGCGTGCAAAAACGCACCATGCGGTTCACGTTGCATGTCGAGCCCGGACAATAAAAAAAAGCAAAAGGTGCTCGCTGAAGGGCAACTTGAAGCTTCTATCCCGCAAGAAGAAATAAACTCTCTGAAGCCGTAACAGAAGGCAAGCAAACCTCAAACTGAAGAATCAAAGTGCATTTTGAGAATTAGGGCACTTGCAACAAATGTGTTTTTCCTTATGACAGAATGTGTTTTGTATATGCTTTTTGTATGCTTCACAGACCATTTCCACAGATTGGCGCCTGTTGTATAGGTCAGGGAATTTCGTTTAAAATGGTCATGGAAAACATGGAAAAGTCAGGGAAATTGAATTAGGCAATTTGATAGACACCCTGTGTGTGATTGGATGAGGCCGGCAAAAGCAAACGCGAATTAGGCAGGGCTTATAAGCTTGCCGAAGGAGCTATTTGCGCTTGAATGTAGGGCACATTCTTTTTATAGCAGTAAGAATTCTGGGGCTAACAATTAAAGTTGCGTACGGACATGTAAACACCGAAGCAGTTAGTGCAGCACTTAGCCGGCTGACCGCTAACACAGCTGTAGGATGCGCTGGACTTGTCTGAAACAGAACTGACCAACTGACACAAGCGGCACGGTCGCTTATGTGACCATGTTTGTCGAGTCTTAGCTCAAGTTTTAGGAAACGATTAGTATGAACTGTAATAAAACTGCAGGTGTGGAAGTCCAACCAGAAGCAAAGTGTGATACAGTGGCACTTCAGCAGTATTGAAGCATGATCTATGAACGTGGGCAATAAACAAGATAAACGGGTGCCTGTGAGATGTGAGCAGATTGGTCAGCAAGCTATATTTAGTTTTAAGGCCCTGCTCTTTATACATCATTGTCGACGTCGCGAAAACACACGATTTAGTGGGAGAATTGAAATTTCTTCTTAAAATGTTTAATTTCTCAGTGAATAAATCATCGTTTGCTGCCCAATAAAACACTAAATCTTTTTAATAAAACTAACGTATTTTGTCTGCATGGCCTCTTTAAGAACACTTCTGTGAAAGTGCATTTGCAGTCTGGAGCTTTTGCTGTAAGATGCGTGCCTAGTTTCCAAGCAGAGACTTTTCTGTAGCTTAGTTATGGATTCCACTTAGTAACTGTCGTGACAGCTCCTCTGTTGCAGAAACAGTAGAATGATGAGCAGAATCATTTCCTTTAGCTAGGGTAGAGCAACACTAGTGTGTGTTCATCTTGCATCTCTCTCAAAATGTCATCTAATGTGACATTTTGCTCGGGAAAAAAGCGTTCACGTTTCCTGACAACGTAGTGCTTCTCGGCTTGGTTAGTCGTGGACCAAACCAATTATTGCATTATCAGAATTCGTGTCACTGTTTCACAATTCACTTTAATGGCAGGAGCGACCCAGCTGGTGGGGCAGCCTCTTTTCATCACCACTAAACCACCTGTGTAGTGCGCAGCTTAACAATCTACTCATTGGAGATAACAAATTGAGGATCTGCAGGAAGTCTCAAGTTGTCACAAATTCTTCAGATTTGGCGATTCCACAAGGAAGTTTATGGAAACCAGCGAACACGTGCTGAATAGGGGAACCTATTAAATCGGCAATGCCAGCATAAGACGGGATGCCCCGACACTAGACAGTTGTTCGTAAAGAAGGACCAGCACCAAAATGTATGGGCTTATGATAAGCTTAGGTGAACGCGGAAGAAGGCAGAAATGGCTGAAGGGGCTAATGGTGAGCCGGCAGGCAATTTTGAACATAAAATGATGCAGATTTAGCTAAGCGTTGTAGGCACGCTTGGCAACATTTCAGACAAACATTCTGTGGACATATATCTTTCTTAATGACCACTGAACTGCCTAGCAGCCTGACAGCAACTTTTGCTCTAAGTTGGCCTACCACTCATATATGCTGACAAGGCAATGTTTTATGAACTGCAGTTTATGTAGGAAGTCACCTTATATAGGTACCTACTGTCAAACCACTGAACATGGACACTTCGATGAGGACCTGGGTACAGACTGAGGTACGATTAAAATGTTTATCTAACACCTCTATTGTGGGCATGGATAAGTTCCTACCGCAGTGTGTTTAAACTGCCCCACACTCTGGTTACATCAGAACGTGGAGCTCCGGACAAACAGGCGTTTCCTGCGGGCAAAATTGCAGCGGGCAGTTGATCCTGTAGCCATGCCCCTGGCAACACGAGGCCTAGAAATGTCGGCAAACACATGCATTGCAATAGACCCTTTGCAAAAAGGCGGGCCACACTGAATATTCAGCGGTGGCAACACTGGTGGTTAACGCGACGACGCCATGAGAAAGGAAGCGTCACGCAGGAACGCCGTTGCAGTTACGTGTTTTGACCCAACGCTTCACCATTTTGCAGTCTCATAAAGAGATATTTTGGGTTATTTTCCCACGAAAGGTTATTTTCCCACGTAGTTCTTGTAAAAAGAACTTTACGAGAAGCCCATGCCATTATTACGTCGCGGCGGACGTTAGCTGTTCTGTGTTTGCTGCCTTTTCGCTGTTTTCGCTTCCTTCATGATGGCGGAGCACAGTGTTGCCGGAATGGCCTGCTGCTCCTCCGCTAGCGCTCGGGCCATTTTGCAAAGGGTCTATAGGTTTCATGAAGCCTGGACTTGCGCATTAAAGGCTCACTGTTGCCGGAACGAGGTACCATAAGAACCAAGCCACCAGTTTCCAGGGGTCACATTTCACAGGCCTCTCTTGTGATCACCACTACATGCCCGCCATTTGAAAGACGAGCTCACTTCATTTGCCAGCATCTTCATGTTTTTGCACTGGAGATCTCCCTCGAGACAGAAATATAGTTAATGTTACCAAAGTGAAGTCGTGAAAGCTACCCTTTTCGGGTCGTTCGTGCTTGTGCACTTTTTGTGCCACTTGTTTGTGTTTAGTCCCTATGTCATCGATGGAGTGCTGAGCTGCTGAAATGTTTATCCTTCTGCAGCGTATGTATAAAAGTATTTCACTTTATTTTTTTGTGCTCGGCCTTATTAACATCTTGCAAATTCAAGCCAGAGTACTCAGGGGATGAGCTGTCTAAACAAACTTACAAAGCACATGCCGAGTGGGTACATATGTCCACAATTCTAATTAGGTTTGTAACAACTAGCACTTTCGAGTAAGTTGTTTATTTTTTACTTTTAAATTATTGATGTGTTTTAAAAACAATGTAGCGTAGCAAAAGTGCTGGATAATAAGTAGTAGCAGTTCAATTAGGGGCGAGCTTGGGAACTACATTTTTAATCCAGTGCTATTTAGTTTTGGTGATCCTTCGAAGTCTTGCAGGAAAATGAACATTCTACCGAAGACAGCAGCCAGCGCATCACACGGCAGGGTGACTGGAAATCTCCGTCCACGGTGGCCACAAAAGAAATTGAAGCTGTGCTGATTGACCAGCTATCTTTTATGCATCTCAGAGCATGCCGAAACGAGAAAGGTGGCTATAGACAACAAGACATGTTTATTCAGAGTGCACACGCTTTTCAGGCGATGGTCACTATGTGTAAAAACAGGCCCTTGCCCAATGAGCTGACGTAGAAACTCGTTTAGCTGAGCAAAACACTTATTCGCGAAAGACGTCTTTTCAGCAAGTGAGCAAGAGTACTCTTCGGAACCGCACAATGGAACCATGATTTTCTTAGCAAAGGCGGCCAGACACAGCGAGATGAAGTGGGAAGAGTGGCGTTCTTTTTTTTATTTTGACCGTTTACTTAAATTTTCTGTCACCTGCTTCCAAAAGTAGTTCACTTGCCTTTTTATTACTAGAGGTGTACGCTGCACATCAATTTATTGATAATTGCCAATATTAGCAATTAGCAGGTAGGTATGGGCGCACGTCCTCAAGAAAAAGTATTGCACGTGGCATTAAAATTAGACCTGTAAGCTGCACCTTCTTGTGGGCTTATGTCCTCCTTTGATTGTTGCTGTGTCCGTTCTATCCATTCTAATCAAGACTGAGAAGGCCCAGAAAATTTTAAATAAATGTTACATCATGTTACTTGCATACATGGTTTTAGCTTGACGTGTCAATGGCACCAATGCCTTTCCCTGCTTCGGCACTTGGATTTTCAGCCCGAGGCAAGTATATGTCACTTTTAAATTAACCGGCAGAGTTCACGGAAATGACCTCCTCTAGATTTGAGCACTTGTCCCTTGAAACTGCCTGTCATATATCATGCATTCAGTTTACCAATCAACAAAAAACAATCAAGAATACTGTAATGCTTTGAAGAAGGCGCGCTTTCAAAAATTATATCGTGCACTGGTATGTCTAATTTCTTTTTACGTCTTCTTGCGGCTAATGCACTTCACTGTGCAATGAAGAGCATTAGTTGTAAGAGGCTTGTCTGGTATTCGAACTTGAACCACTTTATCTAAACTACGAGTTTATTCACCCTCAAATGTCCATCTTAAATTTTGTTTTCTTTCAAGTCTTGGAGGAGCACATCTTAATGCAAATAAAAGGTTCCCTCTCACTTTTTGATTTATATGCAACACTTTTCGGACCCAGCAACGCTAAACTGCTTTTTACAAGTCATACCGTATCAAGGTGATATGGCGGACTTGAAGGTGCGCATAAAGTGCACGTAATTGCAGGCCATGATGGGCCAAACTGCTAAAACCAGTAGAAGATTATGATTTCTAGTTATGGATCTCAATTCATTTGTTTTTGTGCAAGAAAAAAGAAGTTTCAAAAATCGGTAATTTCTAATGACTTGTCTTTTACCATTTCTTGTTCTTTTTTTATTTTACTGCTATGAGGTTTCAAAACAGACACAGCCAGAAAGTTAAAGAAGATAGGCGTCAGAGTTTCAAATTATGAGCACGTGATCTTTAATGCGTGACGTCAGCGCGGTACGTCAAGGACGGTTTATCTCGTGACAAATATACTGAGCTCACGACGAACGTTTGCACCGTCTTAAAAGGTCTGGGCTATTGTTGGGCTGGTTGCTGCACCGGGGATAAAGTGCAGAAAAAGCAGAGCTTGTTTGGAGGCCGTTTCGTGTTGTGAAAGCAAGCGCTGAGGCGCTATCAACTGTTGTTGACGGATGATTAACTCCTGCACATGCAAATATGTGCAGTTAAGTTTTGCTAAGCTCGAGATCAGGATATAACCATAAACTGTGTCTTTTTTTTGCTCTCACTCTGTAATGAAAACAAACGAAATGCTCAAAGCAGCGCTCTTTGCAAGAGGCATATAGTTGAATAGCTGCGGTAAGGATATATACCACCGACTTCAATCTATTGCACTTTCTCAGCGACTTACTTCTTGTTACCCTGCTACGTCGACCATCTAAGTCCAGTGAACGTCAACTAACAGACTTCCAGCTAGACCCAAAAAGATGAGAGCACCGTACTGGCTCTTTGAAATGTTTTAAAACCTCTCCTTTGTGCTTACCGTAAAAAAATTGCGTACACCTATGGCGCAACAACAGTGAGCTTGCACACTATCTGGCACATGAATTACCGTATTTATTCGAATATAAGGCGAGTTTTTTTTCTCCAAAATCCACTGTCTCAATGTCAAACCCTGCCTTATATTCAAAGCTATATGTATGTATGTATGTATGTATGTATGTATGTATGTATGTATGTATGTATGTATGTATGTATGTATGTATGCATATATATGTGAGTGTGTGCGTGTGTGTGTGTGCGTGTGCGGCGATTTTTTGACTCGTGACTGCCTTATAATCGAATAAATACGGTATAAGCGTTTCGCCAAATGTGCTCTTTCACTCTAAGGCATCTTAAAACGGTCGTCTCAAAGCACAGGAACAGGATAATCTGTATAAGGATCAATGCTCATGCGTGTAAGTGGGCAAAGAACAGAAAAGCTTAATTATAATTGGAAGTTCATAGAGTAAGCCCTCACTGAACAAGAAGACAATGAAACCAATTTTGAGCGGGCCACCATGGTGTAAAATGTTTTACATAATTACAAAGTGGAATGTACAGCCAAGGCAAACTTCTGCGCTCACAGACATTATCGACAGCATCAGGCGCAGTCTGGAAAAAAGGAGTGCTGTCCATCTTGACACCTTATGAAGCCCCTTCGTGCCGGCAGTGTGTGCCACAGAATGAATAGTTATAGCAAAGAACCGACCCCAGTACGGCACCTGGTAGCCGCATAAGTTTCCCAGCATGTCCACACTAGCTTTTAGACGACCGTTTCGGGCCTCATCCTCACAGCACTCCGACAATCTTAAAAAAGGAGGAGCGAATGCACGCGTACGTATAGCAGCCTTTCATGGGATCCCCGAGTGTTCTCACGTATAGTGGCTGCACCTTCAGACCAACACGACTGGCGGCTTGCCGCCCAATCCCACGTAAGTGCAGAGCGGGATTAAATAAGCTCGAGGGCGGTCAAGGCACGGCGCGGGATGGAGTCCACCTCTGCACGGCGGTGAAACGTCTTCTTCACAGGCGGCAGAAATGCTCGCAGCAGCGAGGCTTTTAGTTCACAAGCCGAATAATTCAAACTGCTCTGTATCAATGGGACCTTCTACTGCTTAAAAAATAGGGCTTAGAAAGCCTTGTGCAAATGTGAACAAACACTAATGAAGATACACCCTTGGAAAAACTAAAAAAGCACTTTAAAAAGTGGAGCTTCGTATGCGGACACCTTTGGATCAAAGTGAAGGCAGTAAAGTGCTTCATCCTCACATTTAGGGTCATTGGAGAGGCTAACTGAATGTTCGTCTTGTTTACAAATGTTTTAAACTTATACTGATTGTTTGAGTGCACTTCCTTCACTCAATTCTTCAGAAGGCAATTCAATGCTCATCCTTGCTAGATACCCCAGGTGCGGTACCCTCACCTGCTCCCCTTGCAGAAATTTCAGTGGAAAATGTTCAACAATCATTTTGATAACAGTTCTGAACGTTGAACTATTTGTATGTCACCTAGTGAATTCTATCTATCTAGTGAATTCTGTCGCCCAAGGTCATGATGATTAGCTTCTCAATACCTTCCATGCTATCTAGTCAGTTAAGCTATAAAACTTGGCATCGGACAACCACTGCCAAGGGGCATGAGCTGGCACTTCTTGCAGACATCATTCTGCTGTTTCATGGATACTCCGATATTAGTGTATGCATCTTGGTGCTGGGCAGTGCTGAGCATTTCTGCCTCCTGCAGTTCGGAACGTTTCACAGAGGTGCGCAGGGCATGGGCTGGTTGGGCCAGGTGCGTGGCAACTTGTTTCGTGTGGGCGGCGGACTGATTGTCTGGACGGCCAATGATGGCCTAGATGAAGCGTCCAAGGGCCGCGTACAGGTCCGCCAAAAGGCGTAGCAGAGCCCCTGACGTGGGCCTCTGGTCAGGGTCCGCACGCCAACACATGTCCATGACGATGTACCTGCGAACAGAACAGCCTTTTTCAAGCAGTTGGCAGCGACAGAACGACACAGAATGGGTGTTAAACAGGATAAGCACTGTCCCCGATAATGCAGGGAGGCATGATGCAATAGAAGTTTGACGATTTTCTGTAAAAGTATATTCATACGAATGTACATACATGAGAACATATCGTTATGAATAGTATTTCAACACGTGGACGGCACATGTCTTGGTGCACGGAAATTTCAGTCACGAGATATTTAATTACGTGGATTTTATGCATGGTGCGCAGACATTTCGGTGCACAGACAGACTATTGTGTGTATGGCCATTTGACACAGCCTTTACCTGTCATTTGTCATGGTACCTTCGATTCACGTCTTATTGCGGATATTTTCATCATGTTAAATCAACAATTGCGTCACTTCGATTCTGCACTAAAGGTAATAATTACGGTAACTCACTTATCCTACTGACTGGATTCATCCTTTTTAGTCGGTGCACTGGCCACAATTCATCTTGTGCCTAGAGTTTTGCAGTCATCACTATTTTCATGGCAATTGCTACAGATGATAAAGCCACTACATCTCAACAATGTCGCACTGTGACGTAGATCTGTAGGACACTGATGGGTATCGTTCGCTCTCCTCACTTGCTGATACTTCAGATTTATTTTGGCCATCATATGGCAAAGCACACTGAATGAAGTATCATTTATGTAACATCTGTGACATCTTAACCCTCGATCTGTATCTGCCACACAGGTCATTATCTCCCGTTTCAGCTGATGCCAGTTCATGTTTCACCGCCATTCTGAGGGCAGTACCTGCGGGAAAACCCTTTGAACTAGGCAAATGTTGAACCGAAATCCAAGAAAGGCAGTTATCAATGTTATCATCAGCAAGGAAACATTCTTTGTGGTTAAACGCCGTAACAGCTGGTGCTTACAATGGGTCGGGGCAGTTGATGGGCTGCGCAAGCCGGTAACCGCGTTCAAGGTGTTCTGCCACTTCGAAGGGGTCCAGCTCTGCATATGGCTGTTGCGCCAGTGTCATGAGCTCCCAGAGCGTGACTCCGAACATCCAGAGGTCGCTGGCCGGGGAGAAAGACCCCGGCACGGGCCTTAGACTCTCGGGCGCCAGCCACTTGACTGGCCGGTTTTCGCCGTCACCCAGGCAGTGGTAGTCGTCGGGAAACAGGTCCCTCGACAGGGCGCTGTCCGTGATCTTCACGTGCAGGCGGTCGTCAACGCTGCATGTGCGGTCGGGCATGAGTTTATCCGCAACACGTGCATTACCACAGAGGATGATGGCGATGTTTGCTGTTTAATGGAACAGGGATAGCAACGGTAATGTGTGTACTCGAGAAAAGGGAGACATAAGACTGACCTATTTTGGCAGCTGCCCTAAAGTATAGTGGTGAGACTGTTGCGTTAGAATAAAGTATGACCTTGATAACTCGACATCAGCGTATTCCGAATTCTCGTAAAATGCCTGGCAGTATGAGCTTCCATCCGTGGACTTTCTCGCTAGAAAAATTCGAAGCAATTGAAACTGACTGACCGATTTCTGACTATTTTGTTTTTTGGGGGGGTTCATGAATTCTCGAACTCCAGAACCTCCTTTCCTCCTTTTTGCTTGGCCTCTATGCAAGGACGGTGTGCAAATGCAGTGCTCTTGCAAAAGTAGTGCTCTTGCGTAGCGCTCTGAAAAGTAGCACTCTTAAAAGTGTAAAAGTAGAACTCTTACGCGCAATTCCTCGTTCCCACGTCGCGGTGAATGAAGCCTCGTTTGTGCAGGTACTGCAGTCCTTCAGCCACTTGAATGGCCATGTCCACAAGGTCCTGAGTGACCAGCACCTGCGAGTAAAAAAAAAAACAAGCTGTTTATCCTCGCTTTGCACAACATTTTTGAAAGAGTAGATGTATGCCAGTAGTGCACTGTTTGGAAGTGTGGGAAGGGGGAATAAAAGCCCAATGGTTGCTCCAGGTGGCGCGTCGTTGTACTCACTTGGTCGGACTGCCGCAGGAAGCGCTTCAGGTTCCCTGCATTCATGTAAGGGTAGATGAGAAGCGGCGGCCCGGACTCATCACACGCAGCACCGACCACGGAGAGCACATTGGCGTGGTTCATTCCCAGCAGGGACAGACCTTCGCGAACCACCAGCGAAGCTTGAGCTGCTGACGCCTCGCCTGCAAGAGAACGCGGGTTGAAGTCGCGCCTCATCTTCATCACGATGAACAATTGCTATCTGCAATTGTTTAAATGAATTTCAATAGTGCAGCGAAAGCTACATTTTGCCCTAGGAACTAAGCGACAGACACGATATTACAGAAGTCGCGCTCCAATGCTGCTAGCCTACAGGTTTACACGAGTTAAGCTTTCTTGCATAGCTTAAGCGTTGTGCAAAAAAGCCAACCCAAAAGAGCGCGTTCCGCAGTGAAGCTTGGGAGTTTGAATGTCGTGCGGCAGAGCCAAGTTTTGTTGCTCTATTATTCATATATTTGAAATATTTGAAAACTTTGAATACTTAGAACGGTGAAACTGTGCTCTAATGAATTCAAAGAGCAAGCACTATTCACAAAGTATTCGAAGTTTTAAATCTCTGCACACCTGTAATAAGCATCAAGGAAAATGAGAAGACAATTTTCATGCCGTGGCTTTCGGGGGGGGGGGGGGGTGCAGAATGCAGCTAAGAAAATTACTTGCGTCATGCGCGTAGATGATTGCTATCCACGCGCATAGCATTGCCTACATAAAAGTGGCGTCGGCATCCAGCCATTGATGTGCGTGCATGTTTGCGTCTCAGAAAGAGAGAGAAAGGGTTTAATTTTTAGATGCGGCGCATCTCTTGCTCTGAGGCATGTCCCTCCTGCGTCGTCGGCGTCCGTCCGCACGCCCCCTGCGCACGCGCCACTCTCCTCCGTTCGTCTCTCTCACAGCAGTGCGCAACACTTTCACTCCGGCGCATTAGCATAACGACAGCTGGCGCGCTTGGTTGGCGCGCGCTTCGCTGCGTTAACGCTGCATTAACAGCTGCTCCGTTGCGCATGTGCGCGCATGCGCGACTCTCTCCCGCGGTCTCCTCTCCTTCAAGCGCTGTGAATATAAAGCGGGTATCGCTCCGCGGCGGTTCAGTCAGCGCTCGCTCTCGTTCTTCTCAAACATCGACGATGAAACCAAGATTCCACCACTGCTGCGGCAACCGCTCACTGTGCACTTTACTGACCATAAAGTCATCATTCTTAAATGTAATAAAGAGCTGGGTGGTGGTCGCTAAAACACGTGTACTCTCTCATTTCGCGTATCCATGCGCCGCATCACACCAGGCTTCCCTCGCGGGGAGATGGGGGCAATTTTGCTATTCCTTGCTGCATTACATCACCGGCGAATTTGCTCAGTTTACCAGGTTTATCAAAAATCATTTCATTATTTCACAAATATTGTTGTATGCAGAGCAAAGTTATGCAAGAACAACTTGTGTACAACCGCTTTCCAATTAAATCACAGCCTCAGGCCCGTGTACTTGAATGCTCTTATTACCCCGGCCTACCTGTTACAGTCTTGATGAGGACATTTTGCTCGGCTCCGACCTCGGCCCATTCTTCGACCAGAAGGCCATGAAAGAGTTGACCAAACGTGCCTGTGGCAATAAAAACAATGAGGTTTAGTAGATAATTCAGAGCAGTTATTTCAGGAATTGCCGAACGATCGACGTCCTCCGGCTAGCCAAATTAGTGCCCCCTCGCTCAATACCTATCAGCGTACAGCACTCAGGCAAAGCTGTTATGGACATGTCTGCATTACTGTCGCTTATTTTTAAAAATGATGATGGGTCACTTTTTCACTCGAATTAGCCCTTTCGTGTACACTCACCTCGCGTAGAGTTAGCTTGGCCTTTCGGCTAAACCTGTTCATCAACGCAAATACAGGGATTAGGTTGAATAAGACGGTTCTTGCGAGTTTCTTTCATTTATCTTTATGGTGCCCACTAGCAGATACGCACTTGCTAAACTCATCAAAACTTCGTTTACACTATTTTGCGTCTGATCAACGACTTCTTCAGCAATGCTACTCAACAGGCATACAGACATACATACCTGAAGAATTGATGCAGAGAAACCGTGGTAATGCTTTGCACTTAAAATTTATTTTTATTTATGTGTGGAGTGAATTGTTTCAAAAACGGCGCCGTCAAAACTTTCAGATTGTTGGTATACGCTTCCTTGTGAACTTTCTGCAGATGGTTATGGTATAGCGCCTAGAATATTATGGTGAAGAAAGAATGAAGGAATGGCTGAACCACAGCTAATATTCCACTTAGTTTTCACGCAAAGTTTCGTTTGCAGCATACAGGCGCTGTACTCCGTACAGCGCCTGTCTTATCTTTCTTGTGTCCATCTATTTTTTTAGCGCTTCAACCACGTCGCAAAGTTCACACCAACTCGCCCAGCTGCAAGTTCTTTTTAAGTACACCTTGTACAGGGGTAACTTTCGCTGGCTTTGTTCAATTCAATGAACAAATAGTGGATAGAAGGAGTAACGAATGTGACAGGGCAGCCCACCATAAAGGTGAATGAATCTCAGGCTGTCTCTTCAGTAATCAAAGCAAATAATTTCACCTTGATGAAGATTTTCTAGGAAGGTGACTTTTCTTCTGTCAATGTGGATCTCAGCCAGCCGTTCGGTGAGGTCTGCGCCCTGGACCACGCCGGGTGACGGACTCCTTAAGCTTACACCTGCACACCCAAAAAATGAAAATGACAGGCCTTGAAGTGATTATCAATGAGAATCAAACTGCAAGTCATTGAGATCACAGCATTTCATGATCACATCTAACAAACATTAAAGCAGTTCCACTCAACACGAAAGCTTTCGAGTGCGCAGTAGTGATTCGCCAAAGCGCCAAAGGGGCTGGGCGCCCTCTCTTGACTAGTTTCAGCGTCAGCCTGGCGCTGATACCGAAAGTAGTCAAGAGAGGGCGCCGCAGCCCCTGGAAAGGACTGTATAGAGACACTGGACTGAGTTCCCATGAATGGGGGTAATTAACATCTTAATTCATTATTTATTTTTCTGATTTTATATCACTGCGTACTTATTTGCGGCCTAGCAATCGCAGCTTCCATGGCAAAGGCGCAACGCAAAGATCACCCCCAACCTTTGCATATGGGCGACGTGTGCCTGTGTGGCGCAATGGGATTGTAACGGCACCCAGGTTTGATCGAGACCAGGGGAAGCGGTGATCTTTTCGAAGCCTCTGTTTTGGCGCGTGACGCCGCGGGGCAACAGTGGCTTTAGACCCCGTGACCCTGAATGAGCTACGACGACGGGCCGGGCCCCTAAAGTCCTCCGCACTTAAAACAATTCACACATCAAGTGAGCAAGTGGACGACAAATGATAACCAGTGGGCACCCTTTGATGCAATTTGACGAATTTGATTATGCGATTTCATGAACAGCCATGTGACAGAGGCAATGCCTAAGTGTTGAGACGGACTGTATCAACACTTGGACTACGAACAACCACGTTGCCAAGCGCGTAAACTATCAAACTGGAGAGAATGAGAAGTTACTTGGCTACGAACCGAGCACAAGTTCAGAACATACATTATCAGGCTTGTCGCTTTGCTTCAAATAGCCTGATAGCAGGCTTATTCCCCGTACATGTTAGACGTATACAAGCGAACAGACAGAAGTACGCGATAACAAAGACAGTGCGGTGTCTGTGTTTTTTCATCGTCGCCAGTTTGCACTGTCACCTACGCTTTTCTTTTTCACCCGACTTTTATCGGCATACGCGTGTTTCGAGAAGTCTTACCCGCAATCGAAGCCGCCCTGCTTCCGGCCGAGAGGCGTACGGGCTGCAGTTCTTGCTGCTGCACCCGCTGGTGACCGTCGTCAGGGGGCTGGGGCTGCCAGGCCGGCCTGGCGCACGATGCCAGCCGGCCGTCGGACCAGGCCTCCCAGGCGGCCGCCTCCTGCTCTTCCTCTTCCTCTGGGCCCCTGGGGGAAGATAGCGCCGACAGACAAACGACAGTTGTGCAAAACAAGCGTTTTCCGGGGCAAGCCTAGTATTCAGCTCATTGTACTAGTGATGCAAGACCTGCCCAAGCAACCACACTGGGCGTCCGTACATTCTGGCTTTAGTGGACGTCCGTTTTTTAGCTGATGAACATATAGCGTGTACGTCCGTGGGACGTCCGGATTTAACATAGATTCGGATTACTGACACGAAATTTTCGTTTTACGTTTTTTTCGCTGCTGTGGGTGCCTATACTGGGCCTCCTCGATTTACCAGTCCTGGACGGTCCGCGGGCAGTCCGAGGACTGTCCCCGGACCGGAAGCTACATAGGAATACATGGAAAAAACGAGCGCCGGATTGCGTCTTGGGCAGTCCGCGGACGACCCGGAACTGATAATCGAGTAGACCCACTATCCCACTAATCATAGAATGGCACGTTAGGCGGTCGATCGCAGCATAAACAATCGTTTTCGGCGTCGTTTATTCGTGTCAGTTTCGGTTTCGACAAAACCACGACCGGCTTGGACAAAGCCGGTCGTGGACAAAACGAACGCCGAGCGGCCGCCACGACAAGGTAGCACTGACGTCACCATTCTTGTCGCACCGCTGCCGGTCTGGACGCGCGCGCGAGCGAGCACACCCGCGCGCCCAGACCGGCCGAGGTCTTCGCCATCCCCACGCGCCCGGGCAGCATGACGTCTGTCCCAAAACGATGACGTGTACACATGGTGCAGCAGCGCGCGCCAACCTCAGTTAACACGTCGGCTACGTCACAGGAGCCCTGACGTCGGCAGTTTGGGGCAAGTAGCAGATGATGTCATGCTGGCCCGCTCTGGGCTTTCTCGTGCGGACAAATATTAAAATGGATTTAAAATATGTTATATCGAACTGCTACTGTTGAAACTTACTGGGAGATATCTCCTAATAAAAAGGAAGCAATTTACGTAGTTATCTCAGCTTTGAAATTTTGTGTCACTACTCCTTTAACGTATATACATTCGGACATCCGAACTTGGACGTACTATTTTGGATGTTCAGAAAATATTTACAGAATCACAAATGTTTTATTACCGTGGAAAGTATATTCCTACAAGAGATAATACATCGCACAACACTAACGCACTACTGGGGAGACAAGTATGCACGAACACGGTCAACTTGCTTCACACATTTTGTTAGTGGCCCTCAATGGAGAAGGGTATCCTTCTCCAAACAGACCATCGAGTTGGTGAGGTGGTTCTAAAAAGAAAGTTAGGCTTAATTTTAGTATTAAACGATGAAACTTGCAATATACAAGTCAGAATGTTGATGTACAAAATCTTTTTAATTTAAAAGGAGAGTGGCTTTTCATTTTTTGCTTGCATATTCAATGTACACCATTATTTGGATTCTTCGTAATAACTTTGTACGTCCATGGGCGGATGTGCTTGGGACATACGGAAAGGTATATACTACATCCGTTGCTGGATGTCCACTGTACGTCCGCAAATACACATCCAAACATGGACGTACAGTGAACATGCAGTGGCCGTCCAAACCACGCCAGTGAATACAACCTACACGGGGTGCCGGCAGGCATCGCGCTTACGCTTGGCGTCCGTGATCGTTGCCGGTGGTCTCCTACCGCCGTGTTTGCGCTCACTGCCGCATATTTTTCGTTATAAATAGGCTTCACTGTGCAACTGTAACACACAAAGTGGAAAACCCACATTAGAAAGACCAAGCTCACACCGATCTCCTTCCATTCGGCTTCACTTCTCAACACAAATGCATTGCAGGGAAGGAGTTCTTTCAGGATCAATCTATATCGTAATTTGACGCGCCGGAGGCGAACAGGTAGCGCGAGAGAATACGCGCGGGGAACAGCGGCCCGGCAGTTAGAGAGTGAGCGGCTTAATTATTCCCACGGATGCAAAAAAAAAACACAAATAAAAACCTAAAACAGCTCCACTGGAATAACACGAACGCGTGCTGCGCCTGTCTGAGTTTACAAGCTAATCTTCTCCCATTATACGACTACTTTGTTCTTTTTTATGGTTCATATTACTTAACATGCTTTGATGTTAATTTCTAGCTAACGTTTATTTGGAGCTTACTTAGCTATGGTATTATCTCAGGCGTAGCTCCGCGACCCTTGAACCGTCGCCGGTTATCGATAGGTTGACTGCTGTACCTGAAGGATGCCTTCCGCACGCGCACGATCCAAGCGACCGCAGCTGCCAGCGCCACGGCTGCTACGGCTGCGCATGCGCACCCGGCGACAACCACTAGTGACCGGGACGATGAGGAGGCCACCGTGGACGGGACCAGCCCGGCACGCCAGCTGGCACGGTCGTCCGGAGCCTGCAGTTCTGCTGCAAAGGGAGGCAAGAGAGCACATTATATTGGGTCGTGCACGACACTGAAAGCTGTCCCGAACGGCAGGGCCGTGCACTCGCCGTCACATTTCGGTCACTGATACACCGGACAGCTTATGCTCATGTTGCTTGACCTTAGCTGTCAAGCTTGGCTTCAGAAGAAGATCGCAAATACGAGGTGCCAGTAACAGTATGCGATTTGTAGTATTGGTAGTGGGTACTTATAAATGTGTATTGTATACGGCTACATCGTTTCGGGTAGAGGCAACTCTAAAGCAGTTTCGCAAAAAAAAAAATCAACGTGAGTGCACTTTTCCCACCCTATGGAGTTCAAGTTTCAACAAATAGGCCTCGTGTCTGATTTTTTCGCTGCAAGTGACGTTGAAACTTAAAGGAGCCATGAAGACAAAATACAAGTTGGTTTTATTCGAAAGATTTCGTGTTTTATAGCGTCCCCAGCGCTTGCGCGGCAGCAAATAATGCCGTATTCACTAAGAAATTAATCAATTTCGATTAAAATTTTCTTTCTCCCGCCAAATCGTGTGTTTGGTGACGTCTACAATGAAGTCATAACGGCGCGCATACAAACAAACTTCAACTGCGCCATTCTCTCTGCAGCCTTGCTTGCCGTCAAACCTCCCAGGTGGCGCTAGCATACTTAGCACTCCGCCGTTGGTTGGTTTTTTGACCGTATTTACACCTTGCTTGTTTTTTTACGGTAGAAAGTGATCGCTTCGTCAAACATAGGGCATGCTTGACAAACAGGGTCACGTAAGGCAACGTCGCTTACACCAATCGGCCAGCGTCGTATAAGACAACTCCAAAGCGTCGGACTGCTGTGTAGCTAAAACAAGCATAGTGCGCCTAGTACCAACAGCAGTGCGCATTGGTACTTCTATGTTTACGTGCATTTTCGTAACTTTTGTTGTTTACCGCACAATTCTTACTGCTGTAAAATGGATATGCATTGCACTCGTAATGCATGCAATGCATTACGACTACCTATCTAATCGTAAGCTATTTGTCTCGCTCGGCGATGAAAAATCTGACTTCCTTCCAGTTCGCTCTGGCGTTCCCCAAGGAAGCGTCTTGGGACCATTGCTTTTCTTGCTTTTTTTACTTTTTGTGAATGATATCGTATATGAAGCTTGCCCTGGTGTGGAAATGCGGTTATTTGCGGACGACTGTGTCCTGTTTTGTAGCATCACCTCTCCAAGTGACCAAGAAAACCTGTCTAAAAGTCTCGGTAGAATAGGTGATTGGTGTTCCCGCTGGGGAATGGTTTTAAACACAGAAAAAAGTGTCATAATGCGCATTACACGCAAGAAAGTGCCTTTAAGCTTTAACTACAAGTTGGGATCATCACCACTGAAAGAGGTCACTTCTGTAAAATATTTGGGTTTGACATTAACGAATACTTTATCATGGAACGAGCACATTGACAATGTATGTTCATCTGCGTTTCGTAAGCTGTGTTTTTTAAGACATAAACTTAAAGCCGCTCCCTCTAATGTTAAGCTGTTGAGTTATTATTCCTTGATTAGACCAAAACTCGAGTACGCTTGTATAATTTGGGACCCGTTCACATCTTCAAACATCAGTAAGTTGGAAAAAATCCAAAGGAAGGCCACCAGGTTCATATATTCTAAATTTTCCCCTTACGATTCCCCCTCAGATTTACTGCGTGATAATAACATTCCATTACTTCAGGCACGTCGGAAGAAACTCCGTTTAGATTTCCTTTCTCTTGTCGTCAACAGAAAGCGTGGGCTAGACCCCAGTAATTATTTAATTCCTCTGTCAAGAAGGTCTACACGCCACTATCACCCGGGAATGTTTACGCCGTATTTCGCTCGCACAGATCTGTTCAAGTTCTCTTTTTTTCCCCAAACGATAAATGATTGGAACGCTGATATTCAATCCCGTTGTTTTAACTCCCTTACTTGATGTTCTCATGTTTATTGTGCATTGTTGTTTATGTTCTTCTTCTTTTTTGCGTCTTGTTGTAAAGCGCCTGTCCTGCTTGGACCTATGAAAGGTCTGCAGTATGTACATAAATAATAAAATAAAAATAAAATAATAACTAATTTAGGCGCAAATAGCTCGTTCGGCAAGCTTACAAGCCGTGCCTATTTTGCGTTTGCTTTTGCCGGCCTCAGCCAATCGCACATCTGGGCTCATATGACATCATAGGTTCTGTTGCGGGAAATGAGCGAGTGGGTCGCATGGACACTCCCTTTCCCCCTAATTATATAGCTTATTTGAGCGAAGAGTATGTTAAAAGTGGTGTCAGTATGATTCTAACGAGGCAACCTTTCGAATGGACCAAACTTGTGTTTTGTCTTCATGGCTCTTTTAAATATGTGCCACCCCTGCGCGTAGCTCCTCCTCCTCTCTCTCTCTCTCTCTCTCTCTGTTCCGCCAGAGTCCAGCGCGTGGCGTGCCATTGCCAAAAACGGCATTGCCAAAAAAAGCAAAACGTTGGCGTCATATATTCAGCTGCAGTGCGCTGCTGTGCGCCCGTAGCGGACGTTTCGAGTTTCACTTTAGGTCTGAGCAGCTAGGGGGCTTGTGATAAACTGTTCGCGGGTAAGCCTTGCATTCGCGAACGTCAATTACATTTTCTGCCAAAATATGCCTCACTACGTGAATATATGTGCGTGTATGTCTGCGCGCAATGCGTGCGGCCGTGCACGTACCAGAGCTCTCTCTCTCTCTCTCTCTCTCTCTCTCTCTCTCTCTCTCTCTCTCTCTCTCTCTCTCTCTCTCTCTCTCTTGCTGGTTCGTGCCGAACCGAAGAAAATACCGGTTCCGTTACGGTACGGGTCCCGGTGCGACTAAATTTCACACCGAACCGGTTCGCGAGCCGGTTCAAATAGAATAATTATATGTGCGAAAAAATTAACCTTGTTCAAAGGTACCGTGACCTAAAAACACAAGTTTGGTTCAATCAAAAAATGGCTTTGTACCAATAGCAACGCCGTCGATTCTAATGGCAAATTCAAACAATTATGGTACATAAACGGGAAAATAAATGAAGTTGTTTCCGTTTACCAGGCACTTTTTTCTCCAGCCTTTATGATGTAACAGGGTCATATTTATGCGATTGGCAGCCGCCTACCAAAGCCAGCATTAAAAACTGGCCGCGTATCTGCTCCTTTCTTTGCAAATGTCGCCGAAAGACGATAGTCGACTGGCGTCCCTGCAAGTAAATGCCTCCCTTCTCTTTCCCGCTCACCTCTCATGCTATTCCTCTCCCGTCTAGTTCCTCCCAAGATAACACGCTGGAGGGTTGCTCAAGTCAATTTAAATTTACCGCGTTCCACTGATCCAAGTCGGGTGTCTCTATGCCAGCGCTGCCATACGGTGGAGACGCGCGTGAAGTGAGGCACCTTACTACAACCAGAGACGGACTCTGCTACAACGTTTATAAAACCACGACGTCCTACTGCACGAGCGTTCCAAGCGGAAAGTGGATCCCATCTAGTGGAACCTTTCGTTGCTATTGGCGTTTGATTTCGACACAGAAGTGATTTGTAAACATTGCGGGATTACTAGCGCAAATTGTAGTCCGGAGTACATGGGTCATGTTTCGACCACTCTAGGCGCGTTTACGCGAATTTATTTAGTAGAAAAATCAATTCGAAAATGCTGTCCTCCTTCTGCACCCTCGCCCATTTTCTGTGGCGTTTTCGTGTGACGTCGGGAGGAGATGAGCTGGCAATTGGCTGCGCTACTGCACGGCTCGCCGACCTTCCGACCGAGTCAGTCGGCCCAGCGTTTAGTCGCGGCCGCTGGATGCGAACGCACGCAAGGTGCGCCTTTCATCCAGCGGCAGTGGTTTAGTCCGCCGGCCGCCGACGGGTCGTCGCAATTCGCTCGCTCAGTTGAAACTAAGCCACAACACGTTTGTGAATGGAAGAATGTGCCTTTCTTTGTTAGTTTGTACACTGTATCAAGCTCCGAGTCCGGGTCGCTCCACACAAGCGCTGCACAAGTGCACATGCGACGCTTCGCTGACTTTACGCTAGTAGGAAAATCTAAGGCCACTTGAACGCGGGAGAAGAGTTAGTGAAGTCAATATAGGTACTAAGGAAATAAAATCAACTGAAACTTCTACCTTACAGCGCAAAACTAGGGAGCAGGAAGCACTTTTTTGCGCTGGGTAAACAAGCACAGCGGTCAGCAGCACGACCGCACATTTGCGAACGCTTTTCCGTCAAAGAAATGCAAATTGCATTTCTTTGACGGAAAAGCGTTAGCGAGTTCTCGTTGGCGTGCTGTTGCCACAAGCACCGACTGCTTGCAGGCAGTGGGCACAAGCCTGAATCAGCACACCCTTGGCCTGGTGCGAACACGCATTTTACGATACAGGCATGAGTGAGGCAAGCTCCGAATATGTGGGAAAAGCGCATGGCATTTGAGCGTATACGGTGACGAAGAGGGCGTTCATCCACTGCGTAGGCCTCGGCTAGTGATTTGTATACGATTCCAAGCCGTCCTGGGAGGCTTATCTTAGGCATTTTACAGCCGACAACATGGCAGAAGCGCGGTGCGACGATTATTGAGATATCGAGAATGCCCATCCAACGATGCCGTCGGATGTCAAGCATGTTGTTTTACAGAACCGAAACCGAAACTTGTTTGAATGCTAACCTTGGACATCGTCCAATCACGGTGCCTCCTCCTCCCGACGTTACAGACTTTAGTTGGGGCGTCCGCCACAGACCGCGCATGGTAGTTTTTCTTCTTTCCCGCTTTATAAAATAATTAACGACTTATCAAACGGATAAACGATGAAAAGTGTGTTAATTTGAGCCAGTCTACGCAGTGCACGCAAAATCGGGAGCTTGACAAATTCACTTCAGTGTCCATTAAATGTCGCCAGGAAGTAGCGCTGGCAACAGCAGGCAACGGTTTTCTGGCGTCGATGTAGTATTTTATTTGCTATCGCAAAAACCAAGCTTCCATATTTTTTTTACTAAAGGAACACTGCAAAAAAAAAGGCGAAAAAAAATCAGCGCCATTCCACTCTGAAAGAGGATGACCAGCGCAGCTGCTTGTGATTTATTGATTGGCTACAAACTTTCTTTCAAACAGCCCAGTCGCGCCGGGGGAGTATTCTGTGGGGTCGTAGCCGTGCTGACGTGTTGCGTTTTCGCTTCGCGGTATTTCGGGTTCCTACGGGTATCACGCGTATGTTTGGCGTACGCGGCCCGATCGTCGTCGGTGGCCTTCTCCCGCAGCGTTTGCGCCATGGCCTCCTACTTTTTCTTTGTGGTTAGGCCTCACCGTGCAACACACAATGTGAGAAAAGCCAGCTCACAAAAACCATGGCTTACTCCGATCACCTTGAAGAAGGCTTCGCTTAGATTTTAAACACAAACGCATCGTAAAAACTGTGGTTGATTCCTCTGTGGTAGGAATCACGAAAACGAGAAAGTGAAATGTGCAGCGTAATCTGCAGCCGAGCATGATTTGCGAGTCGGCGGCTGTCTTGCGGGTGTGCGTGGCGAGCGACGTCGTGCTGGCGGACCACTTTGGCGAAGGTGTACTGGAGTCAATTCCGTGACGGATATGACATCAGAGAGATCTTGGGGTATCGTCGCATAGAACACTTTCGTGTTAAAATATAAAACACGAAAACGAACAACCGTAAGTATAATGTATTCCTTCGTACTAAAGATTGCTTCTTAGCAAGAAGACCCTTTGTGCAGGGGTGCACCCTTTACAGGCCGCTTTCTTCGTTGTACTGGCGTCACTTCAGTGATGGATATGACGTCAGCCAAATCTTTGTGTATCCGGGAATAAAACACTTTCGTGTTCATATTACTTATGTATATATTTTCTGCCTTATATTCGCGTAATGTCTCGTTCTTGTGCATCAGTGTTGCTGACACCGGACTTAGATGTTTAGGTTTGGCTGTGGTTACATAAGACTATTGCGCAGGTTTTATGTCTTTTTGGCCGGGTGGCTGAACCGAGTCCCAGACATACAGACAGACCAAAATTTTTACGTTTTAGTTGCACAAGGAAGACTATCGTCTTTAGAATCATATCTGTGAGGTTTAGTGGTGCCTCCAGTCTTGTTTTGCAATACATTTGGATTGCGAACGAGAAATTAAGACACTTATAAATCTGTTTTTTCGCATTACATCCCCGCTGGCGTTCGGTAAGTCAAACTTGAAGGTTGTTTAATAATTATTTTTTGTTTTTGGTTAAAACAACGTCTTGCGGGGCCGGAATAGCGTAGTGCGAGTTACCTAACTCCAATAAAACGCGGCCACGGTAGATATCGCTTTCCTGGTTGCTTTCACGTCCCATGCAGACCGCGCAGTATAACTTCACAGGGGAATAGCGCCGACCACAACTTGGGTGAATTCTGGACCTGCCTTTTGCGGTCATCAAAGAGAATAGACCCTATGCGAAATTGCTTGGTGATCTAGCAACACTGATGTAAACAAGACCGTCCGCCATATTGGTACGGGCGACGATCGCGAAGTCTCGTATTGTTTACTGTGGAAGAGTAGGTGACGGTAACGCGGTATGGCTCAAACTGGACTGCGTTTTCCGGGTCCCGACCACGGATTGTGGACGAAGGACTCGTCTGCGCTGCCGACTGTGTCTGAGGACTCACACCACTCGTGGTGCCGCGCCGAAGACCCATCCGAGCCCAGCGCAGCAGGGCATGCCGCCTAGCCACCGAGTCGCATTGATCGCCTTCATCGGTGCGGACAAACACGTGCGCCTCGCAGTAAGTAAATCTTTGTTTTTTCCTTGACGCGAGTTAACCGGTATGAGCATTTGTATAGCACTTTGTTCACCGTTGTTTACCATGTAAATGCGTAGCGGGGACCCTGTTGCAGTAACCCTGAAAGAGGAAAGCGACAATCGCCAGACCGTACCGCTAGTGAATGGATTAGGTATTTTCAAATGCTGTACTATCTTGATCACACTTAGGGTGAACACGGCCGCTCGCTTCATTCTGTGCGCCGGAGCCGCCTGTCGGCGTTCCGGGTACCTCCGCACGCGCATAACATAGCCTCGTTGCAAACGAACTGTGCAAGCGTGCGAAGTTTCCCGGAACGCCGACAGGCGGCTCCCGTGGACGGAATGAAGCGCGCGGCCGTGTTCACCCTAAGTGTGATCAAGATAGTACATCGAATTTACGGGACGATTTTTGGCGAAGATGTTTACGGAAAGGTTGCGGCCGTTTTCCGTGACGGTCGTCCCCCCGCGCGTTTGCCGCAAAGCATTCGTGCTTTGCGGCGAAGTCAACTACAAAAGTGCACATGCGCCTTGAATTTTCTTTTTTGTGTGTGTTTTCATTATTTATTGCGCATGTCCTGCCGCAAAAATCTGTTTGTGCGTCTGGCTTGTCCTTTTTTGGCAGTGGTTGGTTGTGGTAGTTTCTAAAGCGCATGTTTTGAGTGTGCCCGAACAGATAATACCGTAAAACCTCGTTAGCTCGAACTCACTGAACTAAAAAATTTTTTTTCAAAATCGGTGGGTCATCGGTATAGCCAGAATGTTTACCTGTTTATCTCGAAAGGTTTTGGATGTGAGTTGCAGATAATCATGATATTGCTTGCTTAAGTTATGACGAACACGAATATGCGGGTACTGGTATCATTACCCACAGTGAGGTTCTCTTAAAAGTACATTAACAAAGCATGCAGCGATACTTGCACGCTCGAACTTGAAAAACGATTTTGACATCATTGCTGTTTGAGGTGTAGATTATTGCCCTTACAACAGTGTTAAGCAAGACACAAAATCTGGCCATTTTGAGTCTGTTCCTTGCGGCCATTGCTTTCTGCTCTGTCCCTTTAGCATAAACTGTAGCGGACTAGTTCTGTTCTTCCCTGAGGGCTATTTACTGTTATTCTCTCTGTTCTTGCAGGTTGGGGCTCATCCATGTGGTCAGCAGCTGCTTTCGCTCCCAGAGAAAAATTGACCGGCCCTATGTTGTGTGCCTCACCTCTGAGACGGACAGTGGGGAGATAGTGGAGGCAGCGTGCGAGTGCCCGGCGGGTTGCAGTGGAGCATGCAGTCACATCCTGGCAGCTGTGCACCTACTCGTCCTCTTGCAAGCCCAAGGATTTACAGAGGCGCCACCGGAGCTTGCATGCACAACTGCCACAACAGTGGGGACGTCTGAGACAGCAGGGCATCAAGCCAGCGAGTGTCCAAGACATTGACTGGAGAAGCCCGCAAGAAAATGGCCCCTCCCTTCCCTTGCCAATGCTTCTGTTCGGCGCACGTCGAGTGCAGGAGCAATGCGAGCAGAAATAAAGTGCCGTGCAAGCGCTCGGGAGAAAACTTGGTAGCCTTTGGAATGGGTTTTTTGCCTCAGTTTTGCTGGCCTCCCCCCCCCCCCTCTCCCCACAGTAACAGAAACAAGGACTGACATGGCACCTGGAGGGTCACCTATGAGCTACCAGCAAGCATTCAAGCCACATCACGCCGTGGTCATCTCGCGAGCACGCAGAGGCTGGGCAACGTCGTGTTTACTAGACCGCTGCATGCAGGGGTGCGCGAATGCTTCCCTTTGTTCCATTTATATCCACAGTTTGCTATACTGCACGCGCTATAAATCAGCGAAGTATTTTAATTTACTTGGATTTTCACTGTGGATACAAAAAAAGCAAAAGCACTCAAGCTGATGCGCGGCGGACTGATGCAACTCTGGCCGTTTCATTTTTTTTTTTTTTTTTGATGAAAACTTGAAAATTGCTTCAGCTACCTACATCAATGGCCACTATCATTACGTCGGAGGCATGCATGCAGTATGTGACAAACTAGAGGAGTGAGTGTATTGTAGGCGGAAAATATTCGACAGTAAATACATCGCGGCTGAAATGACAATGGGCAACAAGTTAACTTGACGTAAACAAACCTGTCAGCCCGGCAAATCGGGAACCAAGTGCAGACACTCGAATTTTCCAACGTAAGATCATCATAAAACAGTGTACGCCACTTCCGCAACGACACGCGGCTAAATGCACCGAAAAGAAACTAACAACATAATCCGATACCGTGCGTGCCCGCCACAGAGGAAATTTTCAACCGCGCCGTGACGGCGTAGTGCGGCAAGAAAAGTTTACAGCCCTAGGTAAGATAAAAGCTCGTGTAGGGGATAAGCGGTACCATTTAACAATGAAATGAAGCGGGCGTAGAGCCACAGGGACGAGTGAAGAAATAAAGCCTAATTTTGACAACGTGTGGTACTGTTTCCCCGCTCGAGCGCCGCTGTCAGTCATAAATAGGTGACGCACGCTCAGGCTTCATTTATAATACAAAGGCTGAACCATGGAACTCCAACGCAGCTGTATTTTTCATCCGGACAGCTACTACGAAATCCCGCGCTTAGCGAACCAATGACAAATATTCGCTCCCAGCGCACCGCGCTCAGCGTGTTACAAAGGTTGCTCGCGCCGGCATAGTTTGCGTCAGAAAGTTCGTTCAAGAGCGTGGAACTTCCCGTGCCTTTTCTCCATCTGGACCGGTATTTCCTCGTTGCGTGCACTGCGGCACGCAGCAATGCTCCGGCATTGTAGTCCATCACCAAGAGCGGTCAATGCCCGCCTTCTATGTTTTGCTACTTGATTTCGGTTTCAAACGACCGTACCAAAATGGCGGACCTAGTTACCGGAGTCGACGTGAGATGGCGGGGCGCATTTTGCATAGGGTCTATTCTACCTAGCTTTTTCTACAACTAACAATTCACAAAAAAGTCGTACAAAAATTCTTACAGCTGTCTACACATGCGTGAACCATTCTTTTCAGCCGCTCTTTTATGTACGGAGTCTCAGTAGGGTCCGCTTCGCCTCCATGCAGAAATGAATTGGTGGGACGACATTTTACCAAGAGTAATGTAATCAGTTATATACCACAGCGCATATAGCACATTTTTAACAGCGAAGCTGTTAGCAAACAGTAATTTTTCGTGTCCGCGCAGTTCAAAATACCAAAAAAGTGCCAAGGGGGCACATGTGAACGCGGGCATCGCGGCTACCGCTCGGAAGTTTAAAAAAATTTCCTTCCCCGCATTTCCCCGAGGGGAAGAATGTGAAAGTGCGAATGCAGGAGTTGAATTTGCGCGGTTCGGTAATGTTCGCGAAAGAGAGATCACACACACACACACAACTACAAAGAAAGAAAGATGCATTTATTCACAGACACCTATTTGTGTTGTCGTTGTACTTGATTGCTAGAGCGGATCTCAGCTTTGAAATTTCGTGTCAGTACTCCTTTAAGCGGGTGCATTAGCCCTTCTCACGCCCGATTCCTGGCCAATCCCCCACGTGGGTATGTGCCATGTCAGCGGCCAGGCAGCGCGCTCCCATCTCCCCCCGTTGCCAAGGAAGACGAGGAGATTCCTGGCCAATCCCCCACGTGGGTATGTGCCATGTCAGCGGCCAGGCAGCGCGCGCCCATCTCCCCCCGTTGCCAAGGAAGACGAGGAGCGCGCGCACCCGCAGCTGTTGCTATGTGGACGGACGGCGGTCACCGGAATTCAGGGTCGCTTATAAAGTGCATTCGCACTTAAAACCAAGAAAATGCCGAGCGCTCGTGCGTGCGCGCTTCGTGACGACCGCCCAGCGCCTCCGGGAACGTTTTTCAAGCAAAGCATACCCACTTAGGGAAATTGGCCAAGACTGCAGTGTCCACTTGCCAGTTAAAAAAAAAACCAAGAAAATGCTGAGCGCTCGTGAGTGCGTGCCTTGCGACGACCGCCCACCGTCCCCTGCGGACGTTTGTCAAGCCGCCTAGTCACTGAAGGAGATTGGCCAAAAAAAACTCCAGTGTTCACCGTAATAGTGGCAACACTTGCTCGAAACGGGAAAGACTCCAGCGTTCGCCGTAGTCGTGGTAACACTCGCTCCGAACGAGAAGGACACATCATAGCGTACGCCCATCCAAGGTGATGTCCGATGATTATCACTTCCAAAAATCTGAAACAAGATGGAGTAAAGGTCGTTGCGGCAGCGAAGAAGAAGCGATGGTCGTGAAGGTTGCGCACAGCTTCGCTACCTTCAAGTCTTGCGCGTTAGTGTGAGCTTCCTTAATTTTTTTATTCCACGGGCTTTTTTCTCAACCGGACAGTGGGTGACTTCCCCTCAGATCGGAAAGGGAACGCACGAAAACGTGCCGTGAGATAGTCTTGCAGTAGCGCGAAAACAGACAAATATCCTCCACCTGATCAATCCCTCAACAATATCCACAAGCCACCTGGAAGAAGTTCCAAATTAATACAGTCTGTACCCCCTGTAAATTATCATCGATTTATCCACGAGCTTACCGACCCTAATGCTACCTATGTAAAATCGAAAGGGCAGATTTAGCTCACATATTTGTGCGACTGCCCCGAGGACCCCGGTCATGGTCCTCTCTACAAGCAGCTGTTGGACTTTCTTGCTGAGACTGGCCTATACGGTATTTTGTAGTGCGTGAAGCCGCTTTCTCCTGTCACTTCCATTTTTTTTTATTCTTCCATTCCTTTGATGCCTTATGGGAAAATGACGCAAAAAAGAAAAAGACCCCGGTAATAGCGGTCTGAAATTACCTAATTCTGAACAGTGAGAAACACGATGCTCAGTACCGAATCTCTAAATTTCTTTCCTCGAGTGGCGACCACGAATAGGGACGGTTGGCAGCGTTGTGATTAATCTGAGGTGTTAAAGTCCATGGACGATCACGAAGCTGATGGCACGTAAAAACGAAAACTCCCCGAATGACACTGACCGTGCTATATCAACAACGTATGGTCGCACCGTTTCGTAGTGAACCGGTAGCCGTGATTTATTATTTTTGGGGTCAGTTCCGGTTTCCGGTTCGGTTCCAGTCCGACACCCTGATTATATATATATATATATATATATATATATATATATATATATATATATATATATATATATATATATATATATATATATATATATATATTAAAGCCATCTGCGCATTATTTCTTTGTTTATTATTTTTTATCTTAACTGATGCAGCAAGATGTGCCGTTAACAGGAAACTGAACGCTTCTCGGTTTTTCCGTCTCTCTCTCTCTCGAGTGCACCGCCGTTACGTCTGTGATATGCGAGTATTGAAGCAATGTATAAGTCCTGCCTCTCGCTGTGAAAAAAAATATGCTTCTGTCGGCAGTGTATAAGGGTCAGAATACTGCCTTCTATCTTAGAAGCAAAATGTGCCAATTGCATCGTCGACTGTAGAATACCGGCCCCGACCGACTTTCAAGAGAAGAAAAATTCCTAAAATGCATTTTAGTACTTAATATTTCTTCGTGCCAACTTCGTTCAGTAATCTCAAGACGAGATAACCAAACGGATTCACCGTCTAAGAAGATATCTCCTTTCTTTCGCTCACAATAGTTGTGTCCACAGAAACGGGGAGTGTAGGAGTGCCTACAAAGGTTCATTCCACGAACTGGTATCCTCACGCTTTAATCTAATGTCTTTCGGCAAATCTTCTTTGTTTTTGTCTCTAAAAGAAAGGCGTTTGATTTATACTTTGTCTGGGGAGGCTCTGAGGGCATTTCTTACCAGGGCATCGTGTGCGCCAACGCGGAAAAAAGCCACATAACGCAGGGAAAACTAAAAAGCCGAACAAATTCGGGCGACCTTGTACTTATCAGAAGACTGCTATGCGCGTACATTATTTTTGTCCTCGGTACGTGCGCGCTCTCTGATACGTCAACTATGCCTCCTTCAGAGCGAGGCTCCTTAAGACATTGAAATTTATACGGTATCACGTTTGAGAAACGAGACTCCGAATTCGTTTCTCGGACGCTTATGCCCTTGGGCAATTCGAAATCGAATCACTTTCGGTCGTAAAAAAAGACAACGCAAAGAGCAGTACTTCGAGTTTTTCTTTCAAGGAAGCGCAATCGCCTTTCCCGAGAACGCTCATTTTTGGTAGGATAAGAAAAACAGAAAGGGACTATTAAATTACGCTTTCTCGGGAAAGAAACGCGATCCACTTATGCTGCAGCTGCGAGAGAGGAGAAAGCAAAACGAGTTAGTTGTGGCTGGAGGCAAGCGCAACAAAGCTAATTTTCTTTCGAACGTGCCCGGGCCATGTTAACTTAAGTCTGACTTAGCCATTATAACCTTTCTTTGGTTATCCCTGATTAATTTAATTTTAATGCGTAGCATTCTTTGCCCAGTACTCCCACAGCCAGGACCGTGTAACGCCCTGCATTTCCGCAAAAATGCAGATATCGCGAAATTTCTACCTGTAATCGCTATAATGGCGTAAATGGAGATAACTGGTCGCACAAAATTTTTCAAAACTAAAAATTAAGAAAAAATAAAAAAAAAATTACAGAAAATGGCGAAACGTTAACGCCATGCATTTTCATAATAATGCAGATGTCTCGAAAGTTCCACCTATAATCGTTTTTATAGAGTAAATGGACATAATTGGCCGAATGAAATTTTGAAAAACTAAAAAATAAGAAAAAATATAAAATAAATACGGAAAATGGCGAACCGTGTAACGCCCTGAATTTCCACAATAAGTCAGATTTCAGATCGTTGTAATAACGTAAATGGAGATAATTGCATGGTCGGACGAAATTTCGAAAAACTAAAAAATAAAAAGAATATATAAAAATTACGGAAAATGCATGGCGTTTCCACGATAATGCAGGTTTCGCGTAAGTTTCTCCTGTAATCGTTATAATAGCGTCATAAGAATGCTACGCATTAGTAAATATTTCTCTGAACTTCTGCAGAATTTTTTCAAGTTTCTTCTCTTCTCCGCGCTCACTTTAGTGCATTGATTGTTACCTCTAAAACAAATTACGAGAACATCTAAGCACTTTACATGATGTAGTAAAATCATTAGTGCCCAACTTCTTCTGTAGGGTATAATGGCGCATACCTACTGAGGGGAATTGGCCAGTGCTTGCGATTGGTGTAATTACAGGTAAAAATACGTGCTTCCCACTGTCAAACGTGTCCCCTTATCATCATAATCACCATAATCAGTTTTTCTTTGTGTGTCCTCTCGTTAGTATCGCCATCCTTTAACCTTTGCGTCAGTATTCAGGGTACGGGCACAGATTTCTTGTAAAGCGCTGGCTAATACACCGTTGCGAGCATGTGTTAATCGGTGGGTAGTAACACCCGATGGACTAACAGCAACAATTGCCGGGCATGCGCCGGAGTTATTGAGAGAGAGAGAGAGAGAGAGAGAGAGAGAGAGAGAGAGAGAGAGAGAGAGAGAGAGAGAGAGAGAGAGAGAGAGAGAGAGAGAGAAAACGTTTATTTGAGCTTTCTAAGGTGGGAGTGGTTCCCTAGTCCGGGAATCCATCAAGTGAGCAGAGAGCCTTCGCTCTGGATGCCAGGAGCTGCTGGACGTCCAGACGGTCGCTGGTCACCAGGTTCTCCCACAGCTCAGGGGTGGGAAGAGGGGATCGGAGAGGTGGAAGTTTGGGATTGCACACACACTGTATTATAACATGAGCTAGAGTTCCGGGTTGTGAACAAAACTGGCATACAGCAGAGTATTGAGTTGGAAATATACGATGCAGGCGAACTGGGTGAGGAAATGTATTGGTTTGTAGTCTGCGGAGCAGCGATTCTTCTTCCTTGGATAGTGAAGGGTGAGGAGGAGGGAAGTGTTGTCTGTCGGACCGGTAATATTGCGTGATGTCCTGATACGTTACGAGCGGGATTAATGATGTGGTTTCCTCGGAAGCCTGGAGAGAAAGGGCGCAGGCTTGCTGATGAGCAAAGTTGTTGCCCGTCAGGGAGGAATGGCCAGGAGTCCAGATGATATTGACTTTCCGGCTGGGTTGGTGTGGTAAAAGTAGCTTTAAAGTAGAAGGGGCCAGCCTCCCGGCTAAGAAGCTTCGGCAGGCAGCTTGGGAATCCGTAATAATGATTGGGTACTTCGTGTGTATGAGGGCTAAGGCTATAGCTAGCTCCTCGGCAACCCAGGTTGATGATGTCTTGATTGATGCACAGGTAACGAGGGCGCCCTTTGTGGTGACTACGGCTACTTTGTGTTGACCATTAGGGTAGGTACTAGCATCCGTATAGGCGACATCCGTTCTTTTTCCATAAATATTCTCATGTGCTTGGCTTCGGGCTTGTCGGCGGCCGGGATGGAGGTCAGGGTGCATATTTTTGGGTAAAGGGCGAACCTGGATGTTACTTCTCCAATGGTCAGGGAGGGGCTGACAGACAGTAGATTGCGGGCATGGGATATGAAGGCTGTTTAGGAGGGCTAGCCCTGCAGGTGTTTGTGTTAAACGGAGCCGTTGGCTTGATAGGTGGCCTTCAATAAGTTCGGATACCGTATTGTGGAGGCCAAGTTGTAGGAGACGGGCCGTCGAAGTGTTCATAGGTAGATTTAATACTTGCTTAAAAGCTTTGCGGATTAATCGATCAATGCTTTCTGTGTCACTTTTGGTGAGGGTAAGGTAAGGTGTTACATAGGTTACTCGCGAAATCAGGAGAGCTTGAACCAGTCGAATGAGATCTTTCTCCTTCATGCCCCGGCAGCGGTTCGAACGCGTCGAAGCATGTTGGAGACTTGCTGAAACGCCTTGGAGAGCTTCAATAAAGTTTGATCATTACGCGTGTTGGCCTGGATGATTAGGCCTAAAATTCGAAGTGAGGAGCTGGGTCGTATGGTATGGCCGTCGAGGTAGATACAAATCGGTTCAATGAGTGAAGCAGGGGGATGTTTGCGTACGACGATAAGTTCCGATTTTTGTGGCGAGCATTGAAGCCCGACTGATGAGGCATATTTCTTAACGACATCCGTAGCCTGTTGAAGTGAGTCTTGGATTTTTCCAATGGAGTCAGTGTCTGTCCATATTGTGATGTCATCAGCGTAAAGTGCGTGATGAACGTGCGGGATGGCGTCGAGTTGATGGGGTAAGTCCAGGAGGGCCAGATTGAAAAGTAGTGGAGAGAGGACGGAACCCTGAGGCGTGCCCCGATCACCCAGTGCAATAGGCTGAGATTGAACATCTCCTACCCGGATAATAGCTTGGCGTTGAGTTAAGAAGTCAGCAATATATGAGTACGTGCGGTGGCCGCAGCCTGTTTGATTTAGACGGGATAGTATGGATGAATGCGACACATTGTCGAATGCGCCTTTTAAATCTAAGGCAAGAATGGCTCGCGGGGAGTGACGGGTAGCCGGGGCAAGGACCTCTTCTTTAATTCGAAGGAGAATATCCTGGGTACTCAGATGCTTCCTGAACCCATACATGGTGTTGGGAATGAGACCCTTGTTTTCAAGGAAGGTTTGAAGGCGCTTCAATAATAAACGTTCAACCAATTTACCCACACAGGAGGTTAGAGAAATGGGCCGAAGGTTATCTAGGTGAGGGGACTTATTAGGCTTGGGTACGAACCGGATCTCAGCTGTCTTCCACTGGGGAGGGAGTTGGCCTGAGGCCCAGCATAAATTGATGTGGTGGAGCAGATGATCGAGAGAGTCGCCATCCAGATTGGCAAGAAGCCGGTAAGTGGCTTGGTCTGGACCTGGAGCGCTATTTTTGTTGCACTCGGAGAGAGCTGCTTCTAGTTCGTACAGTTGGAAGTCCTTATCCAGGTCATTGTTCGTCGACCCCGTATAGGGGGGTGGGGTGAAGTGGCGGGAGGTGTTGAGGTATTTAGCCGTGAGCGCTTGTATGAGGTCGTGGGCCGATCCGTTGAATGAGTGTAGGGTGCGGGTAATAGAGCGCTGAGTTTCATTCTTGCTGGAAAGCCGGTCCATAAGATACCTTAGCAAATGCCATGTTCGGCGAGTGGTGAGGGTACCTTGGAGGCTGTCGCATAACTGAAGCCAATTCTCTTTGGAGAGGTGTTTGGCGTATTCAGTGGCTTCTTTGTTAAGTGCTGCAATTCTGAGGCGGAGTTTGCGGTTATGTCTTTGCCGCTTCCATCGTTTTGTTAAGCTTCGACGGGCCTCCCAGAGATGTAAAAGTTTAACATCCACGCTAGGTGTCTGGAAAGAAGTGGCTATGGTTTTTGTGTTCAGTCGGACTGTTTGAATTATGTCATCAATCCAGTCGGTGAAAGGTTGGTCCAGGTCTATGGGGCGCGACGAATTGGCCTTGCGAAAAGCATCCCAGTTGGTGAGGCGGATGACCCCTGTCTTGACGTTTTAATTATGGTTGCGAATGGTGAGTTGGATAATGTCATGGTCAGATCCAAGGTTCTCGTGAGTTGATGACCATAGTACATCCAAGGTGCCCTTGAGGAAAGAGAGGTCTGGAGAAGTGTCCCTCGCTGTGCTGGTTCCCGTTCTTGTTGGTAAGCCGGGCTGATTAAGCAGCAGGAGTTGAAAATCATCGACTGCTTGCGCCAGGAGGACGCCCCTTTTTGTTTTGTACGTGTAGCCCCATTGAGGATGTGCAGCATTGAAATCGCCGAGAATAAGTAGGGGCCCTGTTTTAGCGATAGCGATGGCATCGCGTATTGTGGATGAAATATCGGGGGCATTTTGGGTAGGGCGGCAATAAATGTTCAGAACGTAGAGGCTTGATTTACGTTTGGTCGATGGAGACAGGAGCTCGGTGAACACATGATTACATCCCCGTTGTGGGGTGACGTGTGCAACTGCAGATATGGTGTTACGAATTAGTGTGAGGGTGGAGCAATTATTTGGCGGGCCGTAGGGGATATACCCAGGGAGCTTGATGTGAGAATTCGCCTCCTGGAGGACAATGACTGCTGGTTTAGAATCAAGGGTGGTGATGTATTGAGTAAGGGCCGCAGCTTTTTGTTTGAAGCCTCTGCAATTCCATTGTAGGAGTGTCGTTGAAGGTGGGTTAGGCTGTCTCCGCGCCATCAGGTAAGGAAGCTGGGATGGCATTGTCGGCGTTTCGGGCGTATGGGACGGCGCGGGTGTGGGTCCTTAAAGAACCTTTTGTAGTCCTCTCCTGCCGAATGGGGCCGAGATCATAGTTGTGCTCGAGTGAACTGGATGGAGTGCTGATGGAGGCGACGTCTTTCCTGAATGTGTTATATTCCGTGCGAAGTAATGCAATTTCTTGCTGTAATTTCTGATTTTCTTCCCGAATAGTGTGAAGGTCTTGGTTTATGGAGGCCAGCTGTGTAGCGAGTGTAGAAAACATGTCTTGGATTTGCGGTGGTGGCGGTGGCTGTTGGGTCTGTTTTGAGGGATGTGAGTTACACGGTTCTGGCGTTGGACTAGGAGGGTTAGGTTTCTTGCGCTTTTCGCTAGCAGTGGAGTCAGCTTTCTCGAGGGCATCAAGGCGAGCTTGGAGCGAGGCTATTAAAGTGTTTTGTTGTTCCAAAATTTGAGTAAGGCGCTTACATTCAACACAGGCAGTTGGGTGCTCGGATTGTTGTTGAGGGGGCGTGAATAGGTACTGGGGTTGAGCTGTGGGAGACACCCGTTGGGCCCAGCTTACTTGTTTTGGCTGGTTGTACTCCGTCTCGGGTGAAGGCTTTGAATCCCGGGACTGGGCGACTTGTTTGCTTCGAGAATGGCTGCGTCTCCGTGCTGAAGGAGTTGTTGAACGGTCTCGATGACGGCCACGAAATGGGGAGGAGGCTCGAGAAGTAGATGTGCTGGCATGGTTTTGTCTGAGTCGTCTTTGTCGAAGAACAAACGGTTCGGCATAACGCTTAGGACAGCCAGGTGCGCCGGACAGGTGGGCGCCAGCACAAAGGTCACAGGTAGGCGAGCATGGGTGGTTCGGCTGAGGCTCTTTGATCCCGCAATTATGGCAGACGGGAGTGGTTGGGCGAGGACAAGCCGTGGCTCTGTGGCCGACGGTATGACATGTAGAGCAGACTGGGATAGTTTTCCTGTAGATAGAGCATGGGTATTCGGCGCCGTACAGCCGGACTGTGTACGGAACCCTGGGCCCTGCGAAGGTCAGAACCACTGTAGATGAGGTGCCAAGTCTTCGAACTGTGTAGACTTCATCCAAGGACTGATCAATGTTGTGGAGAATGTCTGCTTCAGTGAGTCGGATCGGGACCCCACTGATGACGCCTTTGACGGAGTCGTCGGGGGCCAGGCCGTAAAGTTGGACGGGGTACTGCTTGTTTTCCAGGGTTAGGTGTTTGATTTGACTGAGAGCGCGTGCCACGTCAGAGGACGGAGTACTGATGGTGGCAGTGTTTTGAGTTATGTCCACTCGGAGGCGCAGATTTGCCTGACGCCACGTGACCTTGATGGCGTTCAATAGTGCCAGGGAGAGATCAGCATATTGAATGTTGCCAAGCGGGAGTCCGCCCTGGGGACGCAATACTAGTTTGAAATCGTCCTTGGGCAATGGTTTAGGCCTGACGGAAGACTTACTTGTGGGTGCCGGGGCTTGCTTGGTCTGTGGTGGTGACATGGGTGCGGCAGGATTTCCTGCGGCGACACTGCGCTGCCGGCGACGTTGAGCTCGGGAGACCACCTCGATGAAGTCATGCTCGTGATGATTAGATTCAACTGAGTGATCTTCTGCAATACCGGGGTCCATTTCAGTGTCCGAGGCTGTGTTGGTTGAAGGCTGAGGTTCTTGATTACCGACTGAGCGACCTTCTTCTGTGTTATCAGAATCCATATCTACTTCCGAGGAAGTGTTGTCTAAACGCACAGGCACGGGGCTAGAGGTGTCTTGCATGATGAACTCCTTGGCTGCGCCTACCGAATGGCGGTAGGCATGGCTCGGGAATTATGAACAGATAAATCAGGAAATATTCAACCCACGTGGTCAAGGCGGGTGTCCAGATGATCGCAAGAACTTGATGAGTCCGGTAGTCTTGGATGCAAGGCAGTACGAAGCGAAATTACCACATTACTGGGCGAAAATCTGTGGAGCCAGTGGAACATATACTTTCGCTAGTAGGTGCCGGATGATGTCGGTAGACGTCGGTAGACGTCAATGTGTGACGCTAGCCCTGCCGTCCAATGTTTAGGCTGAACATTAGATAACGTTAACGTTGAGCCTGCCCTCTGCTCTGCATAAGTCATTGGCATTCAAAGCGCGTTTGAGTGCCGCGAGGAATTAGTTTTCCCGTCAAGTCGTCCAAACCATAAGTTAAAAAAGTGGTACTCACGCAATAATGCATCATATTCCACACAAAAAAAAAGCGTGTTCCTGCAACCACGCGACTAGTGTGGCTGTGAGATGCACTATCCTGAAACCACTTTCCCACTCCTTAGTGCAGCTGCATTCTAAGTGTGGCTTCTAATAGGGGCGCGCAAACGTAGTGTGAGCATGTGAGCATTCGCGCCCTTCCGCCTCTTCATCCTAACCTATCCAAACACGAATGAAATACTCTCCGTCTTATTCGCACAAACACACCCCACCTGCTTGCACCGCCTTTTTCCGACCCTATACCCCGCGGAATGTTAATTTTGATCTCGATGAGGCACCCTAACCCACGACAACATCGGATGTGCTCACAGTCCAGTCCTCCCACCTCTCCCCTCTCCTCTTCCCTTCCCGAGCTGTTGCTGAACCTGACTACCAGCGCTGACCTGGATGCTCAGCAACTATAGTGGTCTCCAGGGCAGTGATCGCCAGATCGTCACTTGGGCTTTTGGACTAAGCAGCCACATGCGTTTTTCTACGATATTCCGAGATTAAGTTCTTGGCTGCTGCTATAGAGTGAAGACTTCTCAATTCGAACTTCAATATTTCGAATTTATGGATAACTCGAACTGCACAGTTTGGTCCGGTCAAGTCTTTATAGATGTCTATGTGCAAAGAAGCCCGTAATTCTAACTCGAGTGCGTTCCGCAACGGGTAATTCGAACTACGCGCCGACCACGCCGTCGCCTTGGCGCCTGTCACCCGGCCAGAGAAACGCACCTTGTGTCTACACACATGGCTGCGTAGTGTAGACGTTCTGGAAGATGCCTAGGTCGATGAGTACGCGAGTATGGTGGTGTGTGTGGCGCGCTGACAGATGAGAGCATTGTATTTCATGTCAGAAGCGTGGAATCTGGGCGAGCCAATGACGACAAGAAGGACGAAGACGAGGCATACTGCGCCCGTCTGCTCAAAAGTAGCTGACGAAATGCCGCCAGTCTCTTCATTTCTCAAGAAGGCGAGGATGAGGCTTTCCGCGACATTCATTTGTTAGAACAAAAAGTGCTGACTGCCGCCTTTAGGGGCGAAAGGCAGGCCGCAATCGCGGACTTTTTTCAAGCACCAAAGTGTGTACAAGCCCTACGGCTTCCCAATTATAACAGTTTACTGTTGTTATGATTCACTTTCATTTTTTCGAACTTTCATTGGTTCGAACCGAAATGGCATCCCCTCAGGGTTTACCTCATACTACTACTGCCAGGGTGCCCCTCACCTTTGGCGCAGATCTTGTTTCGCGGAAGGGAGACCGAGGTTCCGTTGGCCGCGGCGGTCCGGGCCCCGTAGGCGGCCGGCAGCAGGTCGTAGCGCGCATGGCGACCGTCGTGGAACGGGAGGTGCTGCTCGGGCGCCGACACGTTGAGCACGATGCGCACGGGCACCTCTGCGCTGGCCAGCCCCGTGCACGGCAGTCGGACGCGGAAGCTTCGCGGAGTCGCCGGCAGCGTGCCACGCGGGGACACGTCCACCGAGGGCTCGCCCAGGGCTCGGTGGCCCCGACCCTCGTTCACCTGCGCACGTGGTTCTGGTGCTCGTTCGTGGCCCTGCTTCAATCAGTGTGCTTAGGGCCGTATTCTGAGCTCCATGTTCTCCCTCCACTCCGCTGAGGGGAGAATTCCGCAATACTTATGCATGGCTAAATCGATTTCAAGGACCTCCTCCACGGAGGCTCAAGTGAAGGAAGGACTCAGAATACCAGGGTTATTTGCAATAAGAGAACTTAGTCAGGGAGCCTTGCCCCGTCGACAACTTGAGGCCGTATATATCCAACTTTATAAAGCGTAACTAAAAATTTCCCCTTTTCAGCCAGTATCCAAAGTGAACTGCGACACCTTGAACAGTACACAATGTAAGCCACCTGTCTGGTACGATGCAGGAAGGTACTGGCACATCGTTCCGTATAGGCGCTGTACTGCACGTGTCAAGGGCTATGCCAGTACCGCGTTCTCGCAATGGCGGTGTGCTACCGCCGAGTACGGTGCGTATCGTAACGTACGTGCACCGTAACTAACCGTACCGTAATGTACAGCCTCCCAAATTTTTAATAATTTAGCGGGAGCGACTACCGATCAGCATGTCAGCGCCTTATCACGGCATTCAGCAGCGAAATAAACGAGAGTACGCGCACGCGCATAGGGCTATCTGCTGTGCGAGTGTCGTCTGCTCCGCTGTTTTGTTAAGAGTGCAACACCCCCTGCCACTGCCATCTGAATGACTTAGTGCCCCACGCTGCTTCGTTACCTTTGGCGGTAGCGAAACGGCCATGCAGGATAAGAAAAACAGGGAGTGTGTTGCCCTGAGAAGAAGAGCGGAGCAGACGACACTCCCACAACAGATAGTTCTATGCGTGTGTGCGTACCCTCGCCCATTTTGCCGGTGAACACCGTGATAAGGCGCTGACATGCCGATCGGTCGTCGCTCCCGCTATACTATTAAAAATTTGGGAGGCTGTACGTGTATGCTCAGATATTCCACGAGGAAGCAGTATTGAGCGTAATAAGAGGCGAGAAAAGAAGCGGCCCAAAAAGAAAATTAAAGGAGATAAAGTCAATACAACAAACGGCAGCAAACTGAGCGCCGGGAGCGGAAGAAAAGATACGCCGCGAGTCTATGTATATATAAGGGGAAGGCCACCTCCCTGCAAACAAATTGTCTAGGTGCGTGTTCATTCAGCCGTCAGCGCGTGATCGATGTGGCGCAACGCAAGGAGTGCAGGATGGAGCAGCTGGCGTTGTTACGGGAAGAATTACTTGGTTGTATTACTGCTGCAAGTTGCTTTGGCTACCGGGACGAGGTGGCCGAGAGGTTAAGGCGATGGACTGCTAATCCATTGGGCTCTGCCCGCGTGGGTTCGAATCCCATCCTCGTCGATTGCTTTTTATTTTCGTTTCGAAACCTAAAATCATGTAAGGGCGCGCAGCGAAAATAATCGAACAGTTAAACGCCTCGCGTTTTATGGAGACTCAGCGGATGCTGTTGTAAATTCTTTCCTGTCTTATTTTTGGCTGCAATGATTAGTTCAATCCACCTAAATCTTTATCTTCCCTCTGTAGCGGAAGTCTAGAGCCTTAGTTTAGTTTTAAAGCCTAGAGGGAGAGAGAACGGCTGTTGGGGCCATCTCCTACACTACGCCGATAACGTCACACTGACGTGTAGTCTGATGCAATCCAGGCCTTCTAATTTCCGATGTTCGGTTGATTTCTGATTGATTGATTGATTGTGGGGTTTAACGCGCCGACGCAACGCAGGCGATGAGGCGCGCCGTAGTGGAGGGCTCCGGATTAATTTTGACCACCTGGGGATCTTTATCGTGCGCCGAAATCTCGTACACACGGGCGTTTTTGCTTTTCGCCTCCATCAGAAAAGCGGCCGCCGCGGCCGGGAATCGAACCCGCGACCTCGTGCTCAGCAGCGCAACGCCTTAGCCACTGAGCCACCGCGGCGGGTATGGGTTGATTTCTGACCACTATGGATTCGTTGTTTGCTGGCGTTAAATGTGAGCAAATCGACCGAATTGAGCCCGGCGGTTGTTCCATTGTGTCGTCGCAGTCGACGTCACGAAAGCAGTAATGAACATAGTGCGAGAAGAATGGTGAGTATCAACACACTTTAGTGAGAGAAAAAATCGTGTAAATCAGGTGAAAAATGTCAATAACGTCACGAAGCCAGAGACGACGCAGTTGTCTCGAAGGAAAACACGTTTATTGGAGCGAACTTGTGCTCCCCTAACAACTCAAAGAATACAGAGGCGGCAAAGCAGCAGTCAACAAAGTGACGTGTGCGGGCGAGCGTCGACGATCGGAATGCTGTGGCTTCTGCTCTGCAGGCTTTTATCTTTCGGCGCGAATGTTTCTGGAACAGTCGATTTACATCCAGAACATTATCAGAGGAGATTATACTGGGCTAGTGACGTCAACACGAAACAGTCTGCTTATCTGAATGAGATAGCCCGTGCGGCATAAAAATGAAGAATGCAAGACGCTCTTCGCTTTACACAGATAACAGAGCCGGACGTAGCCGGGCAGTAAAAACAAACAATAAAAAAACGCATACATGGTTCTCGGCAATAACATGGCTTACACGTTATTGACTGGTAACGTTCATCTTAACTGCACAAAACACAGATGGACACAGAAGAAAATGACGAGCGCTACTTGCAACTGAACTTTATTGAATCCGGGTGAAATATATACCAGCAACAAAACAAGAGATACAGAAAAGGTTACGAATATACCGAGATTAGAATAACGGAATCACTTGGGACTGTCCCGTACGTGTCAGTCATTACCACGACCAGTTCTTTTTTAAGAACGTTGCCTCCTTATCCAACAAGGCTATCGATGTTGTACCGACACACTCGAAATCGCCTAGTTGCATTTCAGCTGCCTCCACTATCTCACGCGTGCGCTGTTCAGAGTCCTGAAATAATATCCCAGAGCTTCGAAAGTACGGCTCACACTGGATGGAGCAAAAGCCATGACTGTAAAACATTTAGAACAATTTCGAGAGATAGCTATTAACTGTCAACTGGTAGCATAATTAGAAAATGTTCAAACCCGATTTAGCGTCCCTTTAGAATGTTGATGTCCTGCCAGCCTTAAATTGCAGTGGAAGAAAATATCTGCCACCTGCAGCCAGAAACAAAAAAATATTTTAATTACCGACTGGGGCGAGAAGTTCCGTTTAGCCGGACGAGGCGGCCTGTAGTCAACATGGGAAAGAAATGCGAGGTGGCCGAGAGGTTAAGGCGATGGACTGCTAATCCATTGGGCTCTGCCCGCGTGGGTTCGAATCCCATCCTCGTCGAGAGCGTTTTTATTTTTCAAAAAAGGTCGTAAACGGCGTATGTTGGGCCGTGTAGTGGGCAGAAAAATTGTGTGCTGCCAGATTCACCGGGGCTTTAAATAACTTGAAAAGATATTCCCGCTATCTACAGCCTGAAACTATGTTGAAAAGAAAACAGGACTTTTCTAGCTGGCTCTTCGCGGCGAAGAGCCTCGTGTGCAGGCGGACGAGGTGGCCGAGAGGTTAAGGCGATGGACTGCTAATCCATTGGGCTCTGCCCGCGTGGGTTCGAATCCCATCCTCGTCGAGAGCGTTTTTATTTTTCAAAAAAGGTCGTAAACGGCGTATGTTGGGCCGTGTAGTGGGCAGAAAAATTGTGTGCTGCCAGATTCACCGGGGCTTTAAATAACTTGAAAAGATATTCCCGCTATCTACAGCCTGAAACTATGGTGAAAAGAAAACAGGACTTTTCTAGCTGGCTCTTCGCGGCGAAGAGCCTCGTGTGCAGGCGGACGAGGTGGCCGAGAGGTTAAGGCGATGGACTGCTAATCCATTGGGCTCTGCCCGCGTGGGTTCGAATCCCATCCTCGTCGAGAGCGTTTTTATTTTTCAAAAAAGGTCGTAAACGGCGTATGTTGGGCCGTGTAGTGGGCAGAAAAATTGTGTGCTGCCAGATTCACCGGGGCTTTAAATAACTTGAAAAGATATTCCCGCTATCTACAGCCTGAAACTATGGTGAAAAGAAAACAGGACTTTTCTAGCTGGCTCTTCGCGGCGAAGAGCCTCGTGTGCAGGCGGACGAGGTGGCCGAGAGGTTAAGGCGATGGACTGCTAATCCATTGGGCTCTGCCCGCGTGGGCTCGAATCCCATCCTCGTCGAGAGCGTTTTTATTTTTCAAAAAAGGTCGTAAACGGCGTATGTTGGGCCGTGTAGTGGGCAGAAAAATTGTGTGCTGCCAGATTCACCGGGGCTTTAAATAACTTGAAAAGATATTCCCGCTATCTACAGCCTGAAACTATGGTGAAAAGAAAACAGGACTTTTCTAGCTGGCTCTTCGCGGCGAAGAGCCTCGTGTGCAGGCGGACGAGGTGGCCGAGAGGTTAAGGCGATGGACTGCTAATCCATTGGGCTCTGCCCGCGTGGGCTCGAATCCCATCCTCGTCGAGAGCGTTTTTATTTTTCAAAAAAGGTCGTAAACGGCGTATGTTGGGCCGTGTAGTGGGCAGAAAAATTGTGTGCTGCCAGATTCACCGGGGCTTCAAATCACTTGAAAAGAGATTCCCGCTATCTACAGCCTGAAACTATGGTGAAAAGAAAACAGGACTTTTCTAGCTGGCTCTTCGCGGCGAAGAGCCTCGTGTGCAGGCGGACGAGGTGGCCGAGAGGTTAAGGCGATGGACTGCTAATCCATTGGGCTCTGCCCACGTGGGTTCGAATCCCATCCTCGTCGAGAGCGTTTTTATTTTTCAAAAAAGGTCGCAACCGGCGTATGTTGGGCCGTGTAGTGGGCAGAAAAATTGTGTGCTGCCAGATTCACCGGGGCTTTAAATAACTTGAAAAGATATTCCCGCTATCTACAGCCTGAAACTATGGTGAAAAGAAAACAGGACTTTTCTAGCTGGCTCTTCGCGGCGAAGAGCCTCGTGTGCAGGCGGACGAGGTGGCCGAGAGGTTAAGGCGATGGACTGCTAATCCATTGGGCTCTGCCCGCGTGGGTTCGAATCCCATCCTCGTCGAGAGCGTTTTTATTTTTCAAAAAAGGTCGTAAACGGCGTATGTTGGGCCGTGTAGTGGGCAGAAAAATTGTGTGCTGCCAGATTCACCGGGGCTTTAAATAACTTGAAAAGATATTCCCGCTATCTACAGCCTGAAACTATGGTGAAAAGAAAACAGGACTTTTCTAGCTGGCTCTTCGCGGCGAAGTGCCTCGTGTGCAGGCGGACGAGGTGGCCGAGAGGTAAAGGCGATGGACTGCTAATCCATTGGGCTCTGCCCGCGTGGGTTCGAATCCCATCCTCGTCGAGAACGTTTTTATTTTTCAAAAAAGGTCGTAAACGGCGTATGTTGGGCCGTGTAGTGGGCAGAAAAATTGTGTGCTGCCAGATTCACCGGGGCTTCAAATCACTTGAAAAGATATTCCCGCTATCTACAGCCTGAAACTATGGTGAAAAGAAAACAGGACTTTTCTAGCTGGCTCTTCGCGGCGAAGTGCCTCGTGTGCAGGCGGACGAGGTGGCCGAGAGGTAAAGGCGATGGACTGCTAATCCATTGGGCTCTGCCCGCGTGGGTTCGAATCCCATCCTCGTCGAGAACGTTTTTATTTTTCAAAAAAGGTCGTAAACGGCGTATGTTGGGCCGTGTAGTGGGCAGAAAAATTGTGTGCTGCCAGATTCACCGGGGCTTCAAATCACTTGAAAAGAGATTCCCGCTATCTACAGCCTGAAACTATGGTGAAAAGAAAACAGGACTTTTCTAGCTGGCTCTTCGCGGCGAAGAGCCTCGTGTGCAGGCGGACGAGGTGGCCGAGAGGTTAAGGCGATGGACTGCTAATCCATTGGGCTCTGCCCGCGTGGGTTCGAATCCCATCCTCGTCGAGAGCGTTTTTATTTTTCAAAAAAGGTCGTAAACGGCGTATGTTGGGCCGTGTAGTGGGCAGAAAAATTGTGTGCTGCCAGATTCACCGGGGCTTCAAATCACTTGAAAAGAGATTCCCGCTATCTACAGCCTGAAACTATGGTGAAAAGAAAACAGGACTTTTCTAGCTGGCTCTTCGCGGCGAAGAGCCTCGTGTGCAGGCGGACGAGGTGGCCGAGAGGTTAAGGCGATGGACTGCTAATCCATTGGGCTCTGCCCGCGTGGGTTCGAATCCCATCCTCGTCGAGAGCGTTTTTATTTTTCAAAAAAGGTCGTAAACGGCGTATGTTGGGCCGTGTAGTGGGCAGAAAAATTGTGTGCTGCCAGATTCACCGGGGCTTCAAATCACTTGAAAAGAGATTCCCGCTATCTACAGCCTGAAACTATGGTGAAAAGAAAACAGGACTTTTCTAGCTGGCTCTTCGCGGCGAAGAGCCTCGTGTGCAGGCGGACGAGGTGGCCGAGAGGTTAAGGCGATGGACTGCTAATCCATTGGGCTCTGCCCGCGTGGGTTCGAATCCCATCCTCGTCGAGAGCGTTTTTATTTTTCAAAAAAGGTCGTAAACGGCGTATGTTGGGCCGTGTAGTGGGCAGAAAAATTGTGTGCTGCCAGATTCACCGGGGCTTCAAATCACTTGAAAAGAGATTCCCGCTATCTACAGCCTGAAACTATGGTGAAAAGAAAACAGGACTTTTCTAGCTGGCTCTTCGCGGCGAAGAGCCTCGTGTGCAGGCGGACGAGGTGGCCGAGAGGTTAAGGCGATGGACTGCTAATCCATTGGGCTCTGCCCGCGTGGGTTCGAATCCCATCCTCGTCGAGAGCGTTTTTATTTTTCAAAAAAGGTCGTAAACGGCGTATGTTGGGCCGTGTAGTGGGCAGAAAAATTGTGTGCTGCCAGATTCACCGGGGCTTTAAATAACTTGAAAAGATATTCCCGCTATCTACAGCCTGAAACTATGTTGAAAAGAAAACAGGACTTTTCTAGCTGGCTCTTCGCGGCGAAGAGCCTCGTGTGCAGGCCGACGAGGTGGCCGAGAGGTTAAGGCGATGGACTGCTAATCCATTGGGCTCTGCCCGCGTGGGTTCGAATCCCATCCTCGTCGAGAGCGTTTTTATTTTTCAAAAAAGGTCGTAAACGGCGTATGTTGGGCCGTGTAGTGGGCAGAAAAATTGTGTGCTGCCAGATTCACCGGGGCTTCAAATCACTTGAAAAGATATTCCCGCTATCTACAGCCTGAAACTATGGTGAAAAGAAAACAGGACTTTTCTAGCTGGCTCTTCGCGGCGAAGTGCCTCGTGTGCAGGCGGACGAGGTGGCCGAGAGGTAAAGGCGATGGACTGCTAATCCATTGGGCTCTGCCCGCGTGGGTTCGAATCCCATCCTCGTCGAGAGCGTTTTTATTTTTCAAAAAAGGTCGTAAACGGCGTATGTTGGGCCGTGTAGTGGGCAGAAAAATTGTGTGCTGCCAGATTCACCGGGGCTTCAAATCACTTGAAAAGAGATTCCCGCTATCTACAGCCTGAAACTATGGTGAAAAGAAAACAGGACTTTTCTAGCTGGCTCTTCGCGGCGAAGAGCCTCGTGTGCAGGCGGACGAGGTGGCCGAGAGGTTAAGGCGATGGACTGCTAATCCATTGGGCTCTGCCCGCGTGGGTTCGAATCCCATCCTCGTCGAGAGCGTTTTTATTTTTCAAAAAAGGTCGTAAACGGCGTATGTTGGGCCGTGTAGTGGGCAGAAAAATTGTGTGCTGACAGATTCACCGGGGCTTCAAATCACTTGAAAAGAGATTCCCGCTATCTACAGCCTGAAACTATGGTGAAAAGAAAACAGGACTTTTCTAGCTGGCTCTTCGCGGCGAAGAGCCTCGTGTGCAGGCGGACGAGGTGGCCGAGAGGTTAAGGCGATGAACTGCTAATCCATTGGGCTCTGCCCGCGTGGGTTCGAATCCCATCCTCGTCGAGAGCGTTTTTATTTTTCAAAAAAGGTCGTAAACGGCGTATGTTGGGCCGTGTAGTGGGCAGAAAAATTGTGTGCTGCCAGATTCACCGGGGCTTTAAATAACTTGAAAAGATATTCCCGCTATCTACAGCCTGAAACTATGGTGAAAAGAAAACAGGACTTTTCTAGCTGGCTCTTCGCGGCGAAGAGCCTCGTGTGCAGGCGGACGAGGTGGCCGAGAGGTTAAGGCGATGGACTGCTAATCCATTGGGCTCTGCCCGCGTGGGTTCGAATCCCATCCTCGTCGAGAGCGTTTTTATTTTTCAAAAAAGGTCGTAAACGGCGTATGTTGGGCCGTGTAGTGGGCAGAAAAATTGTGTGCTGCCAGATTCACCGGGGCTTTAAATAACTTGAAAAGATATTCCCGCTATCTACAGCCTGAAACTATGTTGAAAAGAAAACAGGACTTTTCTAGCTGGCTCTTCGCGGCGAAGAGCCTCGTGTGCAGGCGGACGAGGTGGCCGAGAGGTTAAGGCGATGGACTGCTAATCCATTGGGCTCTGCCCGCGTGGGTTCGAATCCCATCCTCGTCGAGAGCGTTTTTATTTTTCAAAAAAGGTCGTAAACGGCGTATGTTGGGCCGTGTAGTGGGCAGAAAAATTGTGTGCTGCCAGATTCACCGGGGCTTCAAATCACTTGAAAAGAGATTCCCGCTATCTACAGCCTGAAACTATGGTGAAAAGAAAACAGGACTTTTCTAGCTGGCTCTTCGCGGCGAAGAGCCTCGTGTGCAGGCGGACGAGGTGGCCGAGAGGTTAAGGCGATGAACTGCTAATCCATTGGGCTCTGCCCGCGTGGGTTCGAATCCCATCCTCGTCGAGAGCGTTTTTATTTTTCAAAAAAGGTCGTAAACGGCGTATGTTGGGCCGTGTAGTGGGCAGAAAAATTGTGTGCTGCCAGATTCACCGGGGCTTTAAATAACTTGAAAAGATATTCCCGCTATCTACAGCCTGAAACTATGGTGAAAAGAAAACAGGACTTTTCTAGCTGGCTCTTCGCGGCGAAGAGCCTCGTGTGCAGGCGGACGAGGTGGCCGAGAGGTTAAGGCGATGGACTGCTAATCCATTGGGCTCTGCCCGCGTGGGTTCGAATCCCATCCTCGTCGAGAGCGTTTTTATTTTTCAAAAAAGGTCGTAAACGGCGTATGTTGGGCCGTGTAGTGGGCAGAAAAATTGTGTGCTGCCAGATTCACCGGGGCTTTAAATAACTTGAAAAGATATTCCCGCTATCTACAGCCTGAAACTATGTTGAAAAGAAAACAGGACTTTTCTAGCTGGCTCTTCGCGGCGAAGAGCCTCGTGTGCAGGCGGACGAGGTGGCCGAGAGGTTAAGGCGATGGACTGCTAATCCATTGGGCTCTGCCCGCGTGGGTTCGAATCCCATCCTCGTCGAGAGCGTTTTTATTTTTCAAAAAAGGTCGTAAACGGCGTATGTTGGGCCGTGTAGTGGGCAGAAAAATTGTGTGCTGCCAGATTCACCGGGGCTTCAAATCACTTGAAAAGAGATTCCCGCTATCTACAGCCTGAAACTATGGTGAAAAGAAAACAGGACTTTTCTAGCTGGCTCTTCGCGGCGAAGAGCCTCGTGTGCAGGCGGACGAGGTGGCCGAGAGGTTAAGGCGATGAACTGCTAATCCATTGGGCTCTGCCCGCGTGGGTTCGAATCCCATCCTCGTCGAGAGCGTTTTTATTTTTCAAAAAAGGTCGTAAACGGCGTATGTTTGGCCGTGTAGTGGGCAGAAAAATTGTGTGCTGCCAGATTCACCGGGGCTTTAAATAACTTGAAAAGATATTCCCGCTATCTACAGCCTGAAACTATGGTGAAAAGAAAACAGGACTTTTCTAGCTGGCTCTTCGCGGCGAAGAGCCTCGTGTGCAGGCGGACGAGGTGGCCGAGAGGTTAAGGCAATGGACTGCTAATCCATTGGGCTCTGCCCGCGTGGGTTCGAATCCCATCCTCGTCGAGAGCGTTTTTATTTTTCAAAAAAGGTCGTAAACGGCGTATGTTGGGCCGTGTAGTGGGCAGAAAAATTGTGTGCTGCCAGATTCACCGGGGCTTTAAATAACTTGAAAAGATATTCCCGCTATCTACAGCCTGAAACTATGTTGAAAAGAAAACAGGACTTTTCTAGCTGGCTCTTCGCGGCGAAGAGCCTCGTGTGCAGGCGGACGAGGTGGCCGAGAGGTTAAGGCGATGGACTGCTAATCCATTGGGCTCTGCCCGCGTGGGTTCGAATCCCATCCTCGTCGAGAGCGTTTTTATTTTTCAAAAAAGGTCGTAAACGGCGTATGTTGGGCCGTGTAGTGGGCAGAAAAATTGTGTGCTGCCAGATTCACCGGGGCTTCAAATCACTTGAAAAGAGATTCCCGCTATCTACAGCCTGAAACTATGGTGAAAAGAAAACAGGACTTTTCTAGCTGGCTCTTCGCGGCGAAGAGCCTCGTGTGCAGGCGGACGAGGTGGCCGAGAGGTTAAGGCGATGAACTGCTAATCCATTGGGCTCTGCCCGCGTGGGTTCGAATCCCATCCTCGTCGAGAGCGTTTTTATTTTTCAAAAAAGGTCGTAAACGGCGTATGTTGGCCGTGTAGTGGGCAGAAAAATTGTGTGCTGCCAGATTCACCGGGGCTTTAAATAACTTGAAAAGATATTCCCGCTATCTACAGCCTGAAACTATGGTGAAAAGAAAACAGGACTTTTCTAGCTGGCTCTTCGCGGCGAAGAGCCTCGTGTGCAGGCGGACGAGGTGGCCGAGAGGTTAAGGCAATGGACTGCTAATCCATTGGGCTCTGCCCGCGTGGGTTCGAATCCCATCCTCGTCGAGAGCGTTTTTATTTTTCAAAAAAGGTCGTAAACGGCGTATGTTGGGCCGTGTAGTGGGCAGAAAAATTGTGTGCTGCCAGATTCACCGGGGCTTTAAATAACTTGAAAAGATATTCCCGCTATCTACAGCCTGAAACTATGTTGAAAAGAAAACAGGACTTTTCTAGCTGGCTCTTCGCGGCGAAGAGCCTCGTGTGCAGGCGGACGAGGTGGCCGAGAGGTTAAGGCGATGGACTGCTAATCCATTGGGCTCTGCCCGCGTGGGTTCGAATCCCATCCTCGTCGAGAGCGTTTTTATTTTTCAAAAAAGGTCGTAAACGGCGTATGTTGGGCCGTGTAGTGGGCAGAAAAATTGTGTGCTGCCAGATTCACCGGGGCTTCAAATCACTTGAAAAGATATTCCCGCTATCTACAGCCTGAAACTATGGTGAAAAGAAAACAGGACTTTTCTAGCTGGCTCTTCGCGGCGAAGTGCCTCGTGTGCAGGCGGACGAGGTGGCCGAGAGGTAAAGGCGATGGACTGCTAATCCATTGGGCTCTGCCCGCGTGGGTTCGAATCCCATCCTCGTCGAGAGCGTTTTTATTTTTCAAAAAAGGTCGTAAACGGCGTATGTTGGGCCGTGTAGTGGGCAGAAAAATTGTGTGCTGCCAGATTCACCGGGGCTTCAAATCACTTGAAAAGAGATTCCCGCTATCTACAGCCTGAAACTATGGTGAAAAGAAAACAGGACTTTTCTAGCTGGCTCTTCGCGGCGAAGAGCCTCGTGTGCAGGCGGACGAGGTGGCCGAGAGGTTAAGGCGATGGACTGCTAATCCATTGGGCTCTGCCCGCGTGGGTTCGAATCCCATCCTCGTCGAGAGCGTTTTTATTTTTCAAAAAAGGTCGTAAACGGCGTATGTTGGGCCGTGTAGTGGGCAGAAAAATTGTGTGCTGCCAGATTCACCGGGGCTTCAAATCACTTGAAAAGAGATTCCCGCTATCTACAGCCTGAAACTATGGTGAAAAGAAAACAGGACTTTTCTAGCTGGCTCTTCGCGGCGAAGAGCCTCGTGTGCAGGCGGACGAGGTGGCCGAGAGGTTAAGGCGATGGACTGCTAATCCATTGGGCTCTGCCCGCGTGGGTTCGAATCCCATCCTCGTCGAGAGCGTTTTTATTTTTCAAAAAAGGTCGTAAACGGCGTATGTTGGGCCGTGTAGTGGGCAGAAAAATTGTGTGCTGCCAGATTCACCGGGGCTTCAAATCACTTGAAAAGATATTCCCGCTATCTACAGCCTGAAACTATGGTGAAAAGAAAACAGGACTTTTCTAGCTGGCTCTTCGCGGCGAAGTGCCTCGTGTGCAGGCGGACGAGGTGGCCGAGAGGTAAAGGCGATGGACTGCTAATCCATTGGGCTCTGCCCGCGTGGGTTCGAATCCCATCCTCGTCGAGAGCGTTTTTATTTTTCAAAAAAGGTCGTAAACGGCGTATGTTGGGCCGTGTAGTGGGCAGAAAAATTGTGTGCTGCCAGATTCACCGGGGCTTCAAATCACTTGAAAAGAGATTCCCGCTATCTACAGCCTGAAACTATGGTGAAAAGAAAACAGGACTTTTCTAGCTGGCTCTTCGCGGCGAAGAGCCTCGTGTGCAGGCGGACGAGGTGGCCGAGAGGTTAAGGCGATGGACTGCTAATCCATTGGGCTCTGCCCGCGTGGGTTCGAATCCCATCCTCGTCGAGAGCGTTTTTATTTTTCAAAAAAGGTCGTAAACGGCGTATGTTGGGCCGTGTAGTGGGCAGAAAAATTGTGTGCTGCCAGATTCACCGGGGCTTCAAATCACTTGAAAAGAGATTCCCGCTATCTACAGCCTGAAACTATGGTGAAAAGAAAACAGGACTTTTCTAGCTGGCTCTTCGCGGCGAAGAGCCTCGTGTGCAGGCGGACGAGGTGGCCGAGAGGTTAAGGCGATGGACTGCTAATCCATTGGGCTCTGCCCGCGTGGGTTCGAATCCCATCCTCGTCGAGAGCGTTTTTATTTTTCAAAAAAGGTCGTAAACGGCGTATGTTGGGCCGTGTAGTGGGCAGAAAAATTGTGTGCTGCCAGATTCACCGGGGCTTCAAATCACTTGAAAAGAGATTCCCGCTATCTACAGCCTGAAACTATGGTGAAAAGAAAACAGGACTTTTCTAGCTGGCTCTTCGCGGCGAAGAGCCTCGTGTGCAGGCGGACGAGGTGGCCGAGAGGTTAAGGCGATGGACTGCTAATCCATTGGGCTCTGCCCGCGTGGGTTCGAATCCCATCCTCGTCGAGAGCGTTTTTATTTTTCAAAAAAGGTCGTAAACGGCGTATGTTGGGCCGTGTAGTGGGCAGAAAAATTGTGTGCTGCCAGATTCACCGGGGCTTCAAATCACTTGAAAAGAGATTCCCGCTATCTACAGCCTGAAACTATGGTGAAAAGAAAACAGGACTTTTCTAGCTGGCTCTTCGCGGCGAAGAGCCTCGTGTGCAGGCGGACGAGGTGGCCGAGAGGTTAAGGCGATGAACTGCTAATCCATTGGGCTCTGCCCGCGTGGGTTCGAATCTCATCGTCGTCGTAACATTTGATTGTTTTTTTTCTCGGAAACCTCAACCCGTGTCAGTTGGTATATTGGGAAAATTACCGCTGAAGGACGTCACGTTTTACATCGATAGGGATCTGCCCCCGTGTGCACGAATCCCACTGTGGCTGGTGTTAGTTTCTCTTTTGCTGATGCTAACGGGCTGATATAGTGACTGAAAAAAAAAGTGCTTAATGGACGAACTGTACCCTGCCTATTTAGTTGAGGATAAAGCTGTTCTTTTCCCTTCTTAGGAAACCGTAAATAACCATAGAAACAAGTTTTTTACCGGGTGATGGGCCGTGCACTTCTGCAAGGTATATTCTTTTTTTAAAGCGAAGCTTATAGTTTCATTTGCAGTTTTATAGTTATGCATTTTTCATGACCGCTAACGAAAACTCCCAAGCATTTCCCAGCCGTGGCGGCAGCTTGTTTGATGGAAGTGAAAAGCAAAAACGCCCGTGTGTACAAGATTTCGACGCACGTTGAAGATCTCCATGTGGTCCAAATTAATCCTGATTTCTCCACTACGGCGCGCCTCATCGCCTGGATTGTGTCGGTGCATTAAACCCTAAAATCAACCATCCATCCATCCAAAAACTCCCGAGCTCCAAGAACGTCCCGTTGTGCGCGCTATATTATCGCGCGTTCACCACCTAATTCACACGACGTTCAAAGCATGACTTGAACATCAAGCTTATACTTCTCATTACTGAGACATGCATCTTGTGTGGATTAGTTAATAATTAATATTGCCGTCAATCACGCATTATGTTTGTGTAGTTCTGTTTTCTTTTTACCATCCAGAGGCGCCTGTATGGGTTATTAATGTTCCAAGCAAAGTGCATGGACCCTTTCCTTTCTTTTTAATGCCGCACGGGCTATCTTATTTTGACAGGGAGAGTGTCTGGCCCTGATGTCACTAGCCTAGAATAATCTTTTTTGATATCCAGTGTTCCCGTTGTAATTCCACGTTTCGAGAAACAATCGCGCCGAAAGATAAATACTCCCAGGGCAGCCGCCGCGGTATTCGACTCGCCGACACTCGCCTACACACGTCACTTTGACTGCTGCTTCGCCGCAAGTTCTCTCCAATAAAGTTGTTTTTCCTTCAAGACAGCTGCGTCGTCTATGGCTATATGGCAATATGTTCCGTTTTCAAGATCGGTAGAGTCAAAATAAAAGTGTGCGTGTGCGTTTTAAGAGCAAAGCTCTTTAGCAAATCGTTATTTTTCGTGTCCGCACTTAGAACTACCAAGAAATTGCCGAGCGCGGACGTCGCGGTGGCCGCCCGGCAGTTAACAAAACCAACAAAATGCCTAGCTATGCGTACCTGTGCGTACCTGTGCGTACCTCGCCTGTGCGTACCTCGCGACGACCTCCCAGCGTCTCCTGTGGACTTTTGTCAATCCAGCATACCAACTTAGGCAGATTGGCAAAGATTGGCCAAAAAGAAAAACAGTAAAAACTTCAGCTTTCGATGTAATCGTGGCAACACTTGCTCGGAACGAGAAAGGCACGTCATAGCGTACGCCCCTCCAAGGGGATGTCCAATGATTATACCTTCCAAAAAATGAAGGAAGCTCACACTTATAGCAACAATGATGGAGTCAAGGTCGTTGCGGCAGCAGCGAAGAAGCAAATCAGCTGCAATCGTGGACCTAATCCGTCGTAATGGTCGTGAAGGATGCGTGCAGCTTCGCTATACCCTCAAGTCTCTAAACGCTCAATAAAACTTTTAAGAAATGAAGGAATTAAGCTCACACTAATGCGTGAGACTTGAGGGTACAGCGAAGCTGCACGCATCCTTCACGGCCATCACGACGGTTTAGCCAATTTGCTACTTCGCTGCATGCACAGCGACCTTGACTCCATCACTGTTGCTATAAGCGCGCGTGCTCTGCAGTTTCTTGGTATTTTTAACTGCGGACACGAAAAATTACAATCTGCTGGAGCTTCTCTCTGAAAATTTGCACATACCTTTCCCATACATTCCCTGTCATCTCTATGTCTTGTGCTAAAAAGCTCCGATGGTCATCCGCCACCCCCGAGTGGAATGGCGCATGATTTTTTTTTATTCCCGTTCTAGTTTCAACGTTATAAAATGCATTCAAGTAATAACCAATTAGCCCAACTTTCCGCCTTATCACATTTACTTTTCTTTTTAGCCAATTGGATAGCAATGCGTTCATTATTCTAACGCAGTTCATTATTTGTGATTTTCCTGCTTGCCTAGTTCAGAAGAACCCTCTATACTGACACACATCGAGGCAATAGCAGTTCCTGCCGTTTGTTAGCAGCTGATCAAACTCATGCCGCTGCCTTCACGTCTTTTATCTCACTTTGTACGTTTGTACGTTCATAAGTGTAAAGGTGCGAATATTGACGGCAGGCGCTGCGTCAGGGCAGCCTGATTCCGGTGAACGAAAGACCCAGTCATGTGAGAACCTGTCACTTCACTGTGGCGTAATTAACCTCTACGTAACTCAAGACAGAAGATACCAAGAATCTCAGCCCTGTTTCGAGTGCAGCCGAATGATTTTAAGGTATAAGTGCGAAACACTCGGGGTGGAAAGGGCGCGTCTAGCTGCGCACGCGATTGCCGCTCCGCGAACCAGTTTGGTAGCCGGAGGACCTACTGGTCATCGGAAACCGGATTTCTCAAATGTGTCTGCCGCTTTTCTCACCTGGACGTCGATGGTGTAGGCGAGCGGGAGCGAGCCCAGGGCCTGCCAGACGAACTCGAGCTCGGACACGTTGGCCGGCACGGGAACCACAAAGCCGAGAGCGTACTCGTTGCGCCGGCCCTCCTTCACGTAGTACAGCTCCACGTCGAGGCCTGCAGGCAGGGAACCATTGCAAAAGCACGGTTTGGATGTACGCCGTGTCGCTATGTGGTCGGGACAAGCAACACTGAATGGCGGCCACGTTTTCGAGGCGCAATAACCAATGCAGCGATGTGCATTATGAAAAAATTCAGCCCGGATAATGGCGTGGCATGAGTCGACAGGGGGTTTCAAAAGGGGCACTTGCCACCCCCTCCCCCCAATCCGCACCAGAACAATTGCCTCTTCCTCTCGCCCTCTCCCTTTCTCCCGAAATGTAATGGGTCCCCCCCCCCCCCTCTTTACGACAAAATCCCGCCGACAATCACCTGGTGTGGTAACTTGTAAGGTACTGGTGGCTCGTCTGTGGCGGCATGGGAAGATAGTGTGGAATGGCTTCGGTATACGGTACGAGACGGTACAGCAAGGAGCGGTGTGACACGGTTTGTTAAATGGGCTACAATGTAAATTGTTTCAAACAATGGGACGTCTTGTGTCGTCGTAAAACAAACAAAGACAGACATCTCGATAAAGAATATTTCAGGGATGCTGTCGCTGAAAGGCGTGGAGTCGCGCGGCCATGTCTAGGTTAACCGCCAATATTTACGCCGGAAATAAATCTTTTACAAAAATGCGCGCCAGTCCACCCTGTGAAGGTGGTTGGAAAGCGAAGCTGTTAGGACACCCAAAACGATTATTCATGCGACGTCACTTGAATTCTTGCGCGTGGCTCTACAAGAAGTGAAACCAGAGACAGGGGTGAAATTCACTTAACCACACCCTTTGTTACTTCAAAGAAATATTTTTGCTAAGGTTAAATCAATGCATGATTCATGAACGGTGATTTTTTTAGTTGTATTGATTATTGATGAAGCACACTAGTGTAAACTCATTATATATATATATATATATATATATATATATATATATATACAAGAGAAGAAAAACTTCGAACAAGGTAAAAGCACGATTGTGGCCTACGTTTCAGCAAAGAGAACTTGTTTTCCTCAGGGCAATCTCTCGCCTGGCAGGCAGGGTTTATATAGGGGTAGGACCCCAGGTGAAAGGAGAGGGAAAGATGGAAGGGAAATTGAGCAAGCTGATTGATTTCGGAGTGTGTCGGGGGAGAGATTGAGGAGCCAAGAAGGTTGTCTAGTTTAAGCCGCGAAGTAGGTCACACGGAAGTCAGCTGATGGTTGATATTCGTGGAATTTTTGGACAGAAAGGATGAGAGGGTGCTTATTGACCCGCCGCGGGGTATAGGGAAAGGATCTCAGAACCGCCGGAAGCAGACTAGGCGGTGAGGGTGGGGTCCTTATCAGAAACTATCTGCAAGCCTCAGGTCAAAAGAAAAGATAAAGACGGGGGAAAACTAACTAGGTCAAGGAAAAAAGAAAAAAAAAGGAGAAAAAAACAGGGAGGGAAACCACATAAACCCACACACTAAAGAAAAAGCAATGACCCGGCAACTGAAATGGCACGTGTCACCCACGGCAACATTCCTGGAACAGGCCTGTCCTGAAACTCAAAAACGAAAAGATAAAGTTAGAGTGACGTACGGGGCACAAGACCACGCGGAGTAAAAAAAAAGGAGAAATTAAATAAATAAAATTGAATTCCAAAAGCAAAAGTTGGAGGCATGAGGGCGAGTATTAAGCTAGACGCTAAGGAATGAAAAAAAAAAAGAAAAAGAAATTAGGTGACCAGGTACAGAGCAGAGTGAACGGTCATAGACTTTGGATGAGGTATATGCACGAAAATGCCTAATGCTGTATTCCCGGTGAATATCGCAAGGATTCCAAGTTGCCCTTAGACGCATTAATTCCAGCAGGTTCCATGGAGTTGAATTTGTGAATTAAGTAGGATTCTCGGTATTTCCTGTCCCTAGGAGACTTAAAATTTGACTGAAGTATATATAACTTAAGGTCATCAAAATTGTGGCCTGGTTGGTTGAAATGCTGCGCTACAGCTATGGAGGATTTGCTAAGAGTATCTGCCCGGTGACCATTAAGCCGTAGGCTCGTAGGTTGGCTCGTTTCGCCTATATACTGTTTGTGGCACATTGAGCATTCCAACATATACACAATGTTGGATGAAGTGCACGTAAAACTTGAATTAATCTTGTGGACATAATTACTGGCTGTGCTTTTTACAACGCAGTCTGTTTGCAGGTGCCTACAAGTCTTGCATCTGGGGCGGGAGCAGCTGGCTATGACTGGTTGCTTTGAAGGCCCTGTTTTAGCATGCACTAAAATATCTTTTAGATTCCTGTTTCTCCGGTAGGTAACCCTTGGTGCTTCCGGGAAAGTCTTTTTAAGTCGGTCGTTACTGGCTAAAATGGGGTAGTACTTCCGCAGTATATTGTTTACGTTTGGGAGGGCGTTTGAAAATTTAGTTATTAGGGCAGGTGGCCTGGCGCTTTCGTTTTGCCGCTGTTTCTTGAGAACGTCATCCCTTTTGAGATTAGACACACGTTGGTACGCCTGATCGAGCGAGCTTTTGGGGTGGTTCCTGTTCATAAGGGTGGCCTTGAGTTCGTCTAGGTGCTCTACGTAGTCACTGTCATCACTGCATACTCTTCTAAGCCTGGTGGCTTGTCCTACAAAGATCCCTTGTTTGCAGTGTCTGGGGTGATGGCTTTTATAATCTAGGTACTGCTGCCTGTCTGTTGGCTTTCTAAAAAGCGTGGTTTTAAGTTTACCGTTGTCTAGAATGACGGTAGTATCTAGGAAGTTCACTTCTTTTTCAGAATACTGGCAGGAGAATTTAATAGTCGGATGCGAAGAATTGAGATGGGATATAAACGTTTCTAGAGTCGCGCGACCGTGTTCCCAAATCATGAAGATGTCGTCAATGTAGCGGAGGTAAACCTGAGGTTTATGCGGAAAAGAGCTTAATAGGGTAGCTTCAAGTTGCCCCATGAAAATGTTGGCATAGGTCGGTGCGAATGGAGTACCCATGCTAGTTCCAAAAACTTGCAAAAAGTAAGAAGAGTCAAATTCAAAATAATTGAGAGTTAGAACTAGTTTTAACAAAGTTATGTACACTTCTGGTGCATGTTGGTGCGGGTTCACTGATAGAGATTTTGAAATCGCTTCAATTCCGTCGGCGAACGGAATGTTTGTATACAATGCAGCAACGTCAAGAGTAACAAGGAGGGTTCCACTGGGTAGGCGCCCGCCCATATTTATCTCTTCTATTATGCGGAGGAAGTGGGGGGTGTCCTGAACGAATGAAGGAAGAAGAGCCGGAATGTCGGATAGGTGATGATTCAGAAACAGAGATAGTGCTTCGGTTGGGGTATTGTTATTCGAAACTATGGGTCTGCCAGGAATGTCGGCAGTGAACAATAATTCTACGGGGACTTTATGGACTTTTGGGAGGAGGTAAAAACGTCCTGCATGCTTATTATTCGGTTTCATGAAATTTAAGTCAGTAGTCGTTATTAATTCTCTAGATCGTAGATCTGTGAGGGTCTGAAGGATTTTTAGGCTGTATTCCTGGCTCGGATCGTTATCTAAGGGCTTGTAGTGGCAAGGGTTATTGAGCTGCCTATATTTTCCCATAGGTAAAACAACTACACTACCACCTTTGTCGGCTGGCTTTATGACTATGTCGGTTCTGGCTGATAGGCAATTCAGGGTAACTTCTTCCGACGGAGTTAGGTTCTTGCGCTTGTTTGATCGCTTAGTTGTTGCCAAAATTTCTCTTGATACTGATTTTAAGTAGAGATCCAATTCTGGAGATTGATCTACATCTGGAGTCCAAGTGCTAGGAGGGTGGAGGGTGCGTTCGTTAATGTCACGTTGGTCCTGCTTCTCCGAAAAAAACTCGCTTAGTCTCATTCTCCGAGAAAATTCAGTGAGATCTTTGTGTAACTCGTATTCATTCACACTGTTATTTGTGGGACAGAAAGTTAGACCTCGTTCTAGGATACCTTTTTCGTCGGCCGTTAGTGTTTTGGAAATGTCAATAACGTTGCTGGGGCAGGTAGCGAGAGAGCTCGTTTTTTCTATAGGATTATTGGCTGAGGGAGGAGGTTCTATTAAAGCGATCTCTGTATCGAGGGGGGACATTACATGACCTAGTACTTCGTAGGCGCGGCTATTGAGAGGCTGATCTCCTACAGTACATGCTGCATTTTGCGAGGGAAGTTGGTCACGCTGAAACTTAACCGCTTGTTTATTGCTAAGATCATTTTCCTTACGATTTATGAAAATATTGAGATCTAGTTTCTCCTGCTCGGTTAGTGGAAGAGCTTCAATCTGGTCGTTGAAGAGGCTGAGATGGCTAGTGCAGTGTTCTCTAAGAATTTCTAGGAGGGAAAGAGAAGCATTATTCAGAATATCTTGCCACCTGGCAGCTAGTTCAGGAGGGAGCTCACCAAGGGCACATCTAACTTTTAGGCGGAGGCCTTTGGGGATATTTTTGCTTTGGAGATACGAGGAGTACGTTTTGAGATGAAATCTGTAGTTGGTTTGTTTGCCGGCTAGTTTTCGAGCTTTGAGGAAAGAGCGGGATTTAGGGGTTGGAGCGTACGGCCTACTCGGTGGTAGTCATTTGTGTTTGTTCCGAGCAGACCTCCGGGGTGACACTTTTTTGCTTGGAGTCAGTAGTTTAGGGGGGCTGCTAGGGGTGAGGTCCACATCGATGCCTGTTTGGGTGCCTGTTTGCGTTATACTGCGTGTTGGGGTCTGCGTGAACCATGAGCGTGTTGTCTTTGGTGGGTCGGGTTGTTGTTCGCTCACGTGCTGTACAGCTGGTGTTGCGGCCACGTCCACGGTTTGTGTGCTGGCGTCACATGTGCTGCCACAATCGTGCTTTTACCTTGTTCGAAGTTTTTCTTCTCTTGTGTTCTCTACCATCTTCAAAGTTCTACTACTCCCTATATATATATATATATATATATATATATATATATATATATATATATATATATATATATATATATATATATATATATATATATATATATATATATATATATATATATATAAATTTAAAGGACGCTGAAACCCTGTACGATCTCACTTCTCCGTCTCTGCCGCTGCTGAAGGAGACGAGGAAATTGGCGGTAGAGACGGAGAAAGGAGATGCCATGCGTTAGTGTGAGCTTCCTTTAAAGGGAAGCTGAAGCACTTTCCAAAAAAATTGAGTTAGATTAACAGTTTTATAGTTTCTTGCGCGTTGATTCCGAATATCACATTGAAATTTATCGTACATGAGTCCAAGTGGCATTTACCTTGCAAAAAGCGCGGCCCCGTTTGAAAGACGCGCGCTTTTCGTCTTTTGACGCCCCTGATTGGTTGCGCCCGTCATGACGTCAAAGGAGCACACCGTTCGGCCGCGCGGGTTGTCGGAAGCATTGCGAACGATCGCACGGTTGCCTTTGGGGCAATTTAGCTTGCAGTTTAATTTTCGCACATGACTGGATGTTTGTTTTATAATTTCCCGTGCTGTTGGTTCAATTATCTTGGAGCTTAAATTTGCTTTACACGACAGAGAACCCCAAAGCAGTGACTGTGACGTCGACTAGTGGGTTCCATCAAAATATTTTTGAATTAGGCAACCAGCATAGGGGGATTTTATACCTTATGTTAATATTAGGTACTGCCTTAACTGTTTCTTATTATTTATGCCGAAGATTAATGGGCGTTTTATAAACAATCTACCAGCGAAAGCACGTACGTGCACTGCGCGAAAAAATAGCGTTCATGCGCTGTAAACGTATATGCGAGACACATCTTGCCGGTACACGCATAAACCAACAAGCAGACTCTGCTTCCGCATTTTCTTTGTTCGTTGTCGCCCACCCTGCAGCCCCGTTACTCATCCCCGTACACAGACCCACATGCGCGCGCCATTTCGGCAGCGGCGCTACGGCGCCTCCGCAATTGCTAGCTGCACTTCGATGAGTGCCGTCTTACGGCTTCGCATGCATTTATTCTGAAAACACTGCAGCATACTAGTGCCTGCTCAGCATTATTGGCTGTAGTAGGGCTTGATTTTCGCTTGTGCGTTGCGCATTCTGCTACAATATTACGGCCACCTCGTTATAATTAACAGACCAGTCGGACAAGGCAGTTGCGTTGTAGTTACGTTACTTTAGGTAACAATCACCAAACGTTTGGGATAATGAATCGTTGGCCTGTTTCAGCATTTCTAGATTTAAGCATTTACCGCGCTACTCGGACAGAGGCCGTATATTTACTCTTCGCTCCTAATTTTTTTTAGTATCATCGTTATATATATCACCGACTATCATTGGAGCACACTTGAGGTTCAGTGACAACAAGTGCTTGCCAGGTTATAATATGCAGCCACAAGGAATCTTGGGCAAAAAATTAGGCCCCCGCAGTCAACACAACTTATGGCACGGTGGTGGTTCGGAGTGGTGTTTTTTTTTTTTTTAATTCCAGACAAACATCACCTTATCGTGACATGTATACTTGCAAAATAAGTAATCTGGTTGTCTTGGTTCTTTTACTTTGTAGGAATACTGTTTACCACTTAGCCGGGACAGAAATTCTATCAGGATTGGCCCCTTGTTTTAGTTTCGCCAAAAAAAATGTTTTTTTGAACACTGTCCTGAGCCCATAGGGAAAGAAAACCGACGCGTTTAACGAAACAAGTACTATTTCCTGAACAAATGTGACTTGGTTTCTGGAATGGAACGAAACATCCCCGGCCAAAGTACAGCAGTATTCCCCATCCTTCCTAAATCTAGAATCTGATGTGAACATTCACGTCCGTCGCATCAAAAAAAAAAAACCGCATTGGAGCGGTTTACAAAGTATTTAACGTAGTGTAGTATATTCTCTGTCATCAAGCACAGCCACCTCGGCTGTCGCTTCCGTATGTTATCAAGCATCCCGGCGTGGCATTATTCTGCTTAGGAATACGGCATGATAACGTATGCCTCGTTTGGCGTTCGTGCGTATACTTTTTGAACACGAAAATTGTACAAATGAGTGCTATCAACCACAACAACAACAAGTATCATTCACAAGGAAACACGGCGAAAAGAGCATGGCCGAGGCGGCAGAATCCGGCCGGAAGTCCAGGTATGACGTTTTTCAGCCGGTTTTCGCCCGCGCTCTTCGGTCTTCCGGCATCGCGCGGCGAGATGGGGCGGGGCATCGGGCCCACTTTTGTTTGCTCATTGCGCCTGTTACGAATGGGCCAGCGCCGCAGTACTTCCCCGCATCACTCCTCGGCTGTGCGGCGAAGCCACTCGTGCGCCTTCGAAAACAGGCGCAATCATGTCGGTGACAAGTAGCGACAAGCCTCGTCAGACGCTTCGCTCTCTGCGCATTCGGCGGCTGCCTGCGGCGGCTGAACTTCGGCGGCTGCCTGCACGGCTCGTCTCCACGCTCTTCAAGGACACAGAGGCAGGCCCCGGTGATCGCAACGGAGTCCTCCTCTCTCCCCTCTCTCGGACTCAACGTGCCCGAGGCTATGAACAGCTTACGAACTCTGGAAAGAGTGTAGTGCGTGTTCCCACGTGTTGCGTTTGACCGTTACCGCTTTCGGGTATAAATAGAGCTCCCAAGCGTTGTAAACCATTCCTGTTAGAGCAGCGAATCGATGTTGTCGCTCTGCTCGAGTCCTGTATTGTAACCTCGCCCGTCGGGGCATTGTTCTTTGGCTTCGGCTCACCTCTCGCTATGAAGTAAACAGTTACGTTAGCCTACGGCTTCTGGACTTCTTCACGGCTGCAACAGCGGCTGGCCGCTCGCATCATACACGCTACCACTCGTATGTCGGAGGCCACGGAGCTCGGATCGGGTGCCCCCGCCCGGTCGCAACACGCCGCTTCTATTGCATGTATTGCGAAAATATTTCGTACACATGAACTATTCAATGTGTACTTGCTGCTAGTCAACTTTTCTTTTAATTCTAAAACCGCTTCACCTTCCCTTTAAGTTTTATAACTCTTAGCGCGTGCGCAAGGTGCGTACACGGCCGCTGCAGGTGCCTTGGGCGGAGCGCACAGCGACGCGAGGGGTCGCGTGGCACAATCACGTGGTCGCTCCGTTTCTGTATTCCTTCCAGGTTCGATTCCTGGCGGTGCCAGGAATTGGATTGGATTGGGAAAACTTCTTTGGGGCCTGCGAATGAAGTCCTATTGCTAGGTCTTCATGGTGGTGCCAGGAACTTCTTTTATTTGTTCGCGGGAATTTTATGTTGGCACCAACGGTCGCGACAGAACTCTGGGACTCTGGGGGGTAGAGGTAAAAATCTTCGCTTAAAAAAAAAATTCAGCGCCTTTGCACTCTGTGAAGGAGGGAGACCAGCGCAGCTGCTAGTAGTTTATCGCTTGGCTACAAACTCCTCTCAAACCGTGCAGTCACGCCGGGGGAGTATACTGTGCCATGCCTCAAAGCGGTATTCGAGGTCCCGACGGGAATCACGCTTATGCTTGGCGTCGCGGCCCGATCGTCGTCGGTGGTCTCCTCCCGCCGCGTTTGCGCCATTGCCTCCTACTTTTTCTTTATAATTAGGCCTCACTGTGCAACACACAATGTGAGAAAGCCAGCTCACAAAGACCATGGCTTACTCCGATCAACTTGAAGAAGGTTTCGCTTGTAAACACAAATGCATTGCAAAAATACTTTTTTGGGGGGAGGGGGAAGGGGGGGGGAGTGGACGAAGAAGGCTTCACTTCCAAGTACAAACGCATTGCAAAAAAAAATCTGTGGTTGATTCCTCTGTCATTGGAATCGGTAAAACACGAAAGGGAAATGTGCAGCGAAATCTGCAGCTGAGCATGATTTGCGGGTCGGCGGCTGTCTTGTGCCTGTGCTTGGCGAGTGACGTCCTGCTGGCGGGTCGCTTCGGCAAAGGGTCACTGGCGTCATTTCCGCGACGGATATGACGTCAGTGAAATCATGGTGTATCCTGGCATTAAATCATTTTGTGTTAAAATGTAAAACCCGAAAACGAACAACCCGAACTATAACGTACGCTTTGCTTCCCCGCAAATGTTGCTTCCCCGCAAGAAGACCCTATCTGCAGGTGTGCACCCTTTACAGGCCGCTTGCTTTGTTGTACTGGCGTGACTTCCGTGATGGATATGACTTAAGTGAAATCATTGTGAATCCCAAAATAAAACACTCTCGTGTTTAAAAATATTTTAGGGGAAATATACGCCTTTTTATATCAAAATATGAAGCATCTTTTCTCCGTTACGCACGCAAAAAAAAAAAAAACTGGTAGATACCCTGTAACAGCTCCGCTGCAAAAAAAGAAAACGATGTGAGGCCTTTTTTATCAAATGATAAATAGGCAAGTACTGTTGTGACATTTATGAAGTCATCTATAAAGTCACTCACGATTAATGACTACATTGTGAACGACACTAGTGATATAATGGATCGCGAACATGGCGTATACGATACACGGCGAACGATTCTAGCAGGGGACATGATGCACAAAGCAAACACGTGCGCGTACACGAAACATGGGCTGCATGTTGAAAGTACAAGCACGTCGTGCTTTCCTGCTAAACCACGAAGTCACGCGCGTGTGAGCGTAATTCTTTTTTAAGATAAACTAAAAGAGAGACAAAGTAAAACCCAATTTAAGATATGAGATTATGCGTTAGCGCTGGCTGACGGACCTTTTCTAATTCGGAGGCTCTAACCGCAGTGCCATTATGAAAGTAAAAAAAAAAGCTATAGCTCTATTAATACACAGACGCCACTATTGAATTTCTTACCAACGCGTTGGCACACCATGAACGGCGTGTGTATAGATTTTCCGCCACCACGTGGCGCAAAAATTGTCTTTCCGTTAAGGTCGCCATACCCGTTTTTGGCCGTGGCTGTACGTGCGCGATGGTACAGGAGATAAAAGACTCCTTCCAGTGGTGCGCCGCGAAAGCTAACCTTCATCATGTCATTTGGGCCTGTCCACAACACCCCATCCGCACAACACCCATAACAGAATTAGCACATATTATTTGGAGCAGTGGGAGGCAAAGCGGCTCAGCCCAGACGCGGAGTCGAAGCCAGTCGTCCTACTGGCTGAGGATGCGGCTAAGGCTCATGGGCTCCTGGCCGCCATCTGATGGGAAAGCACCCGTGGGACATTCCATTCAGCTACTCTTGTCCCCCGGCTTTGGGCACAATAATTTTGATTCACTCAACGTCGAGTCACTCGCTCATAGGAAATAAACGTTCTGTGAAATCCATCCGTAAATGGGAAATGAACAATGTCTTGAAACTGTGGCTGAGCGTTTTTAGAACAGCCAGACGTTATAGAAAAATAAATTGCGGCCGAAATAACTGAATTATTCCTGAATGAAATGTGTCATCATGTGAGGAGTATATAGAGTCCTTGTGCACTTTCTTGCTCAATCTCTCCGCTCACAATTTATAATTACAATGCTTTACCCTATATTATGGCTGTGCTCCAGTCAGAGTGTCTTCTCCAGGGGTATACATAGAACGTGTACATTAATTGTAAGCGGCTATCTATGTGCCAAAAAAGGTATAGTGCAATCAAGACCCCCCATTACGCTTTGCGAGCATTGCAGCATCTACATTTCGGTGGCAATGCAGCAATTGATTCTGTAGCATCTCGGTACCCAATGGACGGGAATATAGTTATATCGCATACGGATATCGGTGAGCCGTCGTTCGGCCACCTGAGAGCAAGGCACCGTGCGCCGCTGTGTTATAGTGAACTGCAGCTATGTTTTAAGCCCGAATGGCGAAGCCGAGCTCGTGTTACACTCAGCCAAGCCAAGCACGGATAACTGCGGAGATCTAGGTCAAGACGCACCTCCGTTGTTTTAGGGGCGAAGAACGTTAGGGGCTTCGGCTGTCGGCATCTGATGTGGTCACAGTACTAAAACACCGGGACACTCGTTTACCAACGCGTTGCGCTAAAACGTAACGCGTACTAAAATAACACACCCGGACACTCGTTTCCCCACGCCTCGGAGGCCTCGCGCTAGAATGTTTCATCTCCATGGGCAAAAAACGCGTTCTAAAATAGCGCACCGGGACACTCGTTTTCCAACGTCTCGCGCTAGAACGCTTCGGGCTTTTAAGACACGAGACTTCAACAGCAAAGCTGTATACCTCTACCCCCAAGGGTTTCATCTCAATGGGCAAAAATGCCAAGGCGTCAAGGCCTAAGACGCCGAGCACTCAGCATAGAAACCGCATTATACACTTCATCATAGCTTCGAAACCGCTTCGACACCGCGTCATACACTTATGCACTGCACGCTTCGCCCCTCCTCAGGTTTCACGTTAGTGGAGATCGCCCGTTTTTGTTTTTCAACGGCCACCCTAAGACCAGCCGCGGTTGTAGAGCCATCTCCTTGTACAGAGGCCACCGGCTACAGAAGAGAGAGAGAGAGAGAGAGAGAGAGAGAGAGAGCTTTATTGGTCATCTTTGCTGAGTGTAACCAAGATACACCAAAAAATGAGGAAATCGTGCAAAGAAATGGTCAGGCAGGCACGTGGGGTTTCTCATAAGTACTGTAAAGATCGCCTGTTCGCGCGGTAGCGCTGTCCGTGTGAAGATAGATAAAAAGTAGTAGAGGTATGCGAATATTCTAAACTGCGAATACCTTGCGAATAGTGTTTTATATTTGGTTTGATTAGATCGGCGGCGAATTTTACCGTTCGAAGTATTCCAAGGTTTCGAATAACAGAGCAGTAAAAGGTGGCTCTGCCGCACGACGTGCTCCTCTGGGCTTGCTTCTTCGCATGACGCCTAAGCTGTGCAAAGAAGCCTGACACGTGCAAGTTTTGCGAGGGTGAGGGTATCCATCCAAATCTACATGAAGGGAATATTGGGCTTTCAGAAGCCCTAGGATTTAAGGGTATCACAGAGGAAGTTAACTTCAAGGCTGTCGAGGGGACGAAAAGAAGATTAGAATGCTGGTGGACGAAAAGCAGAGAGGGGTATATTGCCTAGGACAGTTACCACCTGTAACAGAAAAAAAAAGTATTTTGTGCCTAATAAGCTTTTTGTGCCTGCCCTAAGCAGCGCTAGTATTGAACCAAAAGTGTATAACATAGGTATATAAGTCCTTTTTGGTAAGATGACATGTCATCACCCCGATACAAAGTGGAAACCAATAGAAATCATCATAATCATCATCATCATGCGCGAAACATGTGTATGCTGCTAATTCGATATTATGCTTGATGAAATGAAACGCTGTTTGCGTAAAAATTTTTGCTGACTTCCATTTCCGCCGTCCGCGATGGGCAGGTCGCTATCTATTAAGCCGGTCGTGCGCTGGACACCCACTTTCGCAGGGCGGGATGGCAGCAATTTTCTTGTCGATGCCGCCTACTACTGTATTCCTCTTGGTAGAGCTTCCTGCTGTCGGGCACGGTGATAAAAGTGAAAATTAGCGCAAGCCTCGTTATAGAGGTGCCACAGCAGACTCGCGTCGTTATCTAACTCGGGTCGCCTTTCGCGCCGATAACAAGCTTGCATGCACCGGCGGACGCGAAGGCGCGGGAATTGGAGCTGCAGATTGGATCTGCCATGCCTTCAAACGGAGAACGTAACGACTGGGACAAAGGGAAAACAGACTGAAACGAAACGCTATCGAACAGAACAGACGCCAATGCTCAGACGAGAAAATGCAGAGGGGTCCCGAGCCAATCGCGGCCAAATGCGGCGGGGTGGCGGGTGAGTCGTTCTCGCGCTGCACGCCGAGGGGGGGGGAGGATGACCAAATCTGAAAGCGTTTGTCGCGCGATCACCGGCGCGCAGGATTGCTGCTGCCGCTGCCGGTCGTCGTGCCGAGTAGCGTGTTCCTTGGGCCGCTCCACAGGTTGGAGGGAGGGGAGGGTTCCGTGAAGGAGTGAAGGAGGGTTTGCTTTTCCGCCCAAGGAGGGGGGCGACGCCAGGACGACGCGGATCGATGGTCCGTCGCCGCGGGCAACGACGCTCCGGGCGCCTCCTCCCGCCTCCAACGCTCTCCTCGCGCGCTGGCTTCGCGGTGTTCTGCTATCGCCACCGTCCAGACAGGGCCAACTCTCAATGGTTCCCCCCGACAATAAACGGGAAATGAAAACACTGCGCTGCTTTCTGAAGACAGGAAATAAAACAGAAAGCGAAGTATAAACGCAATTCGTAGATATCTTGAAACAGCGAATCGTGTATCAATGCTGCATGATCCACAAGGCATCGTGTCTGGGTGGCGATGTTGTACTCTCCCCCCTCACCAACTCCAAGGTTCTTTCGCTGGCTGCGCCTGCTCACGCTGTCGGCTGATCCGCTTTGAAAATTTCAAGGGGGTCGCGACGCGGGCCCCTTTGTCCTGTCTTTTTCCCGTTGCGTAGCTGCTTCTCTCGCTTTATGGCGGCGACGTGTTGCCCCCGCCGAAAAGCGCAAGGGCGGGAACGTGAGGTCGAACGAGCGAGCGCTGGGTGAGGACGAAAAGAGTGAGCAATTGAAGGAATCACTCACGACTAGCTCTCTTCATTCATCTTTCGTTCGCGTCAGCACCCTGTCAGTCCCTAACCAAGTTACTTGCCTTTAATGAAGTGATGATCGCAACGCGGGAGAAGGGCTAGTTGACGGCGGTGGTGACGTTTATTGACAGCTCATCTTGCGAAAAAAAAAAGAGTATTGCTGCCTGGTTCCGCGACGCTGTCGAAGAACAATGATGGAAACAGACATTGCTACAACGGTTCACACTGTGTCGCATTTTTAAGTAATGCTCCAGATTTTCCCTATACCTAGTTAAATAGTTTTTCTCAGCATTGCCGCTTTTGTGGAGAACCGGGAGACTCTCAAGCGTATAGTGGGTCAGGGATTTATACACCCCCCCCTCTCCCCCAAAAAGGGGGGGGGGGGGGTGGCTGCGACAAATCCACCCTGAACTGTCCTCGCCCCCCAACCTCCACCTTTCCATAGAGCTTTGGAGAGAGCCTTGGCCAGCTCCGGCCTCGAAGATCAACCACCCTTGATCGGAAGAGCTGCCTACGTGGCCCCAAGCTCAATGCATCCTGGAATGAGGACGTCTCTGTGAAGACTTCCCTCGGTTTCATGCTTTCATCAAAAGTTATCCTCTCCCTCTCCCTCCCTCCCTCCCTCCCTCCCTCCCTCTTTCCCCTCTCTCTCTCTCTCTCTCTCTCTCTCTCTCTCTCTCTCTCTCTCTCTCTCTCTCTCTCTCTCTCTCTCTCTCTCTCTCTCTCTCTCTCTCTCCTTTTTTATGTTAATTTGGTGCCTAAAAACAGGAATACCATCACAAAACAGCGCGTGACCCGCACGCCCGCCGTTTCACCCAATGTTATCCTCGGTGCGCGAGCCTCTCAATTTTCCCCTTTTCGCCTGCGTTCTGACAGCCGAGTATATCACACCCACTTCGTTCCTCGCCCTATAACCTGCGCCAAGAAAGTCGCGTTCCAGGGTCGTTGATGATTTATTGCTGCGAGTCTATTAAGGGGTGAAACGCGCGGAAGACACTTCCGTTGGCGTGCATCGTCCCACACAGCCGCCTCTCGCGCTGCGAAACGACGTTAGAGCAAAACAAAAAAAAACAATGAAGAAAATCTGTAGACCGGGGAATCGCAGACCTCCATAATAAGTTAGCGCTGTACCGAATGTCATACATCTTATTTCTCGAAATTAATCCGTTTATCTTCCACGGATGGTCGGCCCGATATAAGGGGCCTTGGCCCCGCGTTCACTTTGCAGATTACCAGCACGCCCCCTGGTAGTAGTACAGAAGAACACGGCCACAGCGCGAGAGGATAACGAGCGCTGTATACATAAACTACGAAGGGGTCGATCGACGGCCGGGTCTCGGATCGTTTACTAGCGCCTTCACGCCGGGAGGGAGTCGAGAGAAGCACGGGGGGAGTCGTCTGGGCCGGCGAAGAAGGCGTCCCGATGACCGATGAAGTGTTTCGTCGCCGTGCATGTCTTGCTGGCCTGTCGAGCTTCTGCGAAACACTAAGACGAGGGGGAGGTAGGCGTGGTCGGCGAATCGAGCCGGCCTTTTATAAATACGGCCACATCAACATGCCAAGTCGCGTCAAGAAAATGGATTACTTCCTTCGATGCGTCGTGGTTTACTTGTGCGGGGAACGGCGCGGGAGACGGGAGGGGTGCAGAGGATAAGATGTAACTTGGAACGTTGAGCTTTTAGGACTCCATGTATACAGTTCAGAATGTAAAAAAAATGGTTTCTGGCTATTAGAATAAATATACGATTAGGAGGTCACAACGAAAAAGAATACGTTAATCGACCAGGTTTAGGGGCACTCCCTAAGGTGGAGTACGTTCCTGCGAAGGAACTTTTCACATCCACCTTAATGCAGCCGTGCGGCTACAAATGAAAGCTGTACAGCTTCCTCAGTAACTTCGAAGTTGAAGAAAAATTCGTCCTGGACCAGGATTCGAACCTCGGATCACCGCCTATGTAAGGCAGTCGCTCTACCAACTGAGCTAACCAGAAAGAAGTTTCTGAGCAACTTTTCTGAGGATGCTGTACAGCTTTCCTTTGTAGCCGTAAGGCTGCATTGAGGTGGATGTCAGACGTTCCTTCGCAAAAAGAATATGTTTAACAATAAAAACTATGAGAAAATCCGGTACCCGCGGATACGTTGGAGTAAGTCAGAAAGTCCGCTCTCAGATAGGTATACAAGAGCGCTTCCGGCGTGAGGCAGAACATGAAATAAACCTGGTGATTTACCTAACTGGTCTAAAAGATACCAAAGCACTGCTGTTTACGAAAACAATGTGCACAATTGATCCAGGGAATTTTTTTTCCAAAAAACAACACTGCACTTGGCAAAACCCAGTCGAAAAAGACAAGAAAATTTTCTGTAGTTTGTCGTATTTTCGCATGTCGTGCTGTCGTCTTGTCGTATTCTTGTCGTGTCATGATACTGGTGTTCTGTCGCGTGTCGTATTGTTGTCCTGATTTTGATGTTCAGTCGTGTCCAATTCCTGTCTTGTCGTGATCCTGATGTTCCATAAGTAGTTGCACATATTTTTAATGTTATTGCCCATTGTGAAGAGTAGCGTAAATGGCAGTTCTGCTGCAACTACAGCAATATTTGTCGTTGAGAAAATTGACTTTGTCGTTACGACAGAAATGTTTGTCGTAACAACAGATGGCTTTGTCGTAACAGCTGGACTTCTGTTGTCACAACAAAGTTTTCTGTCGTGCGACAGGAATTCTTGTTAGGTTTTTGCGGTATTCCTATTGTGATTTTAGACTGGGAAAAATAAAATAACTGGTCAATTTCTAGGTCTCGAACCCTGGCCGTTATCGTCACAAACCGTGACTGTACACTTCGACCATGGAAGCCGAACAATGTGTTGGGACTGCATTTATTAGTTGCTGAAGAATAGCATCACGGCACAACACCTCGGCGGAGTGCCGCCAAACCCCCTAAAATAGAGCTGTAATAAATGTTTTTCCAGTCAAGCCCAAAATAGCGAGAGTTCTTAAGGTGTTCTAGTGAGTGGCACTTGATGTATACAGAGAATGTAGGCCTTATACAGGAAGGAAGGAGTAGGCAGGAAGTACCAAAGGCCAACGTTGTGAATAAAGACGCTGCTGCGCACACCTGCTCCGCAAGCTCTACGAACTTCGAAGATGCGGGCCGTACTTCACAGGGAGCATTGAATGGCCCATTGCGCGGGAAAGCCGGAGTTGACAGTGTCTGTAGCAGCCACGAAACGGCTCCTAACCCCACGTACGCTTCACTTCATAGCGCGTGTTTTTGCATTAATAAAACTAACACAAAGGACCGCGCTACTGGGCAACACCTCACGTGGAAAGCGGCGAGTGCGATGGGGGTTGAAGAAGCGAGGCGCCACTAAGGCAGCGTCGCGTGGGCCTTCTAACAGCTTTGGATTGGCGTAAAAATGTCAAATAAACTTCTTTAACAACAACCCCCACGACGCAGCAGTCGTGAGCGAGCAAGGCCGCTCCGCGTCATATCGCGCTAATGATTTCGGTTTGCAACCAATATGCTAACAAACGATCTATAAAAAATAACCGGTACTAATTCCATGGCAAAACTCAGTGTACAGTCACGCATATGAGGGAAACAAAAGCCACGCCGTTACAAAAAAAAATATAAAGAAATGGCGCGAGGAAGAAATTTCATGGCGTCGATTTTTGAACATGCAGGTGATGTTGATATGTTGTCTTCTCTCAGTAATCCTGCTTGAAAGAAATAAAAACAACCGCCACGCTGTCAAACATCAGCTTCACGTGTATACCAACAAACGGCGTTAGAGTCTAGAACGGGAGGGCAGTCTGCTCCATGACGCTTGCATGCGGGGCATAGCGCAATCAATCGAGACGCGTCGAGTCCACCTACAGTGAAGGAGTATGAACAGGGCTTATCCCGCATCCCCAAGTTTGATCTCTCCGTGCAGCGTCAGGCAAGAAATGCGGCGATCTAATGGAAAAGGGTTTAACGGTGCCGTACCCGAATGTAGCGCTAAATCCCCTAACCCCCGCACAAGCAGCCGACAACTCGTCAAGTTTGCGAAGCCGGTGTGATTAGTGCCGGAGCTCCGAGGTCGCTGTGGCGTGCCGCCTGGTCACGATCAATAGACGCCGAGCTTCAAACGCGTGTGCGACAAAAACAACACCAAAAATAAAATAAATAAATGAAGGGCAAAAAAGCGAAAAATCTTCCCCTTCTGAGTAGCTGTCCTATTGGTCTAAACCGCTTGCATGGGGAGGTCACTTTTCCTCCGACCTCTTGCGCGTGACTGGCACGGCAGCATGACAATTCAAGCTCTATTCGAACAGCGTGTCTCTGCGCGCGTTTTCAGTGCCCAACGCTCTGAATAGTCGATATTTTTATGCGAATGTTCCGACGCCCTTCACGCGGTTTTCTAAATAAGTTCCTTAGCAATCGTGGTGACTCACAACTGCTCTCTTGAATATTCCTCTTTGTTCACGGCGTTGAGCTGCGCTAAGACGCTAACAATGTGCACAGCGCCAATCTTTCGTCTTCCCCGAGCTGTATTGAGGCTATTCTCTCTGTTTTTGTAAACTGATGGCGCGTACCATCAATGACACTTACCGTTTCCGTATAACTCCCGAAACACAAAAATAAAATGGCGGACTTGTATCGAAACTTCTCTCTCTCTCTCTCTCTCTCTCTCTCTCTCTCTCTCTCTCTCTCTCTCTCTCTCTCTCTCTCTCTCTCTACGTGTGTGTACGTGTATAGACGAATAATGCCGCAACTTTTTTTTTTTTTGTAAAAGCGGAATATTCGTTAAATCGAAACATCGCGAGAACGGTTACCGAAAATGTCAAATTTACTTTGTGGTGAAAATTTCCGTCTTCCTGCCTTGTGTGCGAGGTTGATAAACGGAGCCTTTGCGCACTTCTGCACTTATCGTAGCTTGCCATTGCAACAGCATCCTCCAACTCCTTGTTATGCACCACCCGTTCTTGCCCCACGCGGCTACAGCGAGACCAAAGTCAGTCCTTTTATACAATCGTAACCTGTTAGTGCGCTTCATTTGCCCATTCTCTGTCTCGGTTACAGAAAACGTTGCCGCGGAACGGGTAGTCTTCCTAATTTCTCCCAGGACGTCAGAGTTCGATTCGGGATGCCGGTCAACTTTGGATGTCGATTACAGGCCCATATTGTGTGTAATCTGTTTGGGTAACCTCCGAGGTGTTCAGTGGCTAATGTGTTAGTCTGTATCTGTCAGAGGAGGACGGACTGCCGCCTTGTCACTGTACGATGGGGGGAGGAATGTACCTTGTGCTGTGCGCGAAAAGACTCGAGGTATTCGCGCGGGCTGAAAGACGGCTGTGCATCGCATAAGGTTTACGAGAGCTGGTCAGGTGCCCGGTAAATAGTAGCTCGGGCGAGCGTATGTGCCCGCTCATTTCCCGCCAAACTCTCGTGCCCACGAGTCCAAATAATGTGGAACGTGTATGTGCGCCCTGGACTAAGGGTGCTTAGGAAAAGAATGTTCGCTTCCTTCCTTCCTTCCCAATTTCTGCCTGTACTCCTTGAAAAAGCTTCGTAAAATCGGGTTGGACGGTCCGTGTATGAAACATTCCTCGGGGCACTTAAGTCTGCTAGCGTATTTTGAAGGCGATAGCGTTATAGCTTTCCCTGGTGATGCTTATCAGATTTCTCATAGAGCTACATCATGTTTGCAGCTCGTCATATGCTTTCGTCTCTTCGTCTCTTGGCGCCAGCTACTTCGGCAGCCAGACTAGCAACACAACTAGCGGCAGAGCTAGCAGACTAGCGACAGTTTCCCCATAACCACAGTTCTCCGTGGCTGGCGTAAACGCGTTCTGTTCACGCGCCGTCACGTTAAGGCATTCTGCGACAGGACATCAGCGCGGCACGCGCTGGGGTTACTCCTCCTGCACCGATGGCAACGTGTTGATGTTGCGTGGTGCTAACACTCGTTCTTTGTAGACCCGGGCTCGAATCCCATAAACTTTCATGTGTCGATTTTTTTAACCTAATTGATTTCTAAATTGACCTACATGCGAACTTTTGGCGCAAATTCTGACATTTTTGTGAGTGTTTTTTTTTCCTCATTACAGCTGAGGTCATTTTCTGCGCCTTAAAACACCGCTTTTTCTCATAATAGGGCACTTAAGGCTTTGGCCTTAAAACGTGTACGTACACTAACATCGACCGCAGCTCGTGTCACTTCCAAAACGATTTGAGGTAAAATTGAATAGCATTTCAAATGGGATAGCATTCGTAGTTACGGAGGAACACTCGCAGCTGTAAATCAAATGGCGAAGAGAGGGAAGGGAAGAGCTAACAGTGAGAAGGGAAAAGCAGTAAATATGTATTAGTTCATTCCGTCTGTTTCATCTTACGTTCATTCTGCGTAGCTAGGAATTTATTTATTTATTTATTTATTTATTTATTTATTTATTTATTTATTTATTTATTTATTTATTTATTTATTTATTTATTTATTTATTTATTTATTTATTTATTTATTTATTTATTTATTTATTTATTTTTAAATACCGTGCAGGCCCCTATTGCAGGACATTGTGTAAGGGGGGTAACATGAAGTGTCGCGACAGAATTGTAAGATAACATCAAATTTCGAATGAACAGAAAACGCAACAACAAATAACGCGTTATATGTCAGTAAAGCGAAAAAGAAGATAACGTACAAAGAAAAAGATCATTTAAAATTGCACATGGCAGACTGAAGGCAGATGAGCACGTCCTAGAAATATCGTCACAGTAAAAAAAAAAGAAGGAAAACTGTGGTTGATTCCTCTGTCATAGGATCTGTAAAACACGAAAGTGAAATGTGCAGTGAAATCTGCAGCTGAGAATGATTTGCGGGATGGCAGCTGCCTTGTGGGTGTGCTTGGCGAGCGACGTCCTTCTGGCGGGTCACTTCGGCAAAGGTGTACTGGCGTCATTTCCGTGACGGATATGACGTCAGTGAAATCCTGGTGTATCCCGGCATAACACACTTTCGCGTTAAAATATAAAACCCGAAAACGAACAACCCTAAGTATAACTTACTCTTTAGTACTAAAGGTTACTTTCCTGCAAGAAGACCATGTGTGCAGGGGTGCACCCTTTACAGGCTGCTTGCTTCGTTGTACTGGCGTCACTTCCGTGACGGATATGACGTATGCGAAATCTTCGTGTAGCCGGGAATAAAGCACTTTCGTGTTAAAAAAACACTGACGAATCCTCTACACAACTTTAGTAACACTGAAAAACGGGCGTTGGTAAAGGTTTATCTTGTATTTCTTTTTCCCTTTGTCCCGTCCGTTTTAAGCTTCGAAGGTGAACCCCAACACAACGCGTGAGGGGAATACAGCAAAATCTGTGCATACCGTCTGAGCGTAGAAGACAGCGGCAGTTATGACAGTTTGCGGTTAGCTCCTTGTCCAAACTCCTGCGTCGACGAAGACGATCACAATGTTGCTATGACGCGTCTTTGTATTTAGCATAGTGCATAATTTTAGCGTATAATGTGTGTGGGGGGAAGGGGGAGAGGGAGGGCCCTTTCAAAGAGCGAGATTCTTTATTGGTATGATCGGCAAGGAAGCGTGAAATGTAGCACTATTCCAAATTCCAGTTTGTGCTTAGAGCGTCGAAGCAGCGCCTGAAACGCGCTGTAGCGGAGAACTACGGATGCTGCGTCATCGTCGTACCGATGAACATTTTCGTATTCAGTATCCACCATAAGTGCGGCCTGCTCGGGTGGTAACCGAACATCTTGCTGCTAACAGCACAACGGCTTGTAGACGCCACAGCGGCGAGTGTGGCGCTATTTCAAAGATGACACGAGTGGACGGGCGCCATGCGCCATGACAGCACATTTCAGTTGCGCGTAGTGGGGGAGAACGTTGGGTCCTTGTGCAGGGCCGAGGAGGAGTGGGAGCGGAGGCAGAGACGCGTGCGCCGGCCATGCTGCGCCCCCTCTCCCTTCGCATGGCAGACGCTAATCCGGAGATAATGAGCGGATCCGACGGCCCGCTCTAATTTACCTGCTGTCCTTGCCTTTGCTGGTAAGTTAATATATGTACATATACATACACCCAAAGGCGGCTTCGGCTGAGGGAAGCGATTTCCCCCGAGAGGAGTGGAGAAGGCAAGCACTTCGCAATTGATCGCAGAACCTTCCGTTGCCATGCCCACATTGACGCTTCACGTAGTCAGATGGCTTTATTTCTTTTTTCTGCGTTTCGAAGTTATTTTCGAAGTGTTTTTGTTTCTTATTGCGCTTTAGTGGCACCACTTAAATTTTATTTTTGCGTGTAAATTTGGGTATGATGAATTAACAATAGTAATCTTCGTTTCATGCATGTATCCCCCTGCCCTTTCCTTTTTCCCATTCCGGAGTGTTTCGTATTTACTCCCAAAAATTACCACTGCAAAAAAAAAACGTACGTTTCTAAGCGTGAATTTTCTTAGTGGGCAATTAGTTAATGCAATATCTCCAGACGTATTAGTGAGTAATAAATCAGCCCAGGAAATGATAGATATTCAAAGGCGAACAACAAGGAAAATAAAGGTTGTTAGTCACATTTGTGGGCGCGAAATATATGTACCGGTGGTCCATCATCCATTTTTACATCAACTTCAGCTCTTCCGCCATCTTACTTTTTGATTGAGTGAAAATAGTAAGAATTATGCATCGGTAATCAGCTAATATGTGACGTGCCATGGGCGTTGTGGGGCGTGTTCACTCCCTTCATTTCGACATGTCGTAATCTCACGATGGGCTGCTTTTGACGTAGCGCTAATGAAGAATTGAAGCGGACCGGCTGGGCGCATTAAAGCACTTCGTCTAAAATGAAATTTCGCTTTTTTTTACTGTGAGTTTATTCGCGGTACCACCAACGAAATACAGCATTTCGCGAGGGCACTACACCCAATTCGGCAGTTGGCATCGCCTTGAAAGCTTGCTTCCCCGCATAATTACAATTATGGCGGTGAAGACAGCTTCACGAAGGGAAGAGTAAAAGATAGGGCGCAGAAAGATCTGGGGAGGATTATGGTTTGCTACGGAGGGGAAAAGGATATACGTTGAGAACTGAGAGCCTGACTGTCATCTCTAAATCTTTCTGACTTGTTCGTCAGTTGCTGGCAGCAAAAAGGGGACGAGAATAAATGGATCGCTTACTCTTTTTTTTTTTCGCGGCAGGACTCAATTTGGTTTCAAGATACATTCGTGAGCGGCTGTGGGTTTGGTGCAGAATATTATAAGAATCAAAGTTTGTGCCGAATGAATATTAGGAATACATTTTGGTATACCGCAGCAACTTGACACCAAACTGTGGCTCTTCGCGGCAAACTACGGCGTGGCTTGACGTCACGCTTTGAGGTCTGACTACGTCAACTGGTAGCCGCACCTTAATGTACAATGGGTACAATGAGCACTATTTTCAGTGGTACCGGTTGACGACGTTAGATTTGAAAGCTTGATGTCAAGCCTAACGTCCTATATTTAGGATTAACATTTCGTAACCTTCAAGTTGAGCCTTAGGATGTGCCGAGCAGCGTCCTACTCATTGTGCGTGGAGCTCCTTCGGGTACCATTACCATTGGTACCATTGTGGGTGCCATTGTGGTAATAGTCAATGTGTGTACCATTGACTATTACAGTCTTCAAAGCGTGACGCTTGACGCCGGCCTGACGCCGGGTCGTCGAATATCCGCGTCACCGCCTCCCTTTGCTGCCCATCAGATCTTTGTGCAAACGAGTTACAAACTGTAAAATAAGGAAGACTTCACGAAAGAGGCTTGAAGAATTTGCCACAGAGGTACGTTAACACTGCTTCCGCAAAAACAAAAATACGATGCCTCCCTTGGTTGCATATTTACCACAGCAATCTGGACCTAAAAATGTTAAAACAAGTTATCCCTTCGTCTGAAAAAGAAAAAAAATGATGTTTTAGAGTGATTACGAGTTCTAGCATCACTTTTGCTCATGTGTTCAGTGCCATAAAATAAATGCACCTTACTGCAGAGTCATTCCGTTGCACAAGCCTTAGGAACGACGAGTATATGTACAGCCGGCGACAAAATTTTATGGTCCACATTGGGAGGTATTCGACGAGTTTTCTTTTTCCGTGGCAGCTTTCCAGCTGTTTGTTGTTCAAGTGTAGGTGATTTTTCTCTTGAAGAAGCAGTTCTAAACACACGCACAGACAATTCTCGAATGCAATAGAACGGTCGAATCAGCTTGGACCGTCGTTCTCATGACTGGTGTCGGTGGTTGGCTGCTGCTGGCTTTACACTATTATTCCCTCGGGTTGTGTAATAAAAACCGGTGTAAGCGGATAAATTCGGAGGGCTGACAAGAAATAAAGTGTGAGAGTCCTTCACGTCATTCCGTGCAATTTGGCCGCGCGATGCTGGCAGCATCATGACCATACATTACCGGGTGACTCCTTCCTTGGCGTTTTTCCCTCCTCTCGCTCCACGCGAACGTGGCTATGCTTCGCATGAGCGCGCTCAGAATCTTAATTGCATTTTTTCCTTCCCCCGCATTTTCGGGACTGCCTCTCGTGTTCGGCGACTCAAGGCTGTTTACAAGCTTGCTGTCCAAACCCTCCAGGGGTTGCAAGGAGGAAGACGTAAGAAAGGAGGAGGAGGCCCCTCCTCATCACTCCTGTGCCTCCCCTCAGCCCTTGGGCTCTTAATGATGGACAGACGAACCTATATTTAAGAAGAAAAAAATGAAGAACCATACCCCTCCGTGAAAGTGGAAGGTGGCCAGTGTTGGTAATCAGCCATCCCGACGCTGTCACCACTGTTGGGACTGGGCCCTCTCTCGGAGCCACCGGTGTAGCGACGTTGCCTTGCTTAGTCCGATATCGACGCGGCGCAGTGCAGAGTGATGAAGTTCTCGAGCCGACGAAAAGTTGAAGCAACATTTATATAGAGTATGTACACGGGTAACAAAGACGTTACATGGCTCGCACAAAGGCGACAGCACCTCTCCACTCGGTGCCTCCGAAAAGTGCCGCGCTATAGCTGTATTTCTGTGCGGGTTTTATACCCCCGGGAGTCCGTTGCAGCCGCGAGCGGTTTGAATCTCTCCAATCAGGACTCTCGCTGGCCGAAGTTTGAATCCGACGAATGGAGGCGAAGCGATTGCGTCAGCCAAAGCCGCCGCCCCAGGCATGTAGCGGCGTGTCTGCAGCGGGCCGGTCGTCCGAGGCGTGATTGGGCCCAGCCGTTGAGAAGGGAAAAGGAGAGGCGACTCTGCGGCGCCTGCACGTTCGGGCACGTCTACCGCGGGCGGTTTGGCGGAGGCGCGAATCGGCCCCGCTGCCGGCGCGTCGCCCGGTGTACCGAATTTGGGCTGGGCTAGAGAAACCCCACAAACCCTAGGGAGCAATGCCACCAACTGTAGGCATGTGTGCTGTGTGCAGACAAAAGACAGAATATTGGTCTTTACCGCTCGCGTATCCACAAACGCAACCAAAGATGACATCGTGAGCTTAGTGGGCATGCACATTTCCCGGGTTAAATGAGGTCAACACAATCCGGTGATATGTTGTCAGTGACGTCAGTGTGGATGTCGCGGAACCTGACAAAAAGCTGTCCATTCAGGTCGTGTTGGAAGAGTTGGCATTCCCAGCACGGGGCGTGGAACCATTATCAATTTTTTACCAATCACGTGCACAATTGCATGAATAAGGGGGTAGATTCCACAGTATGTTTTTGTTGATAGACGGATACAAAGAATACTGCCATCCTCGCCGTATGCAGCTCCGCTGTAGCGTACAGTAGGGAGCGTACATGTAAAAGGCACAGCAGGTTACACAGGGTTTCTTCTCATCAATAAAGGCGCTGAGCGATAACACCGATAACAAAAAAAAAATAGAGGGCGGACCCATGCGGCCTTGCTAAGCGTAACCCGAGTACCCTCCCTTCTAAAACAGCAGCGGCGTCCAAACTATCCGCACCTACCCGCACCTTGAAGTGCGGGGAGTAAGCTAGCCTCTCTTTCACAGGAAAGCGAGGAGGAATAAAAATGATTAAAGACTACCCTAACGATACCTCCAGCACTAAAGAAACGATAACGTGAGTGCTTTCCTGTGACAAGCGTATGAGCGACAGTTAAAGGTGCGCAAATATTCAAAACTTAGAATACATCGCGAATTTCGTTCGCTATTCCAAGTGAAATCACAGTGCTATATTACCGTTCGAAGTATTCGCAGTCTTAGAATAGTGAAAGTTACGAATAGAGCAATACAAATTAGCTTTTCCGCACGACATGAGAACATTAGTGCTTCACCGCAAGGCGGCTATTTCAGGTTGGCTTTTTTGCACAATGCTGAAGTTGTGCAGAAAAGCTTAACACGTGTAAGTCTTTCGCAAAACAAGTGTATGGTAACTCTTGTGTGGTTTAGTTGAAGTGGAACACTGCCTGTGTCAAATTTATGAGCCCAAAAGAAGTTTTCTGTCAAAATAGTGGCATGAGTAAGATACCAATAGCTATGACTTTTCGGCTTTTAGTAAAATACATACCAGCCACTGACATATGACTGGTTTGTCTTCAATGACTGGAGGGGTCAGTCAAATATACTTACTCTATTCTCACAGCATCTTGAGGAACCCGCATATTTTCGTGGCATTGTAGCAGAAGTTTTGTTGCACTGTTTTGCCATCGCCTTCTAATCTTTTGTTTTAATTTTTTTTGTATCTGTTTCTTAACGACCACCTGTACATGCACACTCAAATATATTAAGTCTTGGCCACCTACGTTTGTGTGTGTGTGTGTGGTTGTTGCTGCTACTGCTATGCTTCAGAAGCGCTGCAAACGTTTGTCACTGCTGTCCTTTAATGCACGCCAGGGACGTACCCAGAGGGGGGGCCCGGGGGGCCCGGGCCCCTCCCGAAATTTTTTGGGCCGTACCCCCCTTTCCCGCGCCACCGCTCTTCTTCCCTCGCATACATTCTAAAGCGCCGCCATATAAATCCTATGGTGATAGCTATTTCAGGCGTTTTTTTTTTTTTTCGAAATGAGCCAAATCCACCTAAGAAGATATTGAGGGGAAAAAACAAAAGTTTGGAACCAGACCTAAATGCAATGCTGTCAAAACTATTAAATGATATGTTTTACATGTCAGCTAGGGCAAATCTATAGCGACAAGTAACTAAAAATTATGCGGAGAATTTGAGCAATATTAGGATAAGTTCGGATTTGGCTCGAACTCAGTTGAAACAGACAAGTTGGTGCGGTATTCTCATGAAAACTTTATTGCAATTGACTTTCAAAAATGGTACGATAGAGTTTTAAATTAAGCACAAAAGGGCAATAAACATGCAACAGAGCTTCAAGAACAGTAAAACTATACGTGAAGAGCCGGTGAGTCCTCTTAGTCCTCTTAGCAGCATTATAGCAGCTCTTTTCGAATGGTTCCGTAGGGTACTTTTTTGGGAACGCCTGAAGACACTCGTGAAGCTCTTCACTGCCCTGCCATAAATTTCCAAAACTCTTCACAAGAAGCCTGCTCACATCATCGTCTTCACCTTAATGAAGTGGCTCGTACCCACAGAGAGGAAGGATTTGCCATGGCAGCTAATTTGTTAGCGGCAGCTAATTTTTTAGGTACGTAAATGGGAAATATGGGAGTAATAACAATAATAATAACCAGATTTACTCCGTAAGGACGAGGGAGATGAGATAAAATGATAGTATCACATCTCTGTTGTGTTTAGTTCACTTCAGTTCACGTAATCGTAGACGTGTGGCGGCAGATCATTCGTCGATCTCCTCATTGCTCTCTGAACTCATGATAAGCCAGCTCTCAAAAGCAAAAAAAAAAAAAAAGAAATTGAAAACACTTACAAAACAGTCCGAACAGTCACACCAAAAGCGAAATTCCATTGGCTCATTTTGATCCGTGCCACAGTAGGGTCTGGCTCATTTTCCATACGAAGTAAGATCTGCGTACACGTTTGCAGGGCATTGTCTCAACTATTTTCTTGCCACATTGTTTCTAGGGGAAAGTTGCCGGGATTTTCTTAACGGTGCAGTTTTATCTGACTTAGTTTTGGTTGGTGGATTACGTTCATTACGAAAAAAAAAGACGCCTCATTTGGTGGTCAAGGTGGGATTTAAAAAAACACAGGCGAGGTTTGTTTGCTCCGTTTACACAGAAACCAGAACCGCTGTACACTGGCTTCGTGCTCTGCTGCCGGCTTTGCTTTGCTTTGAGGTTTTTGGGACGGGGAGGGGGGGGGGGGGGTCTGAAAAGGGGGGATAGCAGGAAGGGTGCAAAGTGAATGTGGCCAGGAATTTGGTTAGTTTAGAGGAGAGAAGTGCAGCGGCGCTACGTGCGCGCGCAAGGAGAGCGCCATGTGATTTAGCGGGAGGGGGGCCGGCGGCGGCTGTGGCTAAGGGCGGTAGGGGGGGAACGCGGCGGGGCTGGTCGCGAGGGTGCCTTGCTTCTGCCCAGCGGAGTGCGGGCAGTTCGCTGCACCCCCTGCTTGGCTCTTCTTGGATAGCCGCAACGTATCGCTTGTTTCGCCAGGATGGCGGTTTCAGCGGCTCTGGTCGCATATGCTTTGGTGGGGAAGAAAATTTTTGTCTTTAAACATCCAGCAAATCCCTCCGTCCTAGCGCGTCGTGGTGTCACGGATACTGTCGCCCATGCCTGGTGTTTGTGGCTCAACCGTTTCCTTCCTTGAGCCGTACAGCGTGTTTTTCACTAGTTTTCGTGGAAATACTGCTTTTGCGTTTGTCAGTAAGAAGTCTACTTGCCGCAGAGAAACCCGCTGTAGGGTTTTTCTACGGAATGCCTTCCAACGTCCGGCTCGCGCACGTGTGCAGCGTCCGCCGAACAAGCCAAGGCGACACAAGGGCTTGGAGCAGGATGGCGACGAGCGGAGTGGCGCGAGGGCATGCTTGACCCCATCGTCCGGCGCCTGTAACAACTGTTACGCCCGCTTAGGGAAAGTTACCGTGGGAGTACAAAAGCCCTGTTCCACAATCGGCGCGTCCAACTGGACAAGAAGGGTCGCTCACAAAGGAAGCGCAAGAACGTTGTTACCAAGACCGACGACGGCAGGGTGACAAAGTGAAGGCACGCATCGCAGTTGTATGGCTGCAAGAGACACCGGCGGCATTCCTTCGGACAACTAAAGCCAGTGACAGTGGCACTGCTGATTGGCAGCCATTGTGGTTAAGGGCTGCTATGCACAACGGCGGGTTTACGGACCCCGATCTGCATTCCTGTAAACAGACCTCGAAAACACCGAGCTTGAGCGGGGAAGGGCGCGGAGTCAAGGTGGTAAATGATCAACATGAGAGAAACAGGTGTGCAGCGGGTGATTGGTGAAAATGAACCCGGACCGGACATCTCGACGGACACCAACCAGACTTTTGGCCGAAAGAAATTTAGGCTTCAGCATTGGACTGTGAACTGTTTCTTTCTACTAGAGAGGTTATAAAACCCCCGAGTACATAGGATGAAACTACGAGGCGCATTAAACATAGCGTAGTCACGCGATGTCGGAGTATCGTCAAGGTGTCGGCAGATAGCAACGAGATTACTTCACCAACGGGCCGAACGAGAGGACGGAGGAGAAACTCATTCCCGCCTTGCATCCTGAGCCGTTGCTATGGGCAAAGACAGCAGGACAAGCCGCGCTGCGACGCCGCATGCGACGCTGCGAAGCGACAAGGCGCATCCCTGGAAATAACAAGCTCCTTTACAAAACTTCCATAGGTAAGCGCTGACACGCTGACGCTTGCCACCGTTTTTTTTATCTACATATACTGCAGTCCAGTGCGTCTCGATACTGCAATTTCTGAGGCCTGAATCGTTGGCGCTTAGAATGGCAGACCGTTAAACATTGAACTCTGAGGGTGTTTTAGGGTAATAACACACCGAATCAGGCGTATGACATCTCCGATTTACCTAGCATTTTGTTTCCTTCCTTCATAACTAGTAGCCACAGGTTTTGTTTGGAGAAAAATATGGAAGCGCAAGACGTTTGCCACGGAGACCTGAACTCTCGAGTGCCTACATGCACGTCTGTTGCTGCCGACTTTGATTGCGTATAACATGTGGCATGCTCCGGAAATATGCCTTCACATTAGCAGAGGGAATATATACTTACTGTGCAGTATACGCGTATTTATTCCTGTAAATATTTCAATTACTGTTCTAATTTTAATCTTGCAAACTTCGCGTAGGGATCTCTAACGTGTGCAGAAATCTTGATCTGATCTGATTGTAGGGTTTAACGCGCCGACGCAACGCAGGCGATGAGGCGCGCCGTAGTGGAGGGCTCCGGATTAATTTTGACCACCTGGGGATCTTTAACGTGCGCCGAAATCTCGTACACACGGGCGTTTTTGCTTTTCGCCTCCATCAGAAAAGCGGCCGCCGCGGCCGGGAATCGAACCCGCGACCTCGTGCTCAGCAGCGCAACGCCTTAGCCACTGAGCCACCGCGGCGGGTCCGAAATCTTGAACACACGAGGGTTTTCGCTTTTCATCTTCATCACAAAAGCGGATACACTTAATTTCATGTCTCTGTGCTGGTTTATGCGCCTTCATGGTAAGCGCTGGGTGTTCATCGCGTTTGTACTAGTAACATCCGGTACCCTCGCCTTCTCCCCTAATTAGCATAGAAAAGTTACCTAGAGTTGCTCCCCCCCCCCCCCCCCCCAAAAAAAAAAAATCCTGGGTACGTGCCTGATGCACGCTGAAGAAAAGATATTTGTACGCAAAAATTCTCAGTCAGGTTTTACTATTCGTGCTCGGAAATACTCGATTAGATTCAGAGTCAGTTTTTACAATTCGTATTCAGTTCGCATTTACAAGTTTGATAAGGCATACGCCACAGGAAAGGAGAGAAGCGCTGTGAGCCAACTTGCAAAATGAAAGTGTTACGCTCGAAATTTATTTTTGTACTTCAGCTGCGTTAGAAAAGAAAAACGCTTTGAGTGACGACCGCACGGAGGTGCTGAGAATTCTAGCATTTTCTGAAGCCATCATTTACTTCCTGAAATTATTCGTTTGGTTAGATGTTTTATCAAGCTATGGCGAATCCCCCCCCCTCCCCCACCACGTGGGCCTGTGATCTCTGTGGATGGGTTTTCCCCCACAACATCAATTAATTTTATACCGTAAGGCAATTTCTCGCAAAAAAAAAACTACACCACACATAACGAACGCGGCAATACTGCCGCTGATTTTTGACCAATCCCCCCACGTGAGTATGTTACCGAAAACAACAACGACAGCTAACGCCGTGAGAAAGACGCTTTTCTGTGGAAAGTGTGCTCCGTTAATAGCAGGGACCCAGCGAGTGGTGCGTTTGTACAGCGCTCACATCGCAACCGCCAACGCAAGCACATCGTCGCCGCCTCATTTTGTAATTAGAGGAAACAGCGGTGGCGCAAACACGCGGCGCAGGGGGAGAACAAAAAAAAAAGGAAGACGAAAAATAGCCTCATTTCGGGAGTGCTCCCTCGGCTCAGTCGCACGTGCAAGGATACTCAAAAGGCCGAATTAGCTGGCTTATCAGGCGTGTCAGAGGAGGGACTCGAGAACGCGCATGCCGGTGCGCTGACGCCAACACGCACCCGTACAGAAAAGCGACAGCAAGTGCTTAGCGGGCTTTTAGCGGCTCGCGCGGCCCCGTCCGAAAGAGCGAGTACGTTACGCGCGTTCCCGCGCCGCTCTTCGCTCGGCGAACAAGCTGATATAATACCAAACCCAGCACAGCTACACATTATTGGTGCTATTTCGCGGCTCGTAACTACAGGAAGCTATAAAAACTGTAAGAAACGAGCACCGGAGACACGCGGAGGGCACAGTTGTATGAGCGCTGTCGTGTGACGTCCCCTTTCGTTTCTTCCTCGCCGTCTCGTTCAGCGTCCGCAATCGAGAAAAAAGGGTTATCCAGGAGGGGGGCACTCACCGAATAACCTCCGGGATTCGTGTTGCTTGAGGTAGAGGTTGAAGGCGGCCTTGGAGGATGCGGCGGAGCTGAGCAGCGACAGAGCGGCGGCCGCCACGGCCAACGCCGCCATGCCTTTCCCCAGCCGCCGACACGACGCCGCTCACGCCAATCGCCGCTCTCAGGGGGCGCCACTGCGGCGGCGCTCTCCCCAAGCTCGTCCCCATTTCCCGAACAGGGACTCCCCACCGCTCCTCGGGTGCCTCCGGGCGCTGAAACGAGTGCCACGTGCGGCGCCGTTCATTGCTCTGTGACGCGCGTCCGGAACACGTGTTCGGACGCCTGAAGGTGTCACCGGACCCACCTAAGCGCATCCCCATAAGCGCTGCCTCGCTGAGCGCAAGACACCAAATCCAATGCCACGTGTGGAACGATTTCATGAGTTCCAGGCTCATACTTACAATTCCACATGCGAAATATAATTGCCCGAACGCACGCGCAAGCGCAACAGCTTGCCGTCGGGACCGAGGTTCCGGAAGCTTGGAACGAAATATGTTCACGACGACTATCCAAGAAGGTTCCAATAGTTTACCAAGAGCGACGCTACAGTTGTCAGCGTGATTTAATAACAGCAACATTTTGCTTTAAATATGTACCAAACTTTTATTTAATACGTTTAAGAGTGAGACCTGCTAAAAAGGCATTTTCGGAAACTTTTCGAGGCACGCACCGAAATTGAGCAGGCCTTCCCCGTTAATCCTTTAAAACGAATTTTTCGCCTGTGCCCCACATTGCAGCTGGGATGTCTGTGTTGTGTTGAATAAGCTTCGGCTTGAGAAGTGACCCCTGTGCAGTCGGACGTTTCAACAACGCACCTAGAACGCACTATGGTTACGCAACACTTTGTGCAAAAAATAATATAGCTCACTTACATGTGCCTGAAATGTGCATCGCAGCGATGGCTGTAAGTGATCAGCAAATGTCAAGTGGCTCAAGAATTCTTCATTCGCCCGCAAAGTTCTTACTGTTCCAGTCAAGATTCCTGAATACCCCTTCCAGACCGGCTGTAAACAATTTTGGTTCAATACAGTGCCTCCTTGTCTCACTTCCTTCCTGATCGGGGACTTCTCACTCTTCCTGTAAATGATTATCCTGCCCGTGCATCCCTTGTGTCAGAGGTGTCGTGTGAACTTCACTATTCCCTGTTTTTTAATGCTTCCAGTGTCGCCGTTGTCGCCTATGAGAGCAGAAGATGCAGTCATAAAAGAATTCAGGCGGGACACAACACATCGCTAATCACTGTCGACAGAGATAGAGCATGCTTGTGGTTGCCATCTTGGTGTTATGTGACAGATTTGTGTTGACGATAATTCACTTTTGAATGGCACTTCGAATTGAGGTGCACTTCTGCGTTGACCCGCCGCGGTGGCTCGGTGGCTAAGGCGTTGGGCTGCTGAGCACGAGGACGCGGGTTCGATTCCTGGTCGCGACGGCCGCTTTTCTGATTGAGGCGAAAAGCAAAAACTTTTGCCCGTGTGTTCGAGATTTCGGCGCACGTTAAAGATCCCCAGGTGGTCAAAATTAATCCGGAGCCCTCCACTACGGCGCGCCTCATCGCCTCTGCGGCGCTGCGTCGGCGCGTAAAACCTTACAATAAATCAAATCAAATCAGTTCTGCTGCGTTGCCCCTGTTTAAGAGAGGGGTTTTCAATTCCTCCCGTTTGCGATATAGGGTGAATGAGGAGTAGTATAGCCGTCACTGCGTTTGTAATTTGCGTATTGGGTCGTTCTGATTCTGAGATGAAATGATGGTCAGCTTCGCTGGGCCATCATAGCAAGGGACAGATGTCCACTTTGTTACGCGCAAGCGAAAGTGGCCCGTTTGTGAAATCGGCGTGATCGTGCCTGAGGACTCCCGCAGTTTCCAGTTTATAAGTCTCTCGAGCAATGGTTGATGCTCAGCATAAGGAGGGGACGGCACGGGTATGTCACGGGTATGCCACGGCCCAACGTTTCAAGTCTGATGTCATCAACGTACGATACGTGTGGCGTTCCTTGGCATGTTTTACGACATTGAGGTTACCTAACAATAGGCCTAGCAATAAGGCGTCAGGCTTAGGGCCACGCTTTAAGGTTTAACGTCGTCAACCGATACCCAACTGAAAAAAGTATATTTATACTCCAAGAAAAGGGTAGCCGTTGATGACGCAAGACCTCAAACGAAACGTTAGCCTTAGCTCGGGGGTTCCGGCACAATGCCCGACCGGGGCCACTGTTAACCTAGCAAGGTGATACAATACTCACAGCAGGGCTACATGCCTCGCGCTCACCCTCCCTCTTTTTTAAGAAGGCCAGGTGATTCATGGCACATAGAAGCTCTGGCCTGTTTTATATTTGTTTTAAATACTTTTCAGATTCTCGTACGTGACATTTGAGTTGCCCGGAATACACTAGGAATATATTTTTTAGAGATAAGCGTGGTAAAACTACATGAAGGTCACGATCGGTCTGAGATTTCAAACGCCCTCAAGTCGGTCGAAACTTCGATTTACCGTGCTCGAGTTTTGAATAGGATAATTTGTCTCGTCGTTGGTATTAAAATCTAGGTTTTTCTGTACCTAAAATCGATCGGCGCCTGGAATAAATCGGCGTTTGCGTATTAAAATCTGGGTTTTTCTGTACCTAAAATCGATCGGCGCCTGGAATAAATCGGCGTTTGCTGGTCTAAACGTATCCATTATGTTATGAAAGCTTCAGTCAATTTAATCTAAAGACTGGTGGGAGCTTTGGGTGGCATTTATCTTTTGTCTTTTCCTTCACATTTCTACGCGCCGCGCGGAATTCAAGCTTATTAGCGTGGCCCATAACTTGTGCTTTCGCGGTTGTGCATCCTAAAGTCCCTTGATCGCATAGAGTTGCTTGATCGGCGGGACTTTAGCAACTTTAGTGGCATAGTAGAGTGACCTAGAATGAAACATCCGTACGATCGTACGATCCGTACAGAACGCAATATATCGGGATCGAGGTAGCATGGACGGCAGCGCCAGTGAGACGGAGCGTCGACGGCCGGCATGAATCCTGTTTTGGGGGGTGTGGGGCAACCAACTGGCGGGCCGCTGCAGCGAATGCTGTTCGGCTTGCGATGTGAATGAACTCGAGTCTGAAAGTTGTTACTGTTCTGTTGTCACTAATCAAACTCACTCCGTCGTGACTTGGATCTGACTTGCAGCTGTTGACATGTGACTTCCCACCATTTTTGAGGCGAGTATATTCAATTTGTGCGTCTTGTGGTGCTATGGCTTCCTGAACGCGGCGTGCTCGCAGGTGGAATGCAGATTATATCTGTGATCTGCGACGACGCTCTACTCTGGGCTTCGTTTTGAAAGTTTACGTAGATATGCCCCACAGATGGTGAAATCGACTTTTCTTTTGTGAGTGCAATATCGACGTGTAGTTCAAGTACAAAGTTTCATTAGGCGCGTGTAAACATCAACTGGTTTGTCAAGGTTGATCATGAGGTTGATGTTTCGCCATGCGGTGTTGGCTGCTGTTAATACCTGTTAATACGGCATTTCTTTCATGCAAGTCCTTTACAGATTTTGCGTGTTTGTTGTTGCTACGCGTCTGTGTGTGCAACAAACGTTGGAGACTCAGTTTGGTGGCTGAAATGCTAGCGTGTTGTACTGTCGAGTTTGAATTCATCTTCGCCTGGTGAAAGTGTCCAAGTGCGGTTTCCTGACTTGTGTGGATTGACAGGATAACTACAGTGCCGCTATTTTGAGTTTCGCTGTTGTCATGGTAACGTTTCACGCTTCACGTCAAACTGAACGCATGACATAAAGCACGCGCAGCGAGATAAAACTCGTACAGCGCAACAATGCTGTGGGCTCTCCAATCGTCTGTCTCGGACTCAGTGCGGGTAGTCCGCGCATTGTCCGAGTACTTTCCTGGTCTTTGGGTGTGTGGGAAAAAAAACGAATAGCGTATTGCGTCTTCGACAGTCCACGATGAGTCCGAAATCTTTCCCGGGATGTCAGTTTCAACTTGTGGCTCGAGGAACGAGGAAGTATTTGTAGCCTAACCGTTTGCATTCGTAAATTGTTCGTTTACGCATTACAGAGAAACTTGAGCTGCTTACATTATTTTCTATCTGTCTACTGGAGGTGCGCCTTATTTCCCAGGTGAGATGTGAACCTTGATTACGCAATATCTATGGCCACTGCTCGATCCTGCTCCTCTCCTCATGAAAACGTTGAAAATAGATACGAATTTACAGCTGCACATCGTTTTCGGTCACCTATTTACTTGTTGTTGTGCTTACTACAGGACTTATAAGTAGTGGTAGGTGTCTTGACATAATTGAGATTTTTCACCTTCACACCATTCATCTAGAAATTCTCTTGTTGATATCAGGTTTCACGTATTAGAGGAAAGCACCTAAAGGAGATATCACTCTATCATTTTCAGGAGTCGTGTCTTCATATCACGGGTTAGTGACGGCATTTCTGTTCAAATAGCACACATTGTACTTTTCCGTTAAAATTAAATTCGGATTGTTTTATTTATGCCGCTTGTCTTAACTTTCTAACTGGAAAAGGCTGACCATACCTTGACAACACAGAACCGTCTTGTGTAAATGTTCTCTGCCTGTATGGTTTAAGTGCAAAGTCAAAAATCACTCGCTAATCAGCTAAGGGCAAAAATGTGCTCATCCATCAACATTAAGAGCTGTACATGAGGCAGTGAACTTATCTTGCCATGGCTTGTGTTGCGTTGTTTTAGGGTACGTATATGAAATGAGGCCCGGACAACTCGTGTTTAAAGCTGATTTTATCAAGGAACTTATTGTTATCTTGCCATGGCTTGTGTTGCGTTGTTTTAGGGTACGTATATGAAATGAGGCCTGGACAACTCGTGTTTAAAGCTGATTTTATCAAGGAACTTATTGTGTTCTGCACAAATGTTTTCACCTCACCTATAATAGAGCTGTGCTGATTGATGGTATTTTTACGGAGTTAAACAAAGCCTTTTGGAAAAGAAAAAGGAAAAGACAGAACTGTGGTGCTTTTCTTCAAGCACCCATGCAGCTAAAGTGGTCCTGCTGTCCACTCGCAGTAACCTTCAGGTCATTCAGAAAAGGGAGCCCCAGGAGTGCAGTTTATTTTTAGCCGTTACAAAATGGCACACAGGTCCAGACTAAATGCCACTATACAAATTTTCTTGTTAGTGTGCAATGCAGTGCTGGAGTTTATGCCAGTGCCACATGTCCCATCCCAAGCAGTACTTCACGGCCTAAAAATTCGTAGTCATGACTGGTGCTGGTCTTTCCTGGCATTTTCTGCTTTCGAAACCTTTTGTCCGTGCACTTGTGGGGTGGTAAAAACTCTGCCTCGCGTCTTTCCAGGATTCCTTGATGGGTTCAACTGTCCCATTATGGATGCCGTGGTAGCGGTAGCCATCAGCGTACTAGCCGTGGTCTTTGTCAGCTCCCTGATTGCCCTGATCGTGGTCTGCCGACACCGGTACTGCTCCAACCAGGACCACCTCAGCCGACAGCTGCAGGACTCTCGGTGAGCGACAAGCCAACTGAAGGCAACCGCTGCGCTGCCTGCAAAATTGACAGGGGCAGCGAAACGGAGCATTCTCATGGTGTTTCATCATTTTTAGAGCATTCATGCGCAGTTTGGAGTGAAAGAAGTGCTAGTTTTAGCAGGCTGCAAGTGCACTTTGTCTGGTGTCTACACTCATTCGATTTGCTCTTGTCATATTCACTCCATTCATGATGCTGCAGTGTACTTCTAAGTGACCTTTACTTTCACCATAGAGTCTAGAAAGCTTGTATCAGCATTAGGGCAGCAAGAGCTTGTATGTTGGGCATTTTTTTGCAAGCACCCGGTGCTTTGGTTGCTTGCGAAAGGCCGGGTGAAGTTGCTCCTGGGGGAAAGAAGGGGGTGCAAAACTGTGCCTTCAAGGTGTTGCGCCGTTGCGCACCAATTGCAGGCCTGACGTACACCTGATCCACAGCCAGAATGACGCAGCTGACATGGAGCTCGATGACGTCCGCTTGCATCCGGACATCGAGAAGATCCTCGCAGACGAGCAGTGGGTAGACGATGCCACGTGAGTTGTTCTTTCTTTATTCTTGAAAACTTGCTTTGTATAAGTTGTGTGCTAGGCATTCTCTTTGAGAGATGTCTGTAGTGTGATAGTTTTATTATTATTTATTGTTTATCTGATACCCACAGTGCCTTGCAGCATTGCAGTGTAATGGGGGGGGATGGATATACACACGCAAAAAAAAAGCAAGGTAGAATTAAAAGTAGACGAAATAGTGAAACAAACAAAACAAAATATGAAACTTAAACGCCATAAGTAGTGCGACATGAATGCTTAAAAAATATGTAGGAGATGTGTATGCATGCACCTGAGCTTTTTAAAGGAGCCATGAAGAGAAAATACAGCTTCGTTTAATTTGAAAGAACTAGGATTCAGTATCTCACTCAGCTCCATTAGAGCCACAAAAGATGTTTTTTTAACACAAAAAAGCAAGAAGTATTTAAAAACTTCAAATTTTGCACCACAGTGACGTGTTATGAGCAAGAATGACGTCATACGGGCCAACAATAAAACATAGGTAATTTTCAGTGCATTAACTGCATGTTAGCATTCAAGTGGTGCGGTCAAATGGAACTAGAGGCCCCATTACAGACGTCCAGTCATGTGTCGTCGCGACAGGTCAGTTAGGCGGCCACCAATCGCACAAACAAGGTTCCGTGACGTCATAGAAAAGTTGCGGGAAATTTGCTAGGGGGTCGCCACGGCTTCACACGTTTTCTTTCATATCCCCGTTATTTGTTCGAAGATTGCAATGATATTGGTATCATTGTTATCGGGACTAAGCAGTCTTTCTAATAAACCCAACTTGTGTTTTGTCTTCAGGGCTCCTTTAAAGCAAAGGTTTCAAAGCAGCATATAGCAGTTATGTTGTGTTGACTTCATTGCAAAATGTGCACGTGTCCTCGTATTCTTTGAAATCCAAGTACAGCAAGACAAACTCCAACTTGCTCTCAAAATGGTAAGAAATTGTGCTTCCAAAACCCTCCCAACCAGCTTTGAATACTTGCTGAAGCCCCTTCGTTCAACACTGCAGCAATCGATCCTCAGGGCAGTACACTCAGCATTTGAGGTTTCGCTACCTTCTGCTTTTGACCATTCAGAGTTGGAACAAATGCATTGACAAAAAGGCCCAGTCCAGTGACAAAGGCCATACATGCCAAATCTTTAGACAGTATTCCCTAAAACAAACTATGTGCTGCAGACTGCTAATTGTTTTGCAACATGCTCCTGTTTTATTCAAGGGGGGGGGGGGGGGGGGGGGGGGGGCAGAGGCATTGTGCTCTGTGTGCGGTGAATGATGCATCTGGGCCAATTTGTGAGACATGCACACCGGCAGAAACAAACGTGAAAGCAGCTTGATCTATAAAAACATTTTCTGTGACAGTTCTCAAAGGAACTTTCTGACAGTCTGTCAAGATTGTTTTTTTTTTTTTTTGATTCCTGAAGGATCCCTGCTGGGGTATTTATGTGGCATTGGGGTGACATAATTATACAAAAGGGGTAGTGCTGCAGAGAAAATAACTGAATTTCAATACATAATTTACAAAAGAAATTATGGCAGCTGTGAGTTCAGGAAGAACACAGAGCAGAAAACAAAAGCTGTCTGCCCACAGGCTGTGCGAGTTACTTGTGTTGAAAGATCGTAGTGCACCAACAGTAATTTTCAACCGCATTATGGTTGCATTCTCATGCAACAGGGCTTTGCTTCTGTTTCATTCTTTGCTAGCATGTGGTAAAAATGTTTATTCAAAAGCACTAGGCTGCACCATGCAGTCGTTTAATGCGGAAGAATTAGACAGACTGTGTGAAGAAAGGATTGGTCTTAGTAGACGGCAGCCACAGAAATCAAAGAAGCGAAAACACTGCTCAATTCTAGTGGGGGGCTGTGGAATGGGGAAAACGGACAGTTGCTCTTAAAGGGACCCCGCAGCACTTTTTTTTCTACTTTTTTTTTTTTTTTTTTTTATTCTGACTGCTTTCAGAACTAGTCAACAAACACACTCAGTACTTGGAATAAGGGGTCACAAAGTACCTCAGCCAGAAATTACCGCTCTATGCCCACCAGATAACTTAAAAATTCACTCGAAAAATTTTTCTCTCTTTCCCTGTCTTGGCATTCTTCGAGCGCTTGAATTACTTCATTAGAGTGATACAGTGGTTATTGGCCAACTTCGTTTCAGTTCCAGCAATAAACGCATTTGGTAGCCACTTTAAGGAAAACTACCCCAAACACAAAGCAGAAATGAAAGGCACATCTGCTGTGACGAGCAAATCATGCAGTACCACTCCCGGCTGGTGATATCTGTAGCTTTCACAATGCTTCCAAGTGCAAAGAAAAGAGTGAAAGCATATATTGGCAGTGTTGCAGAGCCCATTTAATTTACACTCACTATGATGACTATTGTATTGATAACTTCTTGCGAGAGACTTTCAGGCTGGCTTGTCCCTTGTGCGGGGCTCTCTGTGTTCAGAAGTAGAAGAGCATCGCTGACACATGCTTTAGTCGTGTGAAGTTTATTTATACTCGAAAAGTGTCACGTACCACGGTTTTACCCCCACTGCACGGGTGTTATCATTTGGGCCTCAGTGCCGTTTTTCGTGTACAGTAAAACCCGTTACAAGAGACACTCAAGGGACCCAGGAATCATGTTTTTTGTGACCAAGGTCTCTTGCATGCGGTGTTGTTAACATGGCAAACATATGAGAACCAACCAGAAAAGGTTGAAAGTTTGGCGAGCTGGTAATGATGCATCTCAAAAAACAAACTGCGCTTGCGCTGTCTTCATGTGGTCCTGTCCCCGTGAATTTGTGCGCAGTTTGTTTTTTGAGAAGGACCAACCAAACCAAGTGTCTCTTGTAACGAGGTATTACTGTACCTGTTCTGCATTCCAGCCATGTGCACCACAGTCAGTTCCCACTGTACTGATCGTACGTGCTTTGAAGTGTTGCTGTGATACTTGTAGGTGTGTGTGCCCTCTCTTGCTGTGTCCCAAATAGGGGCCTGGTGCCTCACTGCCTGGCAGTGCTGAAGACCTGCCACCAGCTGACCGAGCGGCTGGTCACTGCGTCCGTGGGCTCGGTCCGGCGACCAGCCACCCCAGCCCAGCTCGCCGAACTGGCCCAGCTGGCACAGAGAGTTGGGCCGCGTGTGGACGACGTGGTGCGAGCCATGTACCCGCCACTGGACCCCCGGCTGCTGGAGGCACGGTGAGTGAGCCCTCCCTCCTTCTCCCTTTGACGCGCCACACCTCCACTGGGTTGTGCACATCGGTATCAAAGCAGAGTGAGTTGGCTCTGAGGGCTGTTGGGCGAAAGAAGAAATTTCGGGTTGGTTCCTGTTCCGAAGGAGTCTGGAAGATGACATGATAGACGATGGGGAAAATGACAGCAGGTGGTGACTGTGTTTGCGCATCCAAAATTAAACATCCAATTGTGACATATTAAAATATATACAAAAGGCTCCACATAACTTGGAAGTGCAAAACAAATGAGAAATCGGAAATTTGGCAACAAAGTAAGCAGTTAGCATTCAGCGGGGTATGGCCATCTCACACTACTTTTACATTCTGATTAATTAAAAGGACACTAAACTTAAAAGAAAAAAAAGCTAAAACGGTGCCAAAATAAAAAAAACAAGCCATGCCTGGAACACGAAACAAGCGCACTCCCATCATGGCTCCATAGCACATGGTTCAGAAAACTGCTACATCAAGTATATATGTTTCTTCGCTTTCCTTTTTTCATCTTTATTCGTTACCAGACCGTAAACAATTCGGAAATGTGCACTGAGACACTTAGAATGGGTATTGTGGTAGCTTTATGGAACCAGTGTGGCACACTGGCAACGTAATGGTAAAATATTGCCAAGGGAAGTCATCAACTTTCTACATTCAAAGCACGTAAGCAGGCTTAAATGTGCTCCGAAGAATTATTTTGTTGAAGTTCGACTTGAAACTGGCACGAGTGTTCCAACAAGGCATTCTTTCGATAGGAGCGAAGTTGTATGCTGTGGACATGGTCTCTTCTCTAAATAACATAGGTGTCTGTGTTTACTGGGGCATTCACGTAGGAAAAACCACTTTTTTTTTTCTTCAGAGCAAGTTGATTGAGCCTCAAATTTTTTACCAATTGATGAGGGCTCTGGGATATGGCCCCCCTGGGATGCCCTGTCATGTGCCTTTTTTGTGTACTTTCAGCTGCACTGCGCTGGTGCTCTCCGTGGTACACCTGACGCTGGTCATGCGGTCTCTGTGCGGCCAGCCTAGCAGCCCAGGCTGGATCGACGAGTACCTGGCACATGCCGAAGCACACATTCAGGTGAGGAAGGGAAGGGGATGTTGCGGGCTGTAAGGAGTCTCTGCACAAAGGGCAGACAATAATGGGTAGATGAAGGGGGAGATTTTATGTAGCTTCCTTTTTGTTTCTCTACCTTCGATCTTTCAGTCTCACAAGCCACATACTTTTGCTCAGTGCTGGCGGTAAAATAAAACTGCCAGTACTGCCACCTCTGGATCTCTCCTAATGAAATCTGGAATTACATGGAGCCACTGAGGCGATGTCAGTTTGAACTCCTTTGGCAGTTTACAATACGTAGATGCTAGAGAATAGCTTAAAAAACATACTCATTTGATCAGGCATACCGTTTTTGGTTGCAGTTTTAAGGGCATGTCAAAAAACCGTAGTGCATAAAGGGCACAAAAGCTATTCTCAGGCAACAAGCTTAGTGAAGTTCCAGTTCTACTTGTACAATGAGTTGTTCTGCACATCTTTGGTTGTTCAGTTCCTTGAATAATGTACACTGCAAAGCTCTTTAAAGGGGCTATGTAAACAAAACACACGTATGGTTCATTTGAAAGATTGCCTCATTAGAATCATACTGACACCATTTCTAACATAAACTTCGCTCAAATAAGCTACATAATTAGGAAAAAATGGAATGGCCATGTGACCCACTAGCTCGTTTCCCGGAACAGAACCTATGATGTCATACGTGACAGCTCTGCGATTGGCTGAGGCCGGCAAAAGCAAACTCAAATTAGGCAGGGCTTATAAGCTTGCCGAACGAGTTATTTGCACTTAAACTTTTGGCACATTCTTTTTGTAGTAGTAAAATGGTGGGATGAACAGTGGAAGTTACAAAAGTACATGTAAACATAGAAGCACCGATGCGTGCTGCAGTTGGTACTGCGCGCACTGTGTTTGTTTGAGCTGCACAGCACTGCGGCGCTTTGGATTTGTCTCAGGCGACACAGGCCAATTGGCGTAAGTGATGGTACTATATTTGTCGAGTGAACACCGTGTTTCACATATAGATTATTGTCTACCATAACAAAAACAAGCCAGGTACAAATACGGTCAAAAGCCAAGCGAAGGCAAAAAACGGCCTTCCGCGAAGTGGTGGTGCCATCTAGGTTGACTAACAATAAACCAGGCTCTGCAGCCCACCAAGTTTAGCTTGAATACGTGTCCTTTATGATGTTATTGCAGACGTCGATGAAGACACACGATTTGGCGGGAGAATCAAAATTTTAACTTAAATTTATCATCGTTTGCTTGCGGAGAAGCACTGGGGGCACTATAAAACACGAAACCTTTCAAATAAAACAAACTTGTATTTTGTCTTCATGGCCCCTTTAAAGGGCCATGCAGACAAAATACAAGTTGGTTTTATTTAAGAGATTTGGTGTTTTATAGTTCCCCAGCACTTGTCCAGCAGCGAGTGGCGCATTATTCACTGAGAAATTGAGCAATTTAAGTTTAATTTAATTTAATCATGTGTTTCATGACGTCTGCCATGGAGTCACAAGGAAGGGTCTTCAAGCGAAATTCAAGTACGTTGTTCGGTCTGCAGCGGACTGCAGAGCCTTGTTTACTGTCATTCCTCCTAGATGGCAACACCATATTGCTCCGCACCGCCTTGTGCCTTTGCTTTGTTTCTGACCGTATTTGCACCTGGCTTGTTTTTGTTATGGTAGGTAGTAATTGTTTCATGAAACATGGGGTGCGTTCGACAAACAGGGTTACGCAAGACATTGATGCCAATCGGCCAGTGTCGTGTGAAAAAACCCCGAAGCGCCACACTGCTGTACAGCTATCACAAGCATAGTGAGTGCAGTACCAACAGCAGCATGCACTGGTACTTCTATGTTTACATGTACTTTCGTATGTTCCATTGCTTACCCCACCATTCTTACTGCTGTAAGATGAATATGCATTACACTTAAGTGAAAATGGCTCATTCTGCAAGCTTATAAGCCCTTAGAATGAGAGACAGCTGGGTGAGTTGGAAGGGGTTCATATTCAAAATTTAACTGCACGAAATATAAGCCCTGCCTAACAACTTGCGTTTGATTACGATAACAGCTTGCGTTTGGGTAAGACAAAGAGGAGCGCCGACTGTGGCCCAGAAGAATCATTTGCATTGTCCGGTAATGTCCCCGTGGCACTGGGCCCCCGGCTTTCACTTTGCTCGCTTTATCCTTTGCACCACCTCTCGTTGTTGTGCCTTTGTACGTTGCTCTCCCCGTGTTCGCTGTACCCAGCAGCTTGTTTCCTTTCGCCGCGACATCCGTCTTCAAACATGTCAAACTGTGCACGCAATCACAAGACGCGTATGTGCGCAGAATGCAGTGAGGGTAATCGCACACCACCACGTGTGACAGGGAGTGTTTTGCCAGGCACAATCAAGGTCAGCTGAAAAATAGCGATCTAACCCAGCAGGTCTAGTGTGCAATCGTATGATAGACAATAGAAGATTGGAATGCACTCGATGCACAGATTTTTGATGACGCAATGACTGTACAATCATTTGAACGAAAGTTGGAAATGTACCTCTCGTGATGTGTTTATTTTGTTTCATTGCTTGATTTGTTGACAAAATGTGTATATCCTCCCACCCTGTACCAGCCCGAAAAGAACTAACAGTATTCGAAATAAATAAATAAATAAAGTAAATGATGGCGATTTTGGAAACACTAAACAGAAAATGAGCAAAAGTAATATTGCATTCTGATATTGCCTACAATAAAGTGATGCAGTTCAAAAATCGCCCTTTCTTGCTTGCCCACTATCCTGCCCCGTGCTAAACGAATTACGCTTCTTCTGCACACAAACACCATTTGCGAGGGTCGTCCACAGTCTCCATAGATTTGCGGTAATGATGCATATTTCTAGATTAATACCTTAAGTGGATGGCTGCTGCTTTGTAATGAATATAGCAATGCTCTGGTAGTGTGATTAGGCAACCCCAGAATATCAAACCCAATATTTATTTTGACCCAAGTCTTATGACCCGGTGTTCACCGTCATTGTGCGGTTGAGTAATTTTGTTGATGCCACCGGCAGATAACTCCAGATGCATTGCGGAGCAACGCGGAGCAACGTTGGCGCTTGTCATACACCTCCCTGTTGTTTAGTGCAAAGAAAACTGCACGTACATTTGAGGCAAAATATACGTAATTAACTGGCAGCGCCCGTGTTCATTTAGTTAGGAATGCTTGTTGGGTTGGTTTTTCTGACAGTAAGTGAAAAGAAAGTGGCAGTGCAACGCCACTTTTTGCTTTTGTGCTTGTGCTTGCTTTTGCAACACAGTTCAAAGGCAAGCACAAAAAGAACAGAACTACCGCTGGGGCAGTTTCAGGCAGGGGGCGTGCGGGCACTGCAAAGGCGAGAAATTTGAAATGCGTTGGACAAACCTCCGTTGAATTCATCAGGAGAAGAATGAGACGGGGCGGCGAAGAGCGTGATGGGTGGTAAGAATGAGCGGATAACGGCACCACGGCCCATTATGGCGAGTCACTGCTCTGCACTTCCTACAGCTTTCACACTGGTGGAACGGCTTTAATTTTTTTCTCTTGCTTTTAATTATTTTAACATGTATTGATCCCTAAATGTGTGCATGTGCTACAGTCCAACCCGGCTATAACAAACCCGGGTAGAGCGAATTATGCTATATATCGAACAAAAATATTTCAGTTACGGAAATACATGGGAAACATATTCCTTATAACGAAGTTCACATCCGATATATCGAACTCTGCGCGCCTAGAATGGCCGTCGAAATGCATGGTCTCGGAGCGGTGATTAAGATGTGGATTGGCCGCGACCATGGAGCAAAAGCCGCGACTGAGACATTGCGCCTTGCACGGAGCGACGTGACGCCCGACAATTCTCCGTAACTGTTTCTGACGCGCGGGACTCACGACGGAACCCGCCCATTTAGCGAATCCGGACCAAGACACCAGCATCGGTGAACTGTGGGGGAAAAAAATGGAAAAAAATTAATGTTCCGGGAAGAGCTCGCCAACGTTCCCGAAGATGTCGCGAGTGAAAGCCGTCCGACGCTTATAATGAAGCGCTTTCGGCAGTCGATGTGCTCGGCCAATGCTTCTTGGATTTTGGTGGACACGGACTCGAACTGGTGCAACCAATGTTTCATGTAGAGAATGCTATGCTAGTTGAAGCCACCAAAACGAAAGTGAACACAAAAATCATCACTTTTTTTGCAAAGCAGGCAGTTAAGGCGGAAAGTAGCTTTATAACTTGCAACAAATGGATAATTTTGGCTATGGTAATAGCTACTTTACTGTGTTCATTTTTGCATGCAGGGATGGTGGAGTTTAGGAGGAAAAGGGGGGCTCCCGCGGATCGCGAACTTGTAACGATAAGTTCATTATAGGCGGGTTCGGCTATATCGAACTATTGGATATATCGAACTAATCCCGGTGCATATTGCAGTTCACTATAAACGGGTTTGACTGTAGCACACAAACAAATGCATGTTTTGCTGAGGGCCACCAGGGGGTGATTGCTGGGGACCGTCACCTTCTTGTCTTTGGTGCAATACAGCAGACCCGCCTGTGCACCACTTACTCAACTTTTTCCATTGATATAATTGCCTTTACATCTGGTTAAATGACTTGTATGGCGGATCAACTACGAGTATGCTATGATGTCTTGATCACTTTCTTTGAAGAGAAACAACAAAAAAGTCACCGGAATGATATCTTAGCAGCTTTGGTAGCCATTTCGTCAGCCTAAATACCGGGACATTATCGAGCCTTTGCTAGATGAACTTCCATCAAGCAATGTATCCTCATTAATGCCTTTAGATAACATTGGCTAATCATTAACAGTCTGCTTAGAAATGAAAAAAAGAAACATTGAATCTGTAACGTGGGCTACAATCCATACTTGTTGCTATCTTATGAATTGTGGTATCGACGGAAGCCTACCACCTGCATGTCATATCTGCATTTCGTAATCAACAGCTGGACAACCAATCGAGGGCTGGCAGGCGTTCAGATGTCGGGAAGGGAGGTGAAGGTGGCAAGTGATGGGTCGGAAAAGCATGGGACATGCTCGCGCTGTGTGGCGCCGTGATTTGGAAAGACTTTTCGAAGCATCCACCCTCGTGCCCCTGCCGTGGTTGTTTTGGCACTACTCACAACAGGTCTGAATTGGTGAAAGAAGAATACTGTTTAAATTAAGGGGAACACCCGAAGAAACAGCTCTTCACACGATTCAAATAGTTAAGGCGATTTGAAATTTAGTGTTGCTTTCAAATGCACCGATCATTTTTCAACCAGCACTGCAGGTTTTACACGCATTCCACGGCATGGGGCAGGCTGAATCCCGCTATTAGGATGAATAGTTTTCAGGAGCACAGTGCACTATACATTATTGTGGTATACAGTACGCATAATGCAATGCGTACTGTCGGATGCAGTTCCAAAAGAGAAGAAAAGAAGCCATGCGGCAACTTGAAACAAGATGGCGGAAGCTAGCCATCCTGATGTGCTAGCTCGGTGCTACACTACCACGCGACACGAACACAGATACCGAAACAATTCGGCCGGAGTGCTTCACATTTTTTCCAATTTGGAACCAGTAAGTTAAGTTCAAAAATGGTGAGCAAGTTGAGGGCACCTTTAAAATCGCTATTTGTCAGAACTAGTTGGCTTCTTTCGGCTTCCGTAACACATGTGAAAACACAATGAATTCATATTCACCAATTTACAGCATAAAGTTTCATTCGTGGCATGCAAAGTGCAAAAGGTAGTGTTTCTGTAGCGGCCAGATGTCTGTATGTGGTCTCTACATTTTGGTTTCCTGCTTTTTAAACCCATCATTGATGTATCTTTGCCGTACGACAACTTCATTTCATCAGGTACTGGTTACTCGGGACGTGCTGTCGAACAGGCTCATCAAGCCGTGCGTAGTGGGTGCATAACGAACGCGAAGCTGCGCCAAAATGGGCCCAAAACAACCGTCGTTGAAGCAGACGACAAATTCAGCCGTAATGCTCCCCGCTGGCACGTCCAGCGGTGAAGGGGGTGCCGGTGCACGGAGGACGCTTGGTAATAGTGCCCATTCTCAGCGCCATCTACACTGTGCTCCGTGAGTTGGGGACATTAAATGTGACACCTGAGATAGCCGAGTCGGCGCTCCTGTTATCTTGCTCCGTGGACCTGTAGCTGCATTCTCACTGCCACCAAACAGTTGTCACCACACTTCGTAGCAGTGGCAGTGACATGTGGACTCTGTAGCATCAGGAGCTGTTTCAAATAGGAAAAAAAAAAAGGACAAAAAACAATGGCATTATGGCAGTGAGTCTGCACTAACTTTCCCGTGTGATGAATATGGGATTATTTTTTAGGTTTAGTTCACCACTGATCAAATTATGTTAATTCTCTATGCACCAAATTTTGTTGAATATGAATGAAAATCATCCAAGAAAGTTCTTTGTTTTTAAGAAGGGAACTTTTTGGCGCAGTCTGTTACAGTTCATTGGCAGGGAATTGGAAATACTTAGTCGTAACGAAAATCCCGTTAAAGTGGTACGCATTATAGTGTAGTTGCTTGTACAGAGTTGAGAAGAGTGCAGGGATTCTAGGGATAAATTTGCCACCAGCACTGTGGCAACATTCAGAAACTAGCTTGTAGGGTTTGGCCACCAACTGCAGCTGGGCATTTGGTTGGTTGGTGAAATATGAAATATGTATTTCGTATTTTGCTTCCAGACTGCTTTTTCTTTTTTCTGCTTCGTTCAAACAACGTGTGACTAGGCTTTCTGATGGTGACTTACGTCTTGTCAAAACTGTGCAGGTCCTTCGGGAAGCAGGAATGGCCACAGACACATCAAGCCAGCCAATTTCACCACTGGCCGACGTTTCCACACAGCAGCAGCAGCAACCAGCCGTTGCCAACGTTTCCATGTGGAGACCAACCTGAGACCACTACTCATCCCCTTGGCTGGGGCAGAGGGGGACAGCTCTGTTTTTCGTTGCACTGGTGACCGGTCTGCATCTCTGCAAAGCTACTCTTAAGATTTGGACAAATGAGCCCTGGTGGCAGCTGGGAAATGGCCGAGTTGATCATGCTGTAGAGTGCAAGAATTGTTAGGGGGGATTGTGCAGGCACCTGTAGGGCAAAACAGGTGCTAAGCCATTACAGGTAAATATGATGTGTGTGTTGTTAGCAAAGCTGGCTTGAGTTCGACGTGAAACGTTGTCTGCCACTGTTGCAAAATCTTGTAAGTTGGAAGCCGAATTGCGGTGTGACCTGCTGAGACTACACTTAAACTACAGAAGCAGCTCTCTACATTGTGTTCCCTGCTTGGCGATTGCAGAGGGACAGTGAAAAGGTTGTGATGCCAGAGAACTTGAGCTGACTCATTACTGGCCCGATTCTGGCATCGTTGCTTTATTCATGCAAGAATCTTAGGTACCTGTTTTGCTCGTAGAGCTAGCTATTGCAGCATTGATCAGTCGCACTGTTATCATTGTGAGCCCCATAGTGGCTGAGTGTTTGTGTTGGGCAGATGAACATGAGTTCAGAGTCAGACCCATTTGCCACAGTGTTTTTTTTTATTTTTTATTTTTTAATGAAGGAGGTATACAAAGGCAGACGTGTACAAGGCGTAGCCGTGTGTTGAGCACATCAAACCAGGAGATTTCTTTTGTTGCTTTCTGCTTAAGTTGACTGATTGGCCAGGAGCTTGAAACTGTAGATCTGAATATTGAACTCTTTAACATTGTGTTGGCTTTCTAGGACACTCGCTGTAGTCCATGTGTCACCTGGAAGTACATTACAGAATGATGAATGTCATCATAGCTTATGGAACTTTCAGTGATATGTTGTAAGCATGGGGTGAGTGGCATACTTTTATGATGATGGGGTATATGAGTATTGTTAATATAGTTAATTTGTGTACAAATTAATTTAAGTTTTGACAAGATATGGGCTTGTTTAGTCAATCTACAAAATTTAACTTTAAGAAGTTACGCAAATTCCATTTCTAAAATTGCGTTCAGCTGCTCTTGTTGTGTGCGTTTTAGAATGTCCTCGAAATGGCAGAAAGCTGGATTCATTTGATTTATGCATTACAACACCATCAAGCATCGCACTGTGCATTAAAACATGACGTAAGAGAGAAAGCAAGAGTCAGCTAACCAGCACACGTAGTACCACTAAGGCCTTTATTTTCTGTGCATGCAGCTTGCTATGCTGCATATGACGACCCGCAAACAAAGTTGAGAGTAAAAATTTTCAAATTAAAGCAGGCCATGAACTTGAGCGCAGGTAAAAAACAGTGAAATGTGGTTTTCAGGTGCAAGAAAAAGGGAAAGAAACCAGCACTAAGTTTTGTCATTCATTTTAGAGGCTAAAAGTCAGAATGAAGGAACTAGTGAAACTGGGAGGAAAGGAACACAAGAATTTTAACTTTGGTAAACATGGGAACTTTTCTTGAGAAAGCCAGGCGAATGGCTAAAATGGAATCGATGATACGATTTCGAGGTGTCTGCAACTTTTGTTTTTTTAACTTATGACTGTTAAAATTTGCTTTTGTGGGAACGAGGAAATGGGTATGGCCCTCACCCCATGTGGAGCCAGTTGTTTGAATTTTTCCACTTGTATGTTGTGTTCATCTTGGAGGGCGAACCTGTAGGCTGAATCTCAGTTTTAGCACGAGCGCTAGATGCCCAACTTCATAAAATCACGTCTGTAATGTGTGAAGCCTGTCAATCAAGGTCACGGAGTGAAATAATGTCACGTGAACAAGAAAATATGTTGCTAAGTAATACCTAGGGTCGCAGGCATGTGGCGCTGCAGGCGGGAGCATTTGAAGCATGTCACCTCTTATCATGCATAAACAAGCACTGCTCGCCTTGATAGAGTGCTACCGCTTGCATTCAAGCAGCAAAGCAACTTCCCATTATTTTTTGTGAGTTTAGTACAAATAGATCTGAAAATATAGTTGATAGACGGAGTCTTTGAAGGCATACGAGAACATGTTGATTGATCCTGTTGGGTATTTACAACCCTAAGCAGCTTTGTTGAGAGCCTGTGCTTCTCGTAGCAGGTTTCAATTTTGTGTCCTGATTTCTGACTTGACCACGTGGCATTGTTTTATGTCCTGGTTCTTGGAGGCTTTTTCTGTAATGTGATGTTTCCCCAGCATTGACGCATGCTGATAATGCTTATGTTAGTTGACATGAAATGCTGTGAAATGCTGGTTTATGAAATGCTGTGCAACAATTGCTCTAACGGATGTTATTTGCTGTGATGAAGTTTTCTTTTATATCTGCAACATTCCAGTTACCTAGACAGGGAAATCTCACACTGTCCTTTGGAGAGGCACAATGCAGTACTGAATGCCTTGTAGATATCTGTGCTTGTCTGTGAATGTTTTTGGAGTCGGAGCATCATATTTGTTTTATGGAGGGGCAACAAATATTCAGAAAGCATATCAAGAATGTTTACCAATGAAAATTGAGTCTGCATGCAGCTTTAGAAAGGAAGAAATCTGACTTCCTGCTTAAAGGGACCCTGCAGCACTTGCCATCGACTACACGGAATGCATTTTGGGGTAAAGTCTATATTGTCCCAGCAATCTCGTTTCGCAAGAATTATGAAAATCCATTCTCGATCACGGAAACTGTGCCTGATGAGAAATCAGGCATAATTGGTCTCTCTCAACTTGACCACAGACAATGCGGCGAAAGCTGCACCCTCTTTCCCTGAGAGGGGGGCGGCTCGCGGCGTTCTCTTCGGCGGCCTTCGGTATATCATAGCCCTGGGGAGTTTCCTCCTTTTCTCCACAACATGGAGGGGTCTGTTTCCGGTCTGGGGCCACAAAAAAGCAGGCATGACTGCCTGCTCGCAAGCGTGCACTCAGGCTGGTAGGGCGTTTTTGCAATAAACGTTTGTTGTCGAGTGGTCTGGTTGAAAGGGAAGTATTGAGTTCGTCACTCAAACTCCGCGCGCACTCAAAACAGAATAGAAACACCAAAACTGTGCGTGCAGGCTCAGGCATAGAAGAGGTTGGTACACAGCGCCAGCGACGGCGGATCGTCACAGAAATGCGAGAAATAAGCCGGAAAGTTGACTAGCGACAGCCAATAGGACAGCCATGGCCACAATGACGTCCTTTAGGCCATGCCAGGGGTGCATAATGAGGAAAACTGAAGAGCGCGGTTGGTTTTTCCGCGCCTTTCCCCGCGATTTGCACGCTCACCACTTCACATGCATGTGTTATATTTGGCTCAGGTATTCCTAGCAGTGTAATCTAAACGTTGCGCAGGTTTACTTGCACTGCTCAAAGAGTGTTGCAGGGTCCCTTTAAACATTGCAACCGGTAAATACTTTACAAGGTAACATCGTGCAAGAGCTATTTGTGTGCTAATGCGTGCGGATTTTAGGATAACACTGCAGGGCAAACTATAAGTCGAATATTTTATTCTACTTCTTTTTGATCTTGCGACTTTTAGCTTCTGATCACATTGCCATTGTGAATCTGCAAAGGCCCGTTGCATCCAGCGTTACATTATCCTTGATGCGGGCCTGCTTCCTGCATCAAGTCTCTCCACTGCATGCCTGCTGACTGCACCAGGCTGCCATTTTCATGTTACCCCTTGCTTGCATTGCTTCTCTCATCATGCTGCACTGTGTGCCACGCAAGCTCAATCTGAGCTCCTGCTATTTTATACCATTAAATGTAGACAGAGAAATGAGATGGGGAGTGAATGTCGTGCAACGTATTGAAAAATTCGTCGCTTCAACGATTAACGCAATTTTTTTCCTTTGACCAGTAATGGGTATGGGCATTGTGTGGCTGTGTGATTAACAATCCAGGATTGAATGTTTGTATCTCCCTTTTGTGGAATGGTTATTACAATTCAATGCATGTGTAGTGTAATTTGTAAGTGCATCAGTTTTCCTTGCGCCTATTTGGAAGCCCTGTGCATGGCTGCTCATATTCATGCCATATTCATCGTTGCACTGCTGGGGCCACTTCTGTATTGTTCATCCTTCATGAAATGCTTCCTGATGGGATACCATTGCAGTGACAAGTTGTAAAATGCCTGAGTTGGCTGTACCACGTGGTACAAGGATGGTGCGTTAGTGCAGTCCAGCCCAAGTCTTTCCAGTATCTTCATGCTGAGTGAATTCCAATCTTTAGCATCTTAGGGTGCTGTTATAAGAGCAAAGCTGCAATAATTGAAACGGGGTCTCTGCCAAGAGAAATACTCGAGAATGCATGTCGACAAGCGCACTCGTGTCACAAGTATCTATTCGCTGTTGCTGCCCCGATGTGGCCCTGTGTCACTTTGTGGTATGGTGGTTGGAACGTCTGTCAGGCAAGTCGGGTTCCAAATGTATGGGCATGCCACTAGTGACATTGATGGCCTGATTGGTAAGCTCTCAGACCACTGCACGAGCACATTCATTACGCGGGATTCTGGCGTGGCCAGGGATCCACACTAGGGCCACAAGGTGATCAAACTCTCTCCTAAGCACCATCTGAACAAGCACTGCTGGGCGTACGGTGCATCACGCACAGGACCCCCCCCTCCCTTCCACCTTCTCAGAGCTCACTGCACGGTCCGCCATTGTAGCGACACTAGGGTTGAGTGATGCCTTGCATTGGCATCTACAAGTAGGCACATCAAACCACCTTATATAAACATTTTTTCTAGAAAATTTATAAAGATTCATGAGGTGATAACCTACAATTGCATCGTGGTAGCTCCCCTTGTGCAGTTCATTACAAGGAACGCAACAGGGGCTTATTCAAACGAAAGTGAAATCTATAAGCTCGTGTGAATTTGCCTGTTAATGGCTAATTTACCAATCAGGAAATTGCATCATTATAATGAGCAGTTCTTTCTCTATGGCATCGATAGTAATTGTATTTCAGCTCAAGCCCTGAATTAAGGTGTCTTTTACAAAAACGAGACGCAAAATCATGTCCCTTGTGGTGGAGGCGGAAGCTCAGTTCGGTTACGCCTGTGTGACGTTTGTGACTAAAGTTTTCTGCAGCTTTGCGGCACTCGCTTTTTACAGCAGATCACGTGCCGGTGACTTTTTTTATATTGTTTTTTCCCGGCCTGCGCATACAGGCAGTAGGGCCACCTTTACTCGAATAATCTTGCATACTACATGCTTGCAAAGAGCTGTCTCTTGCTGTGCATTTTGTTGTTTGGTGCTCTTTACACCTTTTATGCGCCTATGTATGTAGACTTCACCGTTATGTACTCTTACTATTTATTCCTGCTACTTAGTGGTTTTCTTAGGAACGCAGCGCTTACGCCCATTCCACTATTTTTATGCTTTTAGAACAACAGTAATGCTGTATGCAGCTGCCATTTAGCATTCATTATTGATGCCAACCTTGTATTCAGCATTTTGCAATATGTACTGCCTGGTAATATATACATAGTATATATACATCTATAAACAAAAGAGATTTGAATATGGTACATGGCTAATGTGCCTATTTTTTATATTTTCCAGTATTACAAATGTGGTTGCGTGATGTTACGGCCTGGAGAATTTTAAATATTCAGCTCTGCCAGGCACCTTTGCAGCATAAAAATGAGCCGGTACAAATACTTTGTCTTGTGGTTGACACGTGTTAAAACAAGTGCCTTACTTTCATGGTTATTTTGTGGAGTAGTGAAGTCTTCCTTCAAGTGTGCCTTTTCGAGGTTTTTCAATCATAGCCAGCCAATAAAGAACATTGAAAATGCTTGGACTCTGTTGTTGCCAATTTTCGTTTTCCCTGGACTGGTATTTCTCATTACACTAGTTTCAAAGTGAGAGACTTTCAAGTGGGAGAGCCATGCATAGTAGATGGGAGATTGAAGTCTGGATGGGCTGTTACATGAACTTTGTCTATTCAAAACACAACACCAACTAGCCCAACAATGCACCGGTAAGGAGCTGGCCTCCAACTGCTCAGGGCTATTTTGTGCATCGGACCTAGTAAAATTTACTAACCTTTTTTCAGAGAGCACATCAATATTCTGCAAGGCAGTAAAACTTTTCTCAAATGTAATCTTATGGATACAATCGTGAGCATTTGCTCACATTGCCCAATACTCAGTGAAAGGCTGCTTATTGCCTTTCAAAGCAAAAAAAGAAAGCTGGTATGCTTTGGTGAAGAAAGGCAAATGCTCTTACCGTCATTTATTCTAACAGGCTGACATGCTGCCCGTCCTCAGAAAAAATCCTGGATACACCTGGGGCTCAATCTAGGTGCTATCGTAGTCGCTCGATAAATTGGTGTAGGACACTATGCTGTGAAGTACGGGGATGCAGGCTTAATTCGAAGCTTCAGCGGTTGTTTTTTCGACAGGCCCGTGTGTGTAAAATACATATGTTTGCAGATTGCACAGGTGGGAGGAGGCATGTGGTATCACGATATAGGGAAGCCAGATGGCTTTTTTCACCACCCTTTATGGTCTTTCTCTTGGGACTGTTACTCAATAAGCTTTGGTATCGAGTGCAGAGCACTGCGGGAAAATAGTTCAAGTGACGCTGTGATCCACTTTGGCAAAGAGCCAAAGCGACGTAGCCTGTTGGCGGAGCATAAGTGGGCTCCGTCGGGAGCGCGTGTGTGGATATGGCGGTAACATGGCACAGCAGGGTAAGTATAGCATCACATGAGTGCTTATGCTACTCCTGCCGCCGTGTATGCTCTCAAGGGGCGCTATTAGTACAAGCAGTCTGCGGGTGTCCAACCCCTGAACCACGTGCAGTACTCGAGAGAGGATGGTAGTACGGGGGTGCACACCCGTCGGGTGATCCCAAGCACAAACCCAAGCATCCGATGGTATTTCGAGATCGGTTCACCGATGTGGGCTGAAATTCTAAACTGACATCAAACGGGGCGCGTTGTCATGAACGCTGTTGAAGTCAGCCTGCTGATACTTGGAGAGGCGCTGTACTGAAACGTGAATTCTCCGGTTCCTTTGCTCGGCTGGTTACCTTTTACGTGAGAGACGAAGTTGAAGCAGTTGAAGGCTAACTGCATAAGTACGAGTGACGTCGCGTTTGAAAAGCGCGCTTGTTTGCGCAACGTTTGCGTGTGGGTAAGGATACGTCTACAATACATTAATGTTTAAAAAACACAACTGATGCATGCAAAAATAATTTTTATGTAAAAGAGCGAAAAAAAACATGGCAGTGCATTTTATTTTTTTCTTGCGTCTTTTTGCGACAGCTGTCATCATCACAAAACTTCACAGATGTGAAAAGTAAACATGGCTGCGCCGCCAGTTTCCGCCGAAGGTAAGCAAAATTTCTATTTTTCGTGCGTAAAATTCTCACTTCACTGCCGCCGCGACTGGCTCTCCGTTTACCTAACTGCTTCGCGAGGCATATTCTTTAGTTCTGGCCTCTCAATACTGGCGTAACTTTAGACATTAGTGACGATTTGATAACGACGTGTTAGGCCTAATGTTTGCTGGTCTCGGTTGAGTATTTGACGCTGACAAACTTAGTTGGCCGACGTTATGTAGGCGTAATCATTGTGTTCTGGATAACTTCGGTAAGGGATTCGCATCGTTTGTGAAATGGAAATTACGCAGTCTCATCTTAAGTCAATTGAACATGTAACATTCGTGGCTAGTTGTACTGCTGCCATGTCTGTCGTGTCTTGTTGCGAACACAGTAGCCGTACTACGCTGAGCATTCGTCTGTATGTTCAGGTAATTCGCATTGCACGAAGTTTAGCGCCACTAAAGGAAATGATTGCGCTCATCATAACCTCGATGGAGACGTATTGACGGATCGGCGTCGTAAGCTATACTGTACAGCTGTACTATGGCTGATGAGCCGTGACCTCCCCCGTGTAACGTTTGCCTTGCACTGCAGTAGTGAGACTGCACATCCTGTTGTCCTAAACAAGCGTAGGAAGTTTCGTGTTGAATGTTCATAAAGTAGCCGATCCTAAATGCGTTGCTGCGCTGCTTTGCGCATAGTTTTGTGTCTCACACCCTTTGTTTAGTTTCGGTAGACTATTTCGTTCAAGGCTGGTCGTTCCTTTTTATATAAGGCTCGTTCACACTTGCGACGAAAGCGACGGGAATGCCTTCGCTTTGTCGCGCGATGATCGTTTTTGTCGAATGGTCGAGACCAATTTTTGTCGCCGCGCGACAAAGCGACAGACGTCCCGTCCTAGTATTCGTCGCAAGTGTGAACGGGACTTTGCGACATTAGGTGTGTTATTTTGAGTATTTAAGATTGTCTTTAACTTTATGTTCAATTTAGGCGAATTTCCTGCATCCAGTAGAATTCTCCAACAAACTGAGGCGTGTCTGGCACCGCATACAAGCTGAACTATTGTTTCAAAAGCGCTGTTTTTTTTTTTTTTTTTGTTTTCTTGTTTATGAACGCCTTCTTAAAGGCAATTTGCGACGAGCAACTCCCTAGTGCACCTTGTCGGTAATTGCTCATACTTATTGCGGCATGAAAAAAAAAGTGGCGCAAGAAATGAAAAGTTTTACAATAATTAGATGTGCACTCCAGAAATATGCAATCTTTGACAAGATGCTTTTGGTCATACTTTCAGTCAGAAGGTAGCTCTACTGGATTAAAATGTGTCTGAGCTGTTTACCAAAGAATGCCTCATGTCTAGAAAAAGAAAATGTGCAGATTGCCAAAATCGACCCCTGTACAATTGGGTTGGATAAACATTCAATGAAAGGATGTGTAAAAGTTGCAAAAGTTAGAAAGGAAATGGTGGTGGCCTTGAAACCGTGCCAATTTATGACCGGTTGTGGCTATATAGACTCACATGTGGAGCTTAGTATCAAGTGTTACCGTTCCTTGGGCAGGATCTGGCAAAGGCTGGTATTCTGTTGCCCATTACAGATTTCATGGCTCATGTTGGAGTTCCTAGTGTGCGATGTCCTTTGTAGCCTGTTTTTGTGCTCGAATGAGGTGCACTGGAACATTGTGTTTTTGTTGTCTTTCCAGATATCGAGGCGCAGATCCGCGATATCCAGGCTCGCAAGGCGGGTGTGGCCAAGGCAGGCAACTATGACAATGGCGAGGGTGTTCCCCTTGCCACCGCCAATGGCGCCTACATGGACGAGGACATCTATGGCATTGGACAGAGCAAGTACGACGGCTACGTCACGTCCATTGCGGCCAATGACGACGCCGATGCTGATGTGAGTACGCTTCCGTGACTGGTCCAGACTTCCCCGATTATGAGCAGCCCGGCAAAGCTGTGCTCTTGTGTGATTTGTATTTTACCAAGTATCTCACTCCTGGGATCCAACTTCATTTAGCCAAATTTTGTGGGCTTTGGGCAGGTCTGCTTCACAGAGCGCAGGCATATGTGCAGTATGTGGTGGGCTGTACCTATAGTAGAGCACTGTTTATCGTCTAGGAGCAAAAAAGGAAGCATCATTAATAAGTTTGAGGATTATGAGGGGTCAATCTGCTTGTTGGGTGGGAGTGGTGCCTAGCATGCTGTGAAGAAGCATGCTTTTAAATGGATTTGTGCGTGTCGTCGTACTACTGGGCCGGGAGGTAGTCGGGACCTGGGGCTTCTTCTTCACACTTAATGTTTAGGGAAGACAGCAGGGACAGTTTGTAGATAAAAAATAGATTGTACACCACAGAAAGGGGCAAATTTGCACCTGTATTCATTTATAGCACTCCTTTTTGGGTTTCTTTACAATGGAGGACCAAAGTGGACTTTAGCGGGACATGTCGTGTGTGCAGCTGGTAGAATCCACAAGTCAGACGGTGACAGCCAAGGCGTGGGGCAACAAAATGCATTTAGGCATGAAATGTAACTTTGGAGAAAAAATAGCTTTGGCTGGTGCATTATAGAAGCAGGCGGAAGTCATTGAAAGAGCCTCTTTGTTCAGCAGTTGGCATCGAACTACAGTCAAAACCCACGATAACGAAATCCCGCTGGTACGAAATTCCCGCGGCAACGAAATATTTTCGCATCCCCGGCGAACGTTCATCGACGCCCATGTATTTTATATCTCGCGGCAACGAAACGTTTTCGGAAACTGATCCCGCGTTAACGAAATTCGGTGCAAGTTTGGTCGGCATTTTACCTACCCGTTGGAGGGTAACTGTATCCAAAAAGTGCTCAAGTGCATTTTTTTTGGACTCAGAGTGCGTAAACTTCAGCCACAGCACGTTTGCATGGCCACCGCCATATTTGTTTACAAAAGACCGCGCAGCCGGCGGCCGTGGAGGCAGCCTCGCGGCGGCACCACCAGGGGGCGACACATGGTGACTGAAGTCGCGGCTTCGGCTTGGGCTACGCTAGCCCACTACCGCTGAACAGAGCGCGTGCGTAACGGTGCGTTTGTTGTTTGTGTGTGGCGATTGGCGTGTTTGCTCTCAGTAAGATGCCTTCGCCAGCCCAAAAGTGGAGGTTTTTATCGCTACGAGATAAGGCAGCCATCATCGCCCAAGAGTTTGGAAACGCCTGCAACTAGCTCAACCATTTTGAAAAGCAAGGTTCCCACCAGTTTTCAATGGCGCACGTGCGCAAAACAAAACAGTGACAGCTGTGACCTTCCTGGACGTCTAGAAAGCGGTGCTCACTAAGTTTTGTAAACAGTATTGGTGCAACGAGGTGCCACTCTGTCTGGCAAAGTTTGTAAACAGAAGAAGCTGGACTCCACTTGCATGATCGAACGTACTCGGTGCCGAGGGCCAGGGCGGAAAACGTGCAGAGAAGGTGAACCCACGGAATGTTTTGGATGCGTTTGACACGATCTCATTCTTGGGCGCGCACGACGACTAGCAATGAACCACTTGTACAGTGATAGCTGAACTGTGACGTTTTCTGCAAGGTAAGGCTCACGAAGTAATATAACCGACTTTAAGAAATAAATTTTTGGTTTGTGGCCAATTTTCCGGTCGTTTATGTTTCATTCTCGCGGCAACGAAATCCCCGCAATAGCGAATTTTCTTGCTTTCCCTGGCGGTTTCGTTATTGCGGGTTTCGACTGTACTTGGAAAAGGTGGTAGTGTGCCTTTGCATCATTTGTGCCACACAGGGGACTGAAACAGGCAGGAATACATTATGGAAAGGGAGTTCTCACGACACTTCCTGTGCTTGTTTCCAGGCGTTCAGTTTGGCACACCTGTGGACTGGCTAGTCACGCTTGTAACTCAGTTGTTTGAATTGCATGGGACGGTGCTGCCCAGCAGGGGGGCAAACTGGTCGAGTCCTTTCATTGTCACTGGGTGTGCACAGACACTAATTTTTTGCATTTTTATCTTTTCAGGATGACGACTATGAGACAACAGGCCTCATGCAGACCAAGAAGATGCCGCTTCCATCGGTCTTCCTGGCAGAACTCACAGACAAGGTCAGTTGTCCTGGTTGGCAGATGTCACCGTTGCGTGGCATACATTTAACTAGCTCGTTTGTCGCGAGGCTAGATTGGTAAAGAAGCGCGAGCCTGTTTGAATATGCTCTGGCATTTGTCGACTGTGAGAGTGTTTCCCCATCTTTGAGTTGATTTTATGGCGCCACATCATTGCTGACTATGTCTTCAATGAAGAGTGATTAATACAGAGGCCGAGCTAATTGAATGCAGGAGTGTGTTTTGTAGGAAGAAAAGAATTTTACCTTGTAGGCAACCTGGTTGTCTACGTGTTTCCTTTATTTAGGTTCATGTGGTTGGTAGCCTTGCTTAGCAGTAAGCAGCTGTCAGTGTAAGAACGATGCATGGCTTGGTGTAAATGCTTCGACATGCTTCATTGCGTGTATCTGCGGACCTATGCATCGTAGAAATGGGCTGTGGTAAAAAAAAAAAAATGTAATTGTACACCTAGGTGTCATTGTGTACTAGTGGTACTTTGCTAACTGCCGTGTTTACATCTCTTTCCCCTTGTTTTGGCAGGACTATGACCCGTTTGCGGACCGCCGGGTGCCTCGCATTGCTGACCGTGAGGACCAGTATCGAGCACAGCGCCGGAAGCTCATGATCTCACCAGAACGGGTGGACCCTTTTGCTGACGGTACGGTCTCGGTGAAGCTGTTTGAGTCAGTGCTCTGTTGCTCGGGCCTCGTTTTTGACCACGCGACAACCTCTGGGCAAATGGTGGGCCTCCTGTTCGGCATGAGGCATTTGTACTGAAAGCTCCCGCCCTGCACGTGACTACTGTGCATATCTTGCTGGAGGGGGTTTTAGTTTTGCACAACTTTTTTTGGATCAGTTGTTGCCTGAAACTACTATAGATGACATTGGATGTGGGTTAAAGACGTACAATGAAGTACAGCTTATTGCACATGCATTTTCACTAGGATGAAAGAATAGTATTGTCCTAAGCACGGTTTTGTGCAACAGTAACTTTAGAGTGACAAGTTTTCTTATGCGCCTTTGTGATTACTTGGTCTGCTGTTCATGGTTACTTGAGCTTAGTTTTAAGGTTAAAAAAATTTAAAGCTTGTAGTCAGCCTTGTTTTTAATTTTTGTCTCATGTTTTAACTTGACTCAAACTAAGGCGAATGGGAAATGTAGCATTTGGATGCTGCATTGATTGGGGTATTACCTCAAGTTACCAATGAATATGAAATGTATGCTGCGTCATGAGTTTATAATTTGCCGAAGCATAGCCCGAACATTTACAACGTATATGACTATCAGCAAAGGTGTCAGTCGTGTGAGGGAGAGCAGGTGTGCAGTCATGCCTTTTGTGTGCCCTGGCCCAGTGTTTGCCTGGAGGTACTGTGACTGTTTGCATGATAAAGTATGGGTTTTGTGCACGTGGTTTAGGTTGCAAAGGCAATTAATTGTGCAGCAGTTTGCACAGTCCACAAGGCATCTTGCTTACTCAAGGCTGCCAGATGTAATCCTTGCAGTTTTGTTGCTTGGCAGGCTTATATTTTTTAAATACTTGGGTGAAGCTTGTGCGAGGCATTTACAGTTACAGCAGCATCGAAATGTGGGGATTTCTGCCATAGGGCATGGCGAAATTGGGGCGGTTATACTTTCCCGCAGACAGAATCTAAGAATTCAAACTTTATGAGTGCAGTATTGGCCTAATGTGCCATTTGCTTACCGGACGGGATGTAAGATTTCGGCATGAACTTAATGGGGGACTCTTATTGGTCGTGGCCTGCGTAAGGCAGTGGTTCCTTAACCCTTTGCGACACGCGTTAGAATGTAGCCGTCAGAAAAATTTCTTATTCCCTGTGTATGCTTTTGATAACAAAATTTCACTTAAAAACCATAAACAACTTGATCTCATAAGTAATTAATATAATAGGTCGTGACCTAATCGTAAACATGCCATCTTAAACGCGACCACCGTTGCCTAACCATTGGTACAATAGAAAACATATAAACATTATTGTGATCTGTAGCCCGTGTACATTATGGTAATAGCTTCAATTTTGCTTTGATAAACGTTTTAACTAGGCAGAAAACAAAACCAAGAACAGCTACTTGATGCACTGTAGAATGCCGCCATATTGCTCTCTTGTTTTGGTAAAGCCTTGGTGGATGGTAAAGGCGCAGCATTCACGAAATGGCAGCACCGTTCCGTAGAGTGGGAAATGTGAATGCTGGCTGAGCGGTTCAAGTGAGGATGACGACGATTGTAACTCACACAAATGCTCTTCAAAGTTGCGTGCACAATTGTACACGCCGTGTCGCAAAGGTATAAGAATGATTAACTGTTTCCACTTGCAACTGCAGGCTTGAATAGGTGTGTAAAAGTGTGGGCCGGCTTTGTCCCCACTTTTCTTGCTTCCCCATATCCGTGGGCAGCCTTGTGTGGGCAATTGTGCCGGGACCAGAAAGGGCATGGTGTTGGGGGAAGGGTCATTGAGAGGGAAAGGCACTGAAGCGGGTCGGGGGAGTGGGCGACCGCGCGCCTGCATACGCTGCCTTCACTAATGCCTGTCGTTCAATTTTTTCCCTCCTCTTCAAGCAACGGCAGCGGCACACACTGTTTCCTTCTGGGGCCAAGCTGTGTTTTTTGAGGAGTGATTCTCCCTAAACAGTGGAACAACCTTTTAGAAAGTTGAGAATGTGTAAAGCAGAGTAGCCGTTATCTAGCGTAGCTCGAATGTACTTGACTTGTGCTCCTAGTGAAGCTTGGGCCTTGCACTGCTGTCACTACAAGAAAAAAATACCTTTACGCTCTTTCAGTACTTCCTCTTTTTCGTGTCTGTCTTAAAGGGGCCATGCACACAAAATACAAGTTTGTTTGTTCGAAAGATTTTATGTTTTATAGTGCCCCCAGCGCTTGTTCGGCAGCAAACGGTACCTTATTCACTGATAATCAAGTTAGGTTTTGATTCTCCTACCAAATCGTGTGTTTTTGTGACGTCTGCCATGAAGTCACAAAGGAGGGTATTAAACAAACTTCCAGTGCATCATTAGGCTCTGCAGCCTTGCTTACTGTCAGTCCACCCAGATGGCGCTACCATACCGAACCGCCTGTTGTCCGCTTTTGCTTTGTTTTTGACCATATTTGCACCTGGCTTGTTTTTGTTACGGTAGAAAGTAATCGTTTTGGGAGACGTGGGGTATGCTCGACAAACAGGGTCATGTAAGTCAACGTCGCTTACTCCAAAGCAGCGGACTAACAGCAGTGCGCATCGGTACTTCTATGTTTACGTCTGTTTTCGGAACTTTCATTGTATACCTCCATTCTTGCGGCTGTAAAATGAATATGCAAAGTGCAAATAGCTCGTTCAGCAAGCTTATAAGCCCTGCCTAATTTGAGTTTGCTTTTGCCGGCCTTGGCCAATCGCACAGCTGGGCATATGACATCATAGGTTGTGCTGTGGGAAATGAGCTAGTGGGTCGCATGCCCATTCCTTTTTTCCCTAATTATATAGCTTATCTGAGCGAAGTGTGCTTTAAAAGTGGTGTCAGTATGGTTCTAACGAGGCAATCTTTCGAATGAACTAAACTTGTGTTTTGTCTGCATGGCCGCTTTAAGTAGTAAGTTGCTGGTAGTTGTCCTGTTACTACAGTCTATTAAGTCTAACTTCACTAATACGCCAAATACCAGAATACCAAATGAGTGAGAAGTATCCCTTTCCTTTTTAGATACAAATTTGGAAAAAATAAATTGCAGAAGTGATGAGCTAACTGAAGTTCATTGTGAACCTAATTGGCCTAAGAGTATGATGTGATCATGAAACTGTGAAAGCTAATGAATGGCACCGATAGGCAGGGAAATTCTATTGGCCCCATGAAGTTATTGAAGGTAAATAGTTATTGCTTCCCAGCATGTGGAAACTTTTAAAGTAGTGGTTGCTACAAAGGCTGTTGGTAACACTAGTAACAAGGTAAATGCTTTCATTAGAACTTCAGTTGCTGAATTTTTTTTCTTGTTGACAGTAGGAAGTAGTTGACACCCAGAATAATGCATTTTGTACAAACCAAATACCACATGCATTCATGAAAAGGCCTCACTGTAACGGTTTTTCTTGTCGTTTGTAACTCTTGTATAGCACAGGAATAATAGAAGGAAAAAATTGTCCTTTGTCCCCAAGTTCGTGCAACATTAAAGCTCCGTGCTTTCCTTCTCAATTTGGAATGCTTTGCAGTGCCCAAGTGGAAAAATGATTTGTGAGACACGGTACTGGAGTAGCAGTTCCCGAGCAGGTTCTCGTAGTTGGTGTTTGCAGTGATGGAAGTGTCAGAGTGAGGTGTTCACAACTAGAGAGAGAGAGAGGAAAAGGAGGAGAGGTGGGGGGCAGCCTTTGTGACCTGAGTGTTTGTCCCTTCTCTGCCAGGAGTGCCGCAGCAAGTGTGGGCTTCTCAGGTAAAGTATCCGTCGGAGGTTGTTGGTGATTGGCTGCCCCCCCAGTTGTTGGCGTGCCGTCGCACGGTGGCGGTATCTCGCGTGTGTGTGTGTGTGTGTGTTTGCCGGGGGGGCATGCGCGGTGGGGAGGCACTAATGAGCCGAGGTATTTTTAGGCTCTGCTCCTTGATTGCTCCAGCGACGCTTGTTTAGAGGATGACCTGGCCAGAGCTGGCAGCCAGGGGCCACACGTACGTATGCTGCCCCCCGGGGCACTGGCCCAGCGCGTCCCTCCTGGGGGAGGGGAGCGCCTGCTCTGTAACACAAAGCAATTGGCGCAACGCCCAAGGGGGGGGGGGGGGGGGGGTGCCAAATAGATAAGGCATTGCATCAAATGGAAAGGCAAGGCGATGTTGGGGGATGACGATGGGTCTACCAGTGGCAGGAAGAAATGAACTGCAAAGAAATGCTGAGGCATTTAAAACCTTTCGCCTGCGGCAAATGGAGGGTATGTCTTCAATGGGATGCTCTGGGGGGAGAAAAAGGGTTGCATTTTACTGCAGTATCTTGCATAAAATGTCTGGCTAAGTTTTACTGTCCTTGTTTATGTTACATTTCTGCTTAAGTGACATCTCCAAAGGAGGTCCTGTGAAGAGGAGGAGGAAGCTGTGTAGTGGGGGGTTACGTCACTCCTCCACTAAGCACATCCTCCACTGAAGACGTACCTTCCCTCTGCCAAACACATTCTGGGTGCGAATGATCTAGGAGAATGAGCGATCATGCCAAGGGAGGGCACATAATGGTCCCAGTTTTGCTTGGCTGCACTTCTGTATCTGCTGTTGTGGGCAGATTTCTCGGAGGCGTGTGTTTGCGCTAAAATCTCTTGCCGCTCATCCAGTCAGCCCTTACTTGTGTGAGTGGTTTAGTGCTGTTCAGAAGCACACGGCAGCACTGAACTCAAATATCGCAATTAAGGCAGATGCGTCCTGGAAACCTTGGTCCACAGCAGTGCTTTAGATAACTGATAACTTCCGTATTCAAGCACGTGCGCTGTGTGCTTCTTATGGGGGAAGTCAGTTCTAAGGATGCAGTTTTAACTTCAGAGCAACAGCACATTTTTGTTATAACTGCGGTACTGTTGCTAGTAGGACATACCACTTTCATTTCCGAAATCTAAGATGTTCCTTGCACTAACTGCACTGCACTGCACTTTGGTGGTCCTTTTGTGTTCTTGTACCAACTTACAGGCTTCTGCTCATACCTTTTCTCACTTTTCTTTCTATTATTATTATTATGGTGGTTGGGACAGTTTGGTAGCTGTGCGTCACCGACATGCTCAATACAGCAAAACCTCCATGGTGAAATCATGACTGGCTTAAATTTTATCGCTATAACAACACGGAAAATTCACCAGCTGTAGGGAATTCCATTCAGTGAGCCAGATTTTGGGTGAACATTCTCTTGTGCCAATGTGGATGAAATGAATCCTCAAGAAAATTTATTATGAAGACGTGGTCCCATGGAATCTCTGAATCTCGTTTTTACTCATTTACAATTTATCCCACATTTAACCGCTGAAACTACTCTTAACAGTTAGGAGTAGTTGTCAATCAACAATCAATCGTCAACAGTAATTGTCAATCAGTTTCATGCTTTGAAAATGAATTATTTAACATTGTCACTTCTGCATCCGTTTTGCTGGAATGGGTTTGTGAAAGTGGTGATGAAGTGTGACCCTAATGTGAATTCCCATGAACGTGATTTGGACTATCCTAGGGGCAGATGCAAAGTCAACATGCCCAGAAAAGCTGCTCATTATACGGTTAAACATCATAGCCGATGACACTGGTGGCCGTTTTTACACCTGTCCATGTAAAATTCTTTTGTCAACTATTGAGGTTTTGCTGTAACTGGTTTTGTTCCTTCCCCTGGCGGTGTGTGTTAGTGCATGCTAAGAACTATTTCTTTATCTTCACTGTGGTTGCTTGCACCCTTGGCTACATATCTTTTTTTCTTTTTAAGCTGCCCTTTCTGCTTTCCTCTCCTCCTCTTGAACCCTTATTCTGCTTTGTTTTACGGGTAATTTTGGCTGCATGATAGCAATGCAGCTTCTACAGGGCCCAGAGTTAGGGCCATCTAGGTAGAAATGTGTTAATTTTAGAACCTTAGAACATGAGAAAGGGGAAGAGTCTGTCACTTTAAAACTTATGACCAAGCCTCTGAATTGTCTAGCTGTTGTTGTGATACCTTGAAGCTCTGCCACCCTTGTCTTGTTAAGAGGGACTCGAGAAAGACCAGGCTGGTGGTGTAATGTTAGCCTCATTTAGGGTTGAAACATGGGTGAGAAGTTTAGGGGGTAATTGCATTTGAAATTATCCCCTAAACTTTGGGTTCTTAGTGGGTGCCCATACTCTTGGGGTGTTGTGGTATATGGGAGTGTGTGCCATAGTAGTCCCTTAGCATCACTGTAGCTAGGTCGCGGCTGCTGACGTACCCCAGGGTGGGGTGTCTGGGCTGGTGCCCCCATGGGCTGGCTTTTTTGTTCTTTTTGCTGTGCTTTTATTTGGTCTCATGTGCTCCTAATGATGAGTAGAGATTGTTCTACATGTTCTCTTTTCTCGGGGGGAGGGAACTGTAAGGGAAGGGCGTAAAGGGGGAAAAGGAGAGTCTCTCTCAAAGTGTACGGTGTGGGGAGGTACCGCGGACGTGCGGGGGGCTGAGTCGCGGCCACAGTGGGAGCTGACGGCACAGGCTGCCCCCTTCTGCTCTTTTCCCTGGTGCAGGCGGGAAGACGCCAGACATGAAGTCCCGAACTTACACAGTGATCATGCAAGAGCAGGCACTGACCAAAGATCAGGTGAGCCCGCCCACCAGAGCGTCCTCCTCTCCTGGACTAGGATGTCCAAGTAGGGTAGAATGACGGCGCTTCTTATTAGCCTTGCAAAGGGTGTTCCAGAATGTGTGTGTGCGTGTGTGTAAAGCCTTTTGTTTGGGAGCACTCTGCTGTAACATTGTCATCGAAGGCTGTAATTCTTGCGCTGCTTACAAAATTTATTTTATTTATTTATTCATTCACTAATTCATTTCAGTGGAGGCTGTGCAGCAGTTTAAATAAAACCATGGGAAGCCTCTTTGCCGCCATATTCCAACTCCCTCCTCCACTCGAGCTTCCAGTCAAGGAGATCCTTGAAAGCGATTTTCGCATGTAAAGACATTGTGGCTAATTCCACTCTACTGAGTCAAGGAAACACATGAAGTGGAGGACAGACAACCCTAAGTGTTACTGAATAGTTTGCTAAAGACACTTAGCCCTTTCTGGTCTGTTGTCGGGGCCCTGCCTGAAAACACAACACTGCTGTTGTGGTCCACTGTTGGGGTATGCACAACCTGGGTGTTCAAGGTTATGCTTTGCAGTTTTTCTAACTGCGATGCGCCCACATTCCTTGTATACATGATGCACCATCTTTTGAGGTAGAAGTGAACTTCGCTGAAGTGTTCTTTTTTGCACTAGGGCGCAGCACAATGTTAAGGAAGGGCCGTCTGGGTTGCAGAGCGTTTTATGTGCACGCTATTCGCGAGTAGCACGGCTGCTTTCTCATTGCGTGCGTTCCACGGTAGTGCACTTAGCAAAAGCAATGATGATTTCAGTGAGGAAGAGAATTGTGTGCTTCTATCAGTTAGTGATAACAGTGATTCGACAGAAGCGAGTGATGAAAACCACTATGGCAGTGGAGACGGCACCATGCGGATCATTACTCTCAGCTATGCATTTTGTCGAAAGACAGTGAAATGGTGGTGGAAACTTTTTTCCTGGTATCTACAGGTTTCCATTGTCAATAGTTTTATTTGGAGGTGCACACAGCTGCGGAATCATGGTGAGAAAGAGAAGCGAAACCTGCAGTACCGCCGCAACCTCACCCAACAGCTAGACCCGCCGCGGTGGCTCAGTGGCTAAGGCGTTGTGCTGCTGAGCACGAGGTCGCGGGTTCGATTCCCGGCTGCAGCGGCCGCTTTTCTGATGGAGGCGAAAAGCAAACGAGATTTCGGCGCACGTTAAAGATCCCCAGGTGGTCAAAATTAATCCGGAGCCCTCCACTACGGCGCGCCTCATCGCCTGAGTTGCGTCGGCGCGTTAAACCCCCACAATCAATCAATCAATCCCCAACAGCTAGTGGGTGATCTGGGGACTTGAGCCATTTCATCTCCCCAGGCTGAAGCAGCAAGGACTGTGCTGTTTGTAGTGATAGAAAAACAAGAGGAGGCAGGAGGGAAACTGTGTTTCTCTGCAAAACCTGCAGTAGCAACCCTGGCCTGCACCCAGGAGAATTTTACGCATTGCTCATATATCGTTAAAGGGGTTGTGAGCAGAGTGCGGGAGAAAAAATGATATCCTGTGAGTTTTTCTCGGACAATTTGGGTTTTTCTTTGCAGTGCCAGAAACTGGTGAAATAGTTCCGTAACGGAACGGCTGGAAAGTGGGCAAAAGTTACGGTCTGCAAAGGGTCAAGTAGGGATGTGCGAATATCGAATAGTAGCTTCCGGATCGATTATCAAATTGCTTATCGAATTGAATTAGGAAAAAGAAAGCTGAATATCGGATATTCTTATTCCCTGGCTGTGATTTTCCTACGGTTATTGTGCAAAAGCTGAAGCTTCTTCGCATGTTTGGGAGTCGTGACGTTCTTTTTACGACCCAAGGAATACGCACATTTCAACGCTCATTGGCAGCAGTCCATTCGCCAAACCACTATAAGGTGGTGCTCCAAGACTCCGGAGCGAGCACGATTTGCATTTGAAGAACGACTTGCACTAGAGCTGCTGTACTGTAATCATAGGCAACGACTAGACAGTGCCTTGTAACTCCAAAGCGGGCACTTCGCAGGCTGAATAGCATGACATAAAAGCATGGCACAACCACAATCGCAGACCACGATAAGGCTCTTTTTTGGAAGCGCATGGCGAGCGTGAAGCGTGAACAATACGTCGCGGAATGAAGGCTTTCACTAGAGTGACGGAGATATGGCTTGCACTGACCGCAAATGGATTCAACAAAGGAGTAGTAAAAGTATCATCCCCGGTCTAGAACGTAAGCAAACAAAAAACACATGCATAAGCATACACCAACTAACTGCATGCAAGAGAAATAGAACCTTTTTCGTTGTTAAATTAACGGAGGTGGCGTCAAAAACGCAACAAAGGCAGCTGCGATTGCTTTACTGGAAGCTCATGTAAACATGCGGCCATAGAAGTGAATATTCGAGTATTTGCACACCCCTACACTTAAACTTCTCAGTTGTCCCAAATGCAGGCGTCGTTTTTATTATTGGTCGGCGTACAGCAATTCTCAGTGCTACTTTTGAGATGGTGGCTGTTACTTATTGTTGAGCTTTGTTCTCGTGTATTACCATTTTATCTTCGCACATGTTCCTGTCTAGTTTTGGCTTTCAGTGCCTAAAACCAAGCTTTCCCTTTTAGGCCGAGCTGCGTCGCAAACTGGCCGACAAAGCCAAGGCCGGAGAATTGCAGACAGTGCCTGCCAATGGAGAAGTCAAGCAAGCAGCACCTGGTGAGTGGAGCGTTCACAAGTTTTACGTGCAGGTGTTGTGGTCGCAATGTCCAGTGAAGCACAGCACGCAATTTCAAAGGGGGTTGCAGTTTGATGGAGTGTGGCACTTACTTGTCATTGGAGTGACTACACTGAACGCAGTCTTGTTATTTCTAGATTTTCTAGATTTATAGATTTTTTCAAAGCTTTCGACCGGGTACCTCACCACAGATTGCTAATCAAACTTACACAACTTAATATCCACCCTCTTGTATGGGTGGATATTTGCATGGGTTAAAGATTTTCTGTCATCAAGGGTCCAATTCACATCTGCTAACAACATTAATTATTCTTTTGGTCGAGTACACTCTGGTGTTCCACAAGACAGTGTCCTGGGCCCCTTACTTTTTCTAATTTTTATCAATGATTTACCAAATGGTGTTTCTTCGGGGATCAGGCTATTTACCGATGACTGTGTTCCGCTCGGGTAATGTCGCTGAATAATTCTAAAACTAAACTTATGTCCTTTACAAACCAAGCATCTCACATTCAAACTTCCTATTCCTTAAGGGGGGACGCGGCTTTCAACTTCGGAAAAATGACCAAAACATCGTTTTTTTGAAACCCACATATTCGGCTTCTATGTTTCCTATTCTGTGCGTCTGCAAAGTTTTTACGCTGAAAAGCGTCGCAAAGTGGCATAAAAAAATACTTTTGTCAGGCGCGGTGACAAACTATCAGCGCAAAAGGGCGAAAAAACGGCAATTTTCGGAGCGCTCTATCTCCGCAACGGTGCCACCGGGCGCGGCCATTTTGATATGGTTAGATCGGCCGAGCGATCGTCTTTCCGGTTCCGCTCGTCTCTTTTATCTTCGTTTATTCGCAGACGCACAAACGGCAGAAAACAAATGACGCACAAACGAAGCTAGAAATAGATGCTGAAGCGCTATTGGTCCTCCGGTCGAGGCCCAGAACAACGACCCTCCTGATTGGATGTCGCGGGCGCAACGCAAGATGGCGGCCGCCTGAGCTGCGTAGCGAGCGGTTTGAGTTCATTTTCGCCGCTTCGCTCGGCCGAGTTTCTGTTCAATCTGTGGTATTCAACACGGACGTTATCGCGATGGGAATGCCAGAGATAACGAGCCAGATTACGGGAAGTTGTGTGGCTCGAAAGGTGGAGGTCATCGAACGCTTCGTGGTGCGCGTGACTCTACCGTCGCCAGACCCCGGAGGGTGACGCGGTGTGCGCGCTTGCGATAGCGGTTCGTGAAGTGAACATTTAGTCGGATTTGCGATGTTTACACGCTTAGTTATTGCTGTGTTTTGACTGTGGGCTCGCTAGCCTTGAGAAAGAAACGGTCGACGCGTCAAACGCTGCGGCGCGCACGGCATAGCCGACGCGCATTGGAGCATCACATGACTGGGCAACCGGTTACGATTGAACGCCAGTAGTTGTAATTAATGCCTGCGACGTTAGTTTTAATCTTAAAAGCGACCTGACCAGCCATATCAAGTATAATCAAAGCTCGATATGTCGCGGTAAGCGTGCGCTGCGATGCGCGCGAGCCATATCGCCTTTCTTGCGCAACGTTTCCCGTGCACTTGTAATTTTCATGCAAACAGGTTTGAGTTAGTAATATAGGAATAAAAATATGCTCTCTGCGTTAAAAATGTACGTTACTGTGGCAGCATTTAACAGTGATTTTTTTAGGGAAATTATTGATACCATTGCTCAGGGCATACTGGCTGTGCTGCGAGAAATATTGGATGCCTTGAATGTCAAAAGTAGTAAAAAAATATGCTCTTGCATTGAAGTTGGGAGTTATGCAGAATACTCTACCAAGCTTCAAAGTAGCTCATTTTCAACCTTGTGGTATGCAAACTTTTGGCAATGAACACCTGCACTATGAGTACTAAGTTGCTGTGCCAGGCAAGATAAAACATTAAAAAAAGCCAAAAATGTTCAAATTTAAGTAAAAAAAATGCTTAACTTGTTGCCATGGTGACAACACTGCAAAAGGAGGCTGTTCAGTGCGATACAGCCAACCAGCTAACCTACTTTGCATTGAAAGCCCATTGAAACCCATCTCCCCTCCGTTTGGTTTGCAAAGGGGGGTATGTACTCTTCACGGAGGAGCTGAAAATGATGTTTTCTGGAAAGAGAAAGGCTGAAAAGGCACTCCAATTTCAAGGCAAGGCCTTCCAGATGCCCCATGTTCAAAAGGACATGAAAGGCTACAACCGTGACGACTTTTGATATGTGAAACCTATGTTGCAACTTCGGAAGCCGTTTTCTCAAAACAGTTTTTTTTGCCACCTGTGTCGCTTGTCCCAGGGATTTCTTCGTGACCGCTGGGTCTATTTTGATTCCGTTTCTTGCATTACATTCATTGATGAACTGTTCAGGTCGTGACACTTTTGGTTTTCCAGATTTGTTTTTTGTGATTTTTTTATTCAACTAATCGTTCACAGTTGACATGCCTGTTACACATTAACCTCTAAAAAAATGAAAACTAAAAAACATTGTGTTGTAAAAAAAAAATTCTAGAACTGTCACGACCTCGTCCATTCATTTGGGAATGCAAAGCACTTCGAACAAGTTTTCTATCGTGTTTTATAAGCCGCTCAAGCTCGGTACAAGCGGAACAGAAAGAATATTTCATACATAAAAAAGTTATCAAAATATTAACTTCAAATTTTTATGGTGTTATCACAGAAGCATTTCCAGTTGCTGTGCCAATTTTCATCAAAATTCACAAAGAAATAAAAAAGTTGATTTTGAAAGCCACGTCCCCCCTTAAATAACACAACTGTTGAGCTAGTAGACACTCACAAGTACCTGGGACTTAACCTGCACTGTGACCTAACATGGAATCATCATATCAACATCATTCTTGCATCCGCCAACTACTCATTGGGTTTTTTAAAGCACAGACTAAAACATGCTCCATCTAACCTCCGCAAACTTGCAGACACAACTGTCATCAGACCTAAAATTGAATACGCCTCTGCCATTTAGGACCCTGACGAAGCATACTTAGTTGACCAAATTGAAGCCCTTCAAAATCATGCCATTCGTTTCATCTTTTCAGATTATTCACGTCATACCTGCGTCACGGCTCTAAAACTTCGCGCATCTTTACCTATCCTATCACATCGGTGTAAACTATCATGTTTATCATTGTTTCATGAACTGTACCATCACTCTTCACTTCATCCTGATTTCTTTTCTTCAACACCGATACTAAAAAGTGCTTTTGTACGTCTGTCTAAGAGTCCTCCAGATTTTTTGTTTGTTTTCCTTCTTTCTTGCTTCCTTTTTTTTTTTTTTTTTTTTGTTTGCCTCGCACCGGCTTGTAATTACTTGTTTGCCTATTAACGTGCTGTTAGTACTCTTTTTTTATTCGCTTCCAATGTATCCTGCCCCCTATGTAATACCCTCCTAGTGAAGGCCTTTAGAATAATTTTTGAATGAATAAATAAACACTGTAAAGAAGGTTGCTGGGGCTGGTAATGTACGCAGTTGTGCACGGAAGCGGCTTTTCCAATCTGGGTCTTGATTTGCATCTGCTTGAAGTTTAACGTCGACGCATCTGTTTAGGCAAAATCAGGCCAGCAAACTCTTGGTGTATTTCTAACAACACACTACTCTCTGCCCCGTGTGTGCACTATTTGGCAAATTGCTCGTTATTTTGGTGGTAGGGTAGAGTAAGGTACCCTAACACACAATATACTTTAACCTAGGAAACAATTTACGCATAATTTTACTAGGGCAGTTTTTGCGGCGTTATAACAGTAGCTCTGCACATATTCTTTTCACTTTGCAGCCAAGCGCAGGCGTTGGGACCAGGCTGGAGATGAAACACCTCAGACTCCTGCCAAAAAGAAGTCCAGCTGGGATGCTGCTGAGGTAGGGGCATGCCTGACCTCTTGATGTGTGGCTGGGCCAACATTTTGCTGCCCGTCTTGTCTCAGTGAGAGGAGTCAGTCATGGCTGTCCTTGTTCCTTTTTGTCGCAGAAATTTTCTATTTTTAACCGTCTGAAAACTGGACTAAATTGTGCCTCGTGTACGAGACCAGAGTTCGTTTTGTCATAATTATTTCACAGTGATATTTTTCCGTATCGGAGTGCCTGTATAGTGTTTCTTCTTATTTTTCTCCCTACTAGGGATATATTTGAAATGAAGCACGGGTTTTGGAGTAAAATAATAAAAAGTATGGTATGCTTTCCATACTTTGTGCCACCCCTTAGTAAGAAGTAATAATGTTGTGTGGTGTGCCGTCATCTGGCAAAAGCCGTTGCACAGCACTGGGACGCAAGTACCGCAAAGAAAGACATGACTTCAGGTATCTTCTTCGGGGGAAGTTATGGAAGGCTCCTCTCGAGAGCAGTGTTTTTGTAACAGCTTGGCGTGCCAGACCACAAGTGCGTGTGCTGGTGGTGACCTCGTCCTTCTTTGTGCAGTCGGCGCACACCCCGTCGCAAGCCCGCTGGGATGAGACCCCTGGCCGAGCAAAGGGCTCGGAGACCCCCGGTGCCACGCCCGGCTACTCCAGCACCCGCATGTGGGACCCGACACCGGCACACGCCACGCCAGGCCATGCCACTCCCGGCCACGAGACACCCGGTGGCACACAGAAGGGAGCCGCACCGGGAACCCCCAGTGCCCGCCGGAACCGCTGGGATGAGACGCCCAAGACGGAGAGAGGTGGGTGGGTGCCACCCACAAGGGAGCGGGAGAGGCATCGCAATTTATCTGTTTCATGTGGAGGTGCCCTTTGGGTCGAAAGTTGGGCCGAAAGTTGACCCAAAGGTTGAGGATGCGAAATGTACTAAAAATACCACGTGACCACAAGAGGCTTGGCAGCGTGAAGGAAGCACACCAGCCATGTATTGGAAGTCATTAATCAATGGTCAGTGGTGTGCCCCAGATGCCTGCTTCCGGCTGATTGAATGCCTGCAGGTGCCTTCCTCTTGAGGAGCTGCTGGAACGGCAGTTTTGCTGGTGTCTTCTGGTTATGCCACATGCCCGTTTTTACCTCGGCCACCCCAGAGAGGCCTAGCCATGTATACATGTCAAGGCTTTTGCCTTCACGTCTCCTAGATTTTTTTTTTTCCCCCTTTCCATCCAAATCGCCATGTTGTGCATATTCGAGGGAGGAGGTTGTTTTAATGTCTTTTGAGGTGGCAAGGCATGTAGGGTGCGTGCATCGGGAGCACTGTTTGGATCGTGTTTTGGTTTGAGCCTTCCACAGCTGAGTTAGTGTGCCGACACAGCTCAGTGTGCTGAGGTGGGCGGAGAGTTGTGCAGTCTCAGGCCACACATTGACCACTCTTATGAGTGGGCTGTTCTCATGGTCTTCTGTTGACTTTTGCAAAGAAACCAAAAAATTGACTAGAAATGGGCTAACATCTGATAAGTTTCCAAGGTTTCGTTGAGCTTTGACTTGGGGCAGTGCACTGCCTCGGCATTGTCATGACTTTTTCCTTTTCAGTTTTGTACTGCACTGTTGCTGTGAGGTTGTTTTTCTTCTTCTTCTTCTTCTTCTTTGCTACGTTTAATCTCTTTGGAGCTTTAGGGTTGCCACATGCAGCCTCACCATTATACTGGTTCATGACATAGCAATTAGGCCATTTGCTCCTTATTACTCCATTAACGATTAACCATTAATCCTTATTAACCATTTTGTTCCTTATTTATTACACTGCCATGAAGGATTAGGTTGCATGTGAGTGTGTTTTTCATCCAATTAGTTTTCGCTGCTAGCCATGAAGGCAGCGTGAAAAACTTAAATGTGGCTCCCCCCACCACTTGCCGTGCGCAGAGACCCCCGGCCACGGCAGCGGCTGGGCCGAGACTCCCCGCACAGACCGGACGGGTGGGGCGGACCTGATCCAGGACACGCCCACGCCCAGCGCGTCGAAGCGGCGCTCCCGGTGGGACGAGACGCCTTCGTCGCAGATGGGCAACCAGACCCCGCAGACGCCCTCGGCCATGACCCCCTCGTCCACCATGACCCCCTCGGGGGTGACCCCCACGGGGGCCAAGGCCATGGCCATGGCCACCCCCACCCCGGGCCACATCATGGCCATGACGCCCGAGCAGCTGCAGGTGAGACTTCGTAGCACACGCGCTCTTAGGAACAGTTCTGGCAGTCTGCATGTCTAAGCTACAGCCGCCACTTGCGTCAAAAGTGTGTCATAATTTACAGCGAAATCTAGTGGATGTGTTTTTAAAGGGACCAAGAGGACAATGTGCCAATATTTATATTTTTAATTGTCATGTCAGAGTAATGGTCGTGCCAGTTTCAACGTAGACTTCGAACTTGTTAGCTAGATAGTATGAAAATAGATAAAGAAACGCTGTTCACCAGCCACTTTCTTGAACAGCCTGTGTGAAGTCACACAGGGGCTAGTTCGGGTGATTGGTGGCCACCATTAAACACGATGCCTCTGATTAATGACACCCTGTTGTTCTTGGTGCCTCAGCAATGATGTTGGCTGGAATTGTGTAGCAAAAAAATTTCAAGCTATGTCAATGTTTCCAGTCTTTCTTGGCTAAAAGCAACATGTTTTGGGGCTGGAATGAGATTGAGTGGTTTATCAAAAGCTAGTTCTTTCGAATTAATGTGTTTTGTCATCATGATCGTATGGTCCCTTTAGTCGCACTGCCAGAAAGAAGTTGCAGTCTTGTGTGTTAGGTCTGTATCCCATGAGTTACCCCCCGTCATGTCCAGTTGTCAAAAGTACTTAGTCACCCTAGTGCCTTAGGCCAGAGGTAATGCTATGGGAACAAAATGTGGTGACACAAATAACAAATAAGTGACACAAGTAAGTGACACAAATAAAACAAATAAGTGACACAAATAAGTCGAAACACTGAGCAGTTTAGGTCCTAGCTGCAGCTGAAACCAAAAGCAAGGAAAACATATCCCCTAATTCACGTGGTTATTGCATTGCAGTTTTACGTGAAGCGTTCAGCTAAATTCTGTGCCCCAAAATGATTGCGCAGAGCCAACTTCGTCAACGTTTGTTGTGCTTTTCTGCAGGCTTACCGCTGGGAGAGAGAGATTGACGAGCGGAATCGGCCGCTCACAGATGAGGAGCTCGATGCTATGTTCCCGCCCGGCTACAAAATCCTCCAGCCACCAGCCGGCTATGTCCCCATACGAACACCGGCACGCAAGCTGACAGCCACTCCCACTCCACTGGGAGGAGCGGGGCCTGGAGTGCCAGGAGGGGGTCCGGGCTTCTTCTTCCAGAAGGAGGAGCCCGTGAAGCTGGCCGACAGTCAGCCCAAGGGCAACCTGCCGCCTCTGAAGCCGGAGGACTTGCAGTACTTTGACAAGCTCCTCGCTGAGGTGGACGAGGAGCTGCTGAGCCCCGAGGAGCAGAAAGAGCGCAAGATCATGAAACTGCTGCTCAAGATCAAAAACGGCACACCGCCCATGCGCAAGGCAGCCCTCCGGCAGATCACAGACAAGGCCCGGGAGCTGGGAGCCGGCGCTCTCTTCAACCAGATCCTGCCCCTGCTCATGTCGCCTACGCTCGAGGACCAAGAACGCCACCTCCTCGTCAAAGTCATTGATCGCGTCCTGTACAAACTCGACGACCTTGTCCGCCCGTACGTGCACAAGATCCTGGTCGTCATCGAGCCCCTCCTCATCGATGAGGACTACTATGCCCGTGTAGAGGGCCGTGAGATCATCTCCAACCTCGCCAAGGCCGCCGGCCTGGCCACCATGATCTCCACCATGAGGCCCGACATTGACAACATTGACGAGTACGTCCGAAACACGACGGCCCGTGCCTTTGCAGTCGTCGCATCGGCGCTGGGCATCCCTGCGCTGCTGCCTTTCCTCAAGGCCGTGTGCCGCAGCAAGAAGTCGTGGCAGGCGCGCCACACAGGCATCAAGATTGTCCAGCAGATCGCCATCCTCATGGGGTGCGCCATCCTGCCCCACTTGCGGGCCCTGGTCGAGATCATTGAGCACGGCCTCGTTGACGAACAGCAGAAGGTGCGGACAATTACGGCCCTGGCCCTCGCCGCCCTCGCCGAGGCTGCCACCCCCTACGGCATCGAGTCCTTTGACTCGGTCCTCAAACCCCTCTGGAAGGGTATCCGTACGCACAGAGGCAAAGGTTTGGCGGCCTTTCTCAAGGCCATTGGCTACCTCATCCCGTTGATGGACGCCGAGTACGCCAACTACTATACGAGGGAAGTGATGCTGATCCTCATCCGAGAGTTCCAGTCTCCGGACGAGGAGATGAAGAAGATTGTGCTGAAGGTGGTGAAGCAGTGCTGTGCCACGGATGGTGTGGAGCCCCAGTACATCAAGGAGGAAGTGCTGCCCCACTTCTTCAAGCACTTCTGGAACCACCGCATGGCCCTGGACAGGCGCAACTACCGGCAGGTCAGTGTTCGCCACTTCTGCAGTTTAACTGGCACCTGGTTTGTCATTGCTATTGCTTTCCAATTCAGGGGAAAAAAATTAATGGCATAATGATACAGTGGAACCCCAATAATACGACTTTCGATTGATTGATTGATAGGGTTTAACGCGCTGACGCAACGCAGGCGATGAGGCGCGCCGTAGTGGAATGCTCCATATTAATTTTGACCACTTGGGGATCTTTCACATGCGCCGAAATCTCGTACACACGGGCGTTATTGCTTTTCGCCTCCATCAGAAAAGCGGCCGCTGCGGCCGGGAATCGAACCCTGGTCCTCGTGCTCAGCAGCGCAACGCCTTTGCCACTGAGCCTCTGTGGCAGGTAATAATACGACTTTCAAGAGACCACGCGAAAGCATCGTATGATAGGCATATGGGTAAATGCCAGCCTAGTAGGTGGTCTCATGTGTCAGGTGGGCTAGAAGCTTATTTAAATTACTATATTTAGTGCATTCTCGCGTAGTTAGCGAACCCATAACTGAAATCCCAAGTCCCTTAACAAAATGCCTATTTTGTGTGCCCTTCTCCTCCTCCATAGTGTTTGTGCTCGCCCTCACACCCTACGCCTCGCGCACATGAGATAAGCTGGGAAGGCCGATATGGCTGAGCAATACGAGAGGGGAAAAGGCAAGAGAGTGGCCAAGGCCGGCGGCAAGAGTGGGGGGGGGTAAGCGGGCAGGGAAAGAGGAGTTCAATCATCACCGTGGGGTATCGTGTAATGTGTACGTACCGTTTTTACACGATTGTAAGTCGACTCGAATGTAGGTCGACCCCCCAAAATTGCATCTCAAAAAACAAAAAAAAAATGCGAACGCCGCCTAGAAAATCGTATCAAAAAGAGCTCTTTTGTCCCACACGGCGGCTCTTCATCCCATCCCACAGGAGCCGTGCGCTCGCGGCATGCGTGGTGGATGTTAAAAAAAGAAAAGCTTTTGTATAAGCATCTGGAATAACCACGCGCCGTGGGTTGAGCGGGAAGAACACATTCGCTGCGAGATGACAACCATCAAAGCAACCGGCAGCGGCCACTGCCACGCGATACCAAAACAAACAACATGGCGGCTGACGGAAGCGGCCGCACGCAATTTACTTTTGAGCGACTGACCTCCCACCATCGCGTTCGAAAGTGTACTGAACAATGTACTATATTTGTGGCTACGTTAGCGTCGCGCATTGAATCAATGGATTCGCTAATACCTTAGAGACAAACAAAACGCTTCTTTACGCGACGCGATTCGTGCGTGTCGGCGTTGCGCGGGCGATTTTTTCACACCCGCGACGACAATTCCGCGCACGCGGCAGCTTCTGCTTCTAAGTTCTACTGGTTCTACCTCGGTATGTCGCGTTACGACCGCGGCAGTGGGAGAAGCCTGACGACTTGCGACACTTTGAAAGCACTCGGGACAGCTAGCTGGTGCCGCCGGAGATGTTTAGGCACCACGGTGGCGGATATTTGATTGGCGCTTTCCCTAGCGGCGCGGATGATGCTTTGTAGTGTCGTTTTCAAACACATTATCAGCTCCTTTCCTGCACAAACGCCTTCATTTGTGCCTTCAGTGATATCAAGAGCGGTTAGAAGCGGTCGCTGGAGCTACACGCACCCCTTCGCGGCTGGTGACGCTGCCATGTTGCCGTCCCCGGTCGCGTAACGCGCAGCATGCGGGTGGTATTCGCGGCAGCGGCAGCGCAGCTGTGTCGTGCGCGGTGCGTTTTCGCGAGCAGAAAACGCCTCATGCAGTTCACACTTTAAACCATAACCATGGGAACGAGGGTGCAAAGCTGTCCTCACCTCGCAGCACCCCCAATTTCTCGTTTCTCTTTCCGTTGCTAAAGGTAGACGGTTCGATTTCGTTTCTAAGTCGACCCCCCAACATTGGATTGTCAAATTTGAAAAAAAAGGGTCGACCTACAATCGTGTAAATACAGTATTTTCACGTTCATGCATGGGCTCAATGGGAGCGTGGGCTCAATGCGTGGGCTCAATGGGTTAGCGCATTAGCTCTCTGCTGCCGCATGGGACCGTCGAAGGCTCCCGTGACCCGCCCACCAGTACCCGCCTGCTTGCTTGAGTCTGTTCAGCAAGTGGTCGGGCCTGCCACGGACTGTTTTATCTTTGCGGATCGCCAAATGTAGCCAAATGTAGCGCCAAATGTAGCGCCAAATGTAGGTTAAAAAAATAAAGGTCGGAACGAAGCGGCATAAAAGGTGGTAAAAGTGCCAGTTTACCTTCTGCCGGCGTCCGTTGCATGAAGTGGACCGACTACGCGCACCCAAGCGAGCGTTCTATAATCATATTTTAATGCCTTGTTTCTATGGGGAGGTTGCCGGGACTGCGGTGATCCTTCGTGGTCATCGCAAGACCATGTACGGAGCATAGGGGTTTCTCTGCAATTTGAAATGATTTGAAAAAACACTAGAGGTCAGGGTAACACTGGATCTTACAAATTGTAAGGCAAGTGTGACACTTAATTTCATTCAATGTGCTGGATCTCGTGTGATGTGTGGGGGTACCAAGAACGAACGCATTCACTTAGCCAACGTACATTATGCTGGGTGTATGTACAAGCTATGCTCGCAATGCGCACATGCAAGGATGTGAGCTGTACTCCCTGCTCTTCGTGACGCGTGCTCTCATGTTTTGCCCAACCAGACTGCTGCTTTCTCCGCTGTTGCAGTTGGTGGACACGACTGTGGAGATTGCCAACAAAGTCGGGGCCGCCGAGATAGTCAACCGGGTGGTGGACGACCTAAAGGACGAGAACGAGCAGTACCGCAAGATGGTCATGGAGACCATTGAGAAGATCCTGGGCAACCTGGGCGCCACCGACATCGACTCCCGGCTCGAAGAGCAGCTCATCGACGGCATTCTCTACGCCTACCAGGAACAGACCACAGAGGTTGGTTACTGTGTCGCTCGGGGGCTACTGAGTGTTCTTTCAATTAAGGGGTGGTATGAAAATGGGCACCCTCCTCTTTTATATTGATGGGCAACTTGTTGTTGTTGGCATTTCTCAACTTTGTTTTAATTCTTGCTTTGCTGAAGATCTTCTCTTGCTTATAGGTGGAGGAGGTAGCGCAGTAAACAAAAGAGCAGCAAACCATATGGCTGCTGCGTACTTGTGCTGTAAGGGATGCAGGTGTCCAGCTTTTGCAATGACAGAAAGGTCTTGGGTTCAAAGTGTTCATTTTCCTTCTCCAGCCAACCTATTGCAGCAGGTTTTTCATGCTAGCCATTGGGAAGTGCTGTCCTCATGGCACCTGTGCTTCTCTCCCAATGGAGCTGATGAGTTTGTGCATGTGAAGGGAAGTTGGAGGTCGTCTGGCACGAGGCTGCGCCTTGACGACGTTTCCAGCCCTGTCTTACACAAGCAAGGAGGGCACTGGCACCCCCGACTACTCACAGCTGCTGGTGCAGTTTTCCCACGCCTGTTGAACAGGCTTTGGTTGCGGCGAGAAAATGGCCACAGCAGCTGTGCTACAGAAGGGGACCCAGTGTCTGTCCGGCTTTACAAGCAAGGAAACCTTCCCGACAAAAAGCAGCCAGAGCTATCTGGGACGGCGCACCGCGTGCACCGATCCTCGTTCCCTCTGGTACATCCCCCCTCTCGCACAGCTCGAGGCAGTGGTGGAGAATGAAAAGGACCAGGGTGTAGAAAGGAAAATCTTGTGTTATGTGAGGTGTTTTACACTGCTTTTGTCCTTTCAGCTCCTCTTGCTCACTCAGAAACTGACAGTAATTGTTATAGCAGTCTGTTTGTAGAGTGTAGTCCAAAGTTCACCAAAAACTCGTCTGGTCTTGGCTTTGCTTGTAGAGGTTTGTGAGGCCCTTGCATTAAATCTGAAGTCCAAGTACAAAGCAATTTATAGTTGTTTATACCTGTAGTAACACATTGGAAAAAAAATGGCCACGATGTGTATCGTCAGTTATGTTGCACCAGTGCATAATTGAAAACCATAGCCGTGACCTGATTGGCAGTTTGGTCATTGTCATTTGCACTTTGGTCATGTTTGGCCTGCTGTCATTGTCCTAGCAGACAGCCCAAAATGGGAATTGTTATGGGCAATTAGTGAAAGCATATGGAATTTGGCCAGTCGTCGCAGCCTTTTTGAGGTGGGAAACATTGCTGGCATTGCGTTGACATGACGTCGTTCCTCCCTGACCGCAGGACATGGTGATGCTGAACGGGTTCGGCACGATAGTGAACGCGCTGGGCAAGCGGGTGAAGGCGTACTTGCCCCAGATCTGCGGCACGATCCTGTGGCGGCTGAACAACAAGTCGGCCAAGGTGCGGCAGCAGGCGGCCGACCTGATTTCGCGCATTGCCGTGGTCATGAAGACCTGCCAGGAGGAGAAGCTGATGGGCCACCTGGGGGTGGTGCTGTACGAGTACCTGGGGGAGGAGTACCCCGAGGTCCTGGGCTCCATCCTGGGCGCCCTCAAGGGCATCGTCAACGTCATCGGCATGCACAAGATGACGCCCCCCATCAAGGACCTGCTCCCCCGGCTCACGCCCATCCTCAAGAACCGGCACGAGAAGGTGCAGGAGAACTGCATCGACCTGGTGGGACGCATCGCCGACAGGGGCGCCGAGTACGTGCCGGCGCGAGAGTGGATGCGCATCTGCTTCGAGCTGCTCGAGCTGCTCAAGGCCCACAAGAAGGCCATCCGGCGAGCCACCGTCAACACCTTCGGCTACATCGCCAAGGCCATCGGCCCCCACGACGTCCTGGCCACCCTGCTCAACAACCTGCGCGTACAGGTGGGTGCCGGGGGGATCGAGGGGTTGCTTGCAAGCGAAGGCTGATTATTGGGCCTGCAGGGAAAACACTAGAGGGAGACACTACTCGAAAAAGTTGGGACTTCAAACTTGTTACAGTGTTGGCCATTTATAGTGTAACCGCTTATAGTGCGGGACCAGATACAATGAGAGTTTTCCTGGCCACCGGTAGGCCTTCCAACGAACTCAGTGCATAAGCATACTGCTTAACTTTTTTGTGACCGCGTAAAAATGGCCGATTTTGAGTGCTTCCAGGAAACTTGTTTTTTCTCTTGAGCTACTGGACAGTAGGTTATAGCTTTCTCTTTCAAACACATAACAGCAGTTTTGTGAAAGGTGTAATTGACAGTTCATTGGTCAACAAAGCAAAAAAAAAAAGAACAAACAAAAAAGAGCCTGAAAATTATTTTAGGGATTCTAAGATATACAAAATGTTTTGGCGTTCCTAAGCTACAATTCAATATACAGTCTACGCCCGTTACAACGGACCCTCTGAATCCGGAAAAAAACTGTCCTCTGTAGCCGAAGTATGCAGTATCTGACTGGGGGTGGGGGAGTATGAGCCCTAAACCCTAAAGTTGACCGATATTGCATATGCATAGTACATACACTTTGTTCTTTCTACACGCCTGCAGCACCTCTGCACAGTGTTCCCGCGAGGGCAAAGAATCGCGTAAACACCGTTTCCAAAGCTTAGCCCCGGCACTTCGAAAAGGCCTAGCGCATGCGGTCAAGCGTGTAAAGACGCATGACGAGCTGAGCAAATAAAGCAAGAATATAACTAGGCGCAATTATTAAGCAGCTATAAAACACCAGGCGTGGCCATCAGCATTAGCTAGGCTTTTTTAAATCCCCTCACGACAAGGTAGTTTTTCCCGAAACCGCTCGTCAAACAAATCGTATCGCTGCCTGACGTTCCCTCAAGGCAGCTTATACATTTTTAGCGATTTTAGTATGGTCATTGAAACAGCTGTAATGAAATAATCTGATGACGGTCAGCTGTAAAATTGAAAGTTAGACCTATAGTGAACTAGAATATAGTTAGACCAGTTGGACTGCGCACGGTTACTGGCAGACTGCACACAATGGATGGGGAAAGACCAGTTGGACTGCGCACGGTTACTGGCAGACTGCACACAATGGATGGGGAACAACCCCCCTACTCGAGGCATTTCTTACCTTTTTCACCGAACGGAACGGGAACGATGCATGCGTGGAAATAATAAAACCCGAACTTCACTTAACCCGAGTTTTTTATTACATAAAAAGACTGACGAGGGCAGAGTCGCCTCCGAGTGCACCACTTCGAGTATTCGATAGCCCTGTTTTCTACCCGCCGCGGTGGCTCAGTGGCTAAGGCGTTGCGCTGCTGAGCATGAGGTCGCGGGTTCGATTCCCGGCCGCGGCGGTCGCTTTTCTGATGGAGGCGAAAAGCAAAAACGCCCGTGTGTACGAGATTTCGGCGCACGATAAAGATCCCCAGGTGGTCAAAATTAATCCGGAGCCCTCCACTACGGAGCGCCTCATCGCCTACGTTGCGTCGGCGCGTTAAACCCTACAATAAAGAAAATATATAGCCCTGTTTTCTATCTCACCGGTGTCGCGTTTATCGGCAGTGGCCTTGTTCTTGACGATAAAGCAAACCGTCTGCTTAGACAGGCCTGTACTTCTGCCGATGTCGGCCTGTTTTTGCCCATGTTTGACGGTGTTAATTACGCTTAATTTATCCGACAGTGAAATCAGCTACCCTGCCGCTCATGCCACTGGTCGCACAAAAAAAAAATGCCACTGGCACTGGCTTGGCTTGGCTGCGCCAACGACCCGGCTGTCAGCAATGTTGCCAGACATAACAGTTTTCTTGCCAAAATAAACAAAGAAAAAGCACATCGGGTGCCGTCCCCGCGGAAGTCCGCTATAAACATTCAGTCGAAACAATTTTCGCCTAATATTTAGTCTGTTGTAGCCGATAGTCTGCTCTAGCCGGTTCCATTATGAGCGGAGTGGACTCCATTTAAAATGCATGGGGACCAAGCAAACCAACAGAAATGGTCTGTTGTAACCGAAAGTCCGTTGTTGCTGGATCCGCTGTAACGAGCGTAGACTGTATACGGTTGAATCCCGTTACAACGAAATTGACGGGACGTGCGAAAAATTTCGCTGGAGTGAAAATTCGTTGATGCGAAATCTGCCCCAGCACACCCCGGAAGGGCAGGAAAAATTGCCCCGTATATTTCCGCATCATTGGCGGCATAATACGGAAAGGGTGTGACGCGCAATAACATCGTGTTTATTCAGATAACAAACATACCAATGAATATTTTTTTTACCTGCATGCAAAGAGCATGTTGCAGTGGTAGGGTGGAATGCAGTCGCAAAATGTATTACTGTACAACAAGGTGTGTCAACCAAGCTGATCACTTGCAGATAGCTGCTAGGCCATCGGTAGCCCTCCTCTCGCTTGTGGCAGGAGCGGTGCCGTTGTCTTATCCTCTGACTGGGCGCGGCAACAGCGTGACCTTGGCAGGCAAGCCGCGCGTGCTTGCATTTAGCACAACCGTGCGCTCGCTACTCAGATAGGATGACGTGGGTTCAAGTCTAAACGCGAAAACATTATTTTTGCTTTTGATTTTGAAGAATTGTAGAAGGAAAACTGCAAGGACAGCTGGTCACAACGCATACATGAAGGTGCCGCGCCAGCAGCAGAGCACATTGGTGTGATTTCAACTGGATGCGAATTGGCTGTAGCTGTGGCTTGACGAACCGGGCCTGCACGTTATGTGAAGACAGCCAGCCACATCGTTATCACCAGCAAACAATGACGTCCACCTTTGTTTTGGGCGGTGGTGTTAGGCGCGCAGTGCACATTTTTGGTGAAAGCAAGCATCCTGAGTGTATAAAAAGTTAGATACATACCTGCCAACTCTCCCGAATTGTCCAGGAGACTCCCGAATTTTGACCTAATCTCCCGATTGTACAAAAGCTATCTCAAATCTCCCAAAAAGTAACCACCACAGTAGATTTTTTTTTTTTTTTTTTTAATATCTTGCATGTATGTCAGTCTTTCCTGCTGTGGCAGTTGTGGTGCTGCGGGAGAGCACTCGCCACAAAACTTCTAGTTTATTGTAACTATACCGTAGAGTACCGCGCATCTGGGCAGAGGCCGGCCGCGAGACGCGTTCGCCACCGTATTGAAAGAAGGCGAGGGAAAAGGTACTACAACTTTCGCGTCTGTCTATCGTAGCTGTTCATGATTGGACTTGCGCAAAACAAACGGGGACAAGGAAGGAACGACAAGGACGAGCGCACTCTAACAACTGGTTTAATTTCTTGGAAGAAAGACATATATACCCCACAGACCTGCGTACAACATCTCAGAAAGAGCTGCAAACTTTATGGCTGCTGCGTACTTGTGCTGAAAGGAATGTGGGTGTCCAGCTTTTGCAATAACAGAAAGGTCTCGGATTCGGTTCCAGCCTCCTTCCAGCCTATTGTAGCAGGGTTTTAATGCTGACCAGTGTGATGTGCTGTCCTCATGGCACCTGTGCTTCTCTCCCAATGGAGCTGATGAGTTTGTGCATGTGAAGGGAAGTTGGAGGTCGTCTGGCACGAGGCTGCGCCTTGACGACGTTTCTAGCCCTGTGTTACACAAGCAGGGAGGGCACTGGCACCCCCGACTACTCACAGCTGCTGGTGCAGTTTTCCCACGCCTGTTGAACAGGCTTTGGTTGCGGCGAGAAAATGGCCACAGCAGCTGGGCTACAGAAGGGGACCCAGTGTCTATCCGGCTTTACAAGCAAGGAAACCTTCCCGACAAAAAGCAGCCAGAGCTATCTGGGACGGCGCACCGCGTGCACCGATCCTCGTTCCCTCTGGTACATCCCCCCTCTCGCACAGCTCGAGGCAGTGGTGGAGAATGAAAAGGACCAGGGTGTAGAAAGGAAAATCTTGTGTTATGTGAGGTGTTTTACACTGCTTTTGTCCTTTCAGCTCCTCTTGCTCACTCAGAAACTGACAGTAATTGTTATAGCAGTCTGTTTGTAGAGTGTAGTCCAAAGTTCACCAAAAACTCGTCTGGTCTTGGCTTTGCTTGTAGAGGTTTGTGAGGCCCTTGCATTAAATCTGAAGTCCAAGTACAAAGCAATTTGTAGTTGTTTATACCTGTAGTAACACATTGGAAAAAAAATGGCCACGATGTGTATCGTCAGTTATGTTGCACCAGTGCATAATTGAAAACCATAGCCGTGACCTGATTGGCAGTTTGGTCATTGTCATTTGCACTTTGGTCATGTTTGGCCTGCTGTCATTGTCCTAGCAGACAGCCCAAAATGGGAATTGTTATGGGCAATTAGTGAAAGCATATGGAATTTGGCCAGTCGTCGCAGCCTTTTTGAGGTGGGAAACATTGCTGGCATTGCGTTGACGTGACGTCGTTCCTCCCTGACCGCAGGACATGGTGATGCTGAACGTTATTCCGTATGTACATGGCCTTTCGCACCGTCTAAAAAAGGTGGCAGAGAACTATGATGTGAAAGTGGTTTTCTCGGCAAAAAACAAAATAGGAAGTGTGAAGGAAAAGACAAATACAACCATGTATGCAATGTCAAACACAAGCTTCGATTTGTTGAATGTGTAAAAAACGTGGTTTATAGGATACCCTTGCTATGTGGGCACGTGTATGTTGGACAGACCGGAAGGTGCCTGAATATAAGATTAAGAGAACATGCTTCAAGTTTAAAAGGAAGGCCTTACACACACTTGGCCACGCATTGTAAAAAATGTAAAAGAAGTGATTGTGCACCTATCTTAGAGGAAACTTTGGGGTTGTTTTCGCATCCGAAACAAAATTCAAGAGAGATTGTGGAAGCGTTTTTAATCTCACAGCACAAAGACAAGTGCATCAGCCACCCTTCTGTGGCCTTGTTAGATAAGGAATTGACGCTGCTGTCGCCTTTTTTGTAAACGCCGATCTACTTATGTGATGTGTGTGCGCTGTAAAGCTTTTACTGAGATTTGGGTACGCAGGTCTGTGGGGTATATATGTCTTTCTTCCAAGAAATTAAACCAGTTGTTAGAGTGCGCTCGTCCTTGTCGTTCCTTCCTCGTCCCCGTTTGTTTTGCGCAAGTCCAATCATGGATCGTTTCCAACTAGGCCGGCTTGCTGTGATGCTTCAATTCATATCGTAGCTGACGTTCCACGCATAGTTTTGGCACGAAGCGTTGACGCGAGTACTTCGAGAGTGTCTGCGTTAATGCGGCTTGTTGTCAACTTGAAATTTGTAGCAACGCCGGCCACTTCGGATCGCCAACTGCCAATGGAGATCGGTTGGTTCGGTGGAAGGGGGGCATGCGCGCCAAGGCGGCGACGCCAATCGAGGTGGCCGTGGCCGTGTGTGCGGAAATCTGTTGCGAGCGACCTCCGCAAGGATCGCTAGCTACCACCACTGAAAACTGGTTTTTCATGATTGTGGCAGGCAGGCATATTGCTAGGAGTCGTTGTTTAGAGCACGACCGGATTTAAAGAAAGTGCGAGCGCATTTTGTACGTTAGGCCTATGCCACCTGCCTAGGCGTCAGTTGCATGTTTTCCAGAGTTCAGTTGTAAGCACGGTGGAGGAATATGTTGTAAGGCAGATGGCACTGTCAAAAGCAAAGGAGAAGTACTTGCAAGTATTTCTGGACTCATACACAGCTGAAATTCCGTGCTTTGTGACCTCACAGAAAGAACAAAGCAGCTCAAAATAAACATCCTTACCCCTTTCGGATGTCAGTTTCCAGTCTCAGTAATTTGCAAAAAAAAAAAAAAAAATCTCCCCCCATTCTTCTCCCCTTCCCCCCCCTCCCCCACTGTGATCTCCCGAATTTTCATGTTGCTAGGTTGGCAGGTATGCTGATAGCTGTTGTTATGCTTATTTTATTGTAAAATAAATGTTCAAGTTCAAACGCAGCCCCAGTAAGTTGAAGCGGAAGCAAGAGGACTTTGTTGCATTGACTTCTATGGAGAACTGATGGGGAATTGGAAATACTTCGTTGAAGCAGAGTTCGTTGTAGCAGGGTTCAACTGTACATCAATGCTGTACACCAAGTTCTGGATTTTTGCGGGCCCACCAACCTCGCGGCCCTGACAGTTGTGCCACTCCACAAGGCCACTCAAGAGTCAGTCGGTCTCCCTAAAATAGGCATCCAAGCATGCTTGTTTTTGTTCTCACACCAAATCCTTATCACTGCAGTGGTTGAAAACAAGAAAAAAAAAATTAAGCGCGCTCTTGAGAAGCAGCGTGTGTCGCTCCACAGCGCTAATTTAAACGAGGGCCAGGCTATCTTGAAGGTGATGAGGTGATACGGTTTTGGCAAAATATCCCCGCTTCACGTTGTCCAGACCCTACGTATGAAAGTAATACTGCAGTCGTCAGACAATAGGCATGTTTTGATTATAAATACATCGCGAAGGCAAAAATGATCCTTCTCTGGCAGCACCTGTCGAAGTCTGAGGCTGTTGAACGGAAGAGTCTTCATCAGAACTAAAATCTGAAGAATCCACATCATTGCTGGAGTCATCACTGCTGCTGGGGAAAAAAATCAGCAGCAGCAGTGGCAGAAGTCCCTGAAACTGCTGTGAGCCTTTGCAAAACGCACACAGTGAACCAGACGCCATTTTCACTCAACTAGCTGCTACCTTGGGTTCAAATTTCACTCGCGACACCGTCTAACCACCCAAAATGTAAACAAACGGCAACAAAACTGAAAAAGGGGTTTCCAATGAACACAACTGATGACGTCAAGCACCGTTTTTAGTTTTTGCAGGAGGTTTGAAAATCATTCTTCACCTGTGAACAACGGCCGTGAACGCCGTTCACCCGTGAACAGTGTCTTCCACTAGCGGACGCACTTCTGCAGCACACTATAGGATCTTGTTAGCTGATCGGACTTGTCCGCCCTAGCATCCCTGAGTTGTACTCATCAATGAGCTTCGGTTTTGTGATTGAAATTTGCCATCCTTTTTCTTTCTCCTTTTCGTGGTCACATGCTGGTTGGCCGTATGCATAGTGCTTACTATGCTGACAACACGACGGTCCTTACATTGTAGGTACAGAACACCGTTGTCCCGCGGCCAGCGCACCTCCCCTCTCTCCGGGGTGTTAGAACCCATAACTTGAAACCCCATTTTGTACCTTGTCTCTAATGTACTGGCGTATTCCTGAGTGGCCTTTGGATTTTACCATTTGCTCATCGACTGAAAGTTCCCAGTTTGTCTGGAAAAAAATTGCGGAGCAATCATTGATGTGCTGAAGGAACCAGGAAATTTTGTCCAACTTTTCTCCACCACCTGAAGCGTCAGTCTTGGGGTTCCAAGATGTGCAGCATGCCCAAGAGTGCCCAGAAACACATTCTAGGTGTAATTTTAGGTGAAATGAGACCAGACAACAAGCTTGAGCCAGTCCAGTACAGATGAAGTCTGGGAACGTCTACTACAAACTTCAGCATCTTTGCTGGAGTAACGTCCATGAGCCAACAGGCTCGCTGTAGCAATGTTTTTCTAGTATCATCCAGGCGTGCTTGTCGGTGTTCAAGCAGATCAATTCGATCACTTGCGTTGTGAAGGAAAGCTTGAAAATATCTGACTCTGGAAGCGGCGCGCGGTGTTGCGAAGCTCAAGGCCGAAGTGGATACCCAGCTCTCTGCTCGGGTGAAACTCCAATCTACGTTGTCGAGGCGGCAGCAAGTCTTGGCCAAAGGATGTGGAAACACTACAGATAAGATGGAACCATGCGCGACACTGATAAACCTCCCGAATCGGCTGCAAAGCACTCAAAACAAACCGACTACAAAAACAAAAACAAACCTCTCACTTACCTGTTGGTGGCCGCTGACGTTCCATGCTGGCTGTCGTCATCGTCACTTTCAGAACTGAAGTCTGACAGCTCTAAATTAGCTGCAGACTCACTGCTGCTTGTGAAGTTGCAAAAATCCGTGGAAGATTCAGCAGAATAGCACGATTGGCTGTCTTTGGCGACGTGCATCGAGCTTGCGAGCACAGCCATCTTTTGCGGCAACTACGCCTTTTGCTTCTCCCGGCGGGCTTTGAAAACCGCCACCTGGCTCAAAAAACATGAACTACAGTAAAGCCTCATTACATGAGACACGCAAGGGAACCAAAAAACGTGTCTCTTGTAACCAAGGTCTTTTGTATGCAATGTTGCTAACATGGCAAACATAGGAAAACCAACAAAACCGCTTTCATTCAAATGTCTCTTATAACCAAGTGTCTCTTGTAACAGTCTCTCTTGTAGCAGTGTCTCTTGTAACGAGGTCTTACTGTATACAGCTAATGAAAGCTTATTTCTCCTGCAACATGGCAGATGGCGCTAAACGTTTCAAAAAGCTCGGCGCGACTTTCAGATCGGTGTTTGAAATTTCACACGTGGTAACACAGAGTTAAAGGAGCCATGAAGACAAAATAAAAGTTTGTTTTATTCGAAAGATTTCGTGTTTTATAGTGCCCCCAGCACTTGTCCGGATACAAGCGATGCTTTATTCACTGAGAATTTAATCAATTTAAGTTAAAATTTTGATTTTCCCGCTGAATCGTGTGTTTTCGTGGTCTGCAATGACATCACAGGAACCGACCGCTCTGCAGCCTAGGGTGCCTTTATTCACGTGTCCGGCGTAGAGTGGAGACACGTATACACTGGCGCCACCATTTTTGGTCACTTGCTCACCACCGAAGCAAGTCATTGTATCAAAACCACGCTAAAATTATAGCCACAACGCAGTTTACTGGCGAAGTTTGAATAATCTTACCTGTTTCGCATTGCTGTGTCTCGTGGGAAACGAAAAAAAACGCGTTGAATACATTGACCCAATTGCGGCGGCACGGGACCATTCAAAGGGTGTCTCCATCCTGTATGGCGATGCTGGCATTGAGGTACCCTACGGCAGCGTTCGCGCGTTTGTTTATGTTACTGAACCTAGATGGTGCCACCATACCTGGCAAGCCGTATTTAAATCTGGCCTGTTTTTGTTCTGGGAGAAAATAATCGCCTCGTGAAACATAGTGCTCGCTCGACAAATATGGTCACGTAAGACACCATTGCTTGTGTCAATCAGCCAGTGTCGTCTGAAGCAACCCCAAAGCCCCGCAGTGCTGTGCAGCTAAACCAAGCATAGTGCGCGCAGCACCCACAGCAGAATGCATCAGTACTTCTATGTTTAGTGTGCTTTCGTAACTTCCACTGCTTGTCCCACCATTCTTATTGCTTTAAAAAGAATATGCCCTAAATTTAAGCACAAATAGCTCGTTCTGCAAGATTATAAGCTCAGCCTAATTTGCGTTTGCTTTTGCCGGCCTCCGCCAACTGCGCAAATCAGGCTGGTATGACATCATAGGTTCTATTGCGGGAAATGAGCGAGTGGATCGCATGGCCATTCCCTTTTTTTCTAATTATATAGCTTATTCTTGCGAAGTTTACGTTGAAACTGGTGTGAGTATGATTCTAACGAGGCCGTCTTTCGATTGAACCAAACTTCTGTTTTGTCTTCATGGCTCCTTAAAGGCCAACAAGTCTGCAGAATGACTTGAATTCTTCGGCGGTTTCATCCTCCTGCGATGCTATGAAGCACATCACAAAATCACATGCGTGTATCATCTTCCCCTGGCTGTGCTCCTGTTTTATGACACCCTCTTCATCTTTTCAGTCCCGTTATTATTACTAATCATTCACTTCAGCCTACACTTGTGTTTTCATTGTCTTCACATGAATATATGCGAAGTGCAAGTAACTGTCTTGTTGCTAAGCTTGGAGGTTTAGCCATCTATATTGTATGGGGTCTTACATTTTTTGTTTCAACTATGGTAACTTTTACCTCACACAATGTCCATCCTTCGAAGACGGAAACCAAACTTCGCGTCTTCTGGTTTTTGTTGCTGACGGCGTGGCTGAGCAGTCCCTTGCCTTCTCTTGTGCTGCTGCAGGAGCGGCAGAACCGGGTGTGCACCACGGTGGCCATTGCCATTGTGGCGGAGACGTGCTCCCCGTTCACAGTGCTGCCGGCGCTGATGAACGAGTACCGAGTACCCGAGCTGAACGTGCAGAACGGGGTGCTCAAGTCCCTCTCCTTCCTGTTTGAGTACATTGGCGAGATGGGACGGGACTACATCTACGCAGTCACCCCGCTGCTCGAGGACGCCCTCATGGACCGGTAAGGGGCTTGTGGATTCTTTGTGGGGAGGGAACCCGGGCGCTTGCTGCAGGGCTCAACTTGCAAGTGCTGCTTTTAACCTTTGTCAGAAAAACCGCCATCATATCCAGGAACAGAGCTCCTGACATTGGTCTCAGTAATGCAATGCCTCAGCAAGTGTGGTGGGTTGCAGGAGCATAGCAATTTTCGATATCTTTCCATAATTTCATGGCATTCGGTTATTCAGATTGGTCAAAAAATGAGGTAGTCTTGAAACGCGGTAGAAGCAGAGGCTGTCTGTGTGGTGGTCCTAAAAGAGCTCTGTGCCCCCGTCAGGGACCTGGTCCACCGGCAGACGGCGTGTGCGGCCATCCAGCACATGTCGCTGGGCGTGTACGGCTTCGGCTGCGAGGATGCCCTGGTGCACCTGCTGAACTACGTGTGGCCCAACATCTTCGAGACCTCCCCGCATCTGGTGCAGGCCTTCATGGGGGCCGTCGAGGGCCTGCGTCTCGCCCTGGGACCCATCAAGATCCTCCAGTACTGCCTGCAGGTACGGCTCTCTCTCTGTCAAGCCTAAAAATTTGTGCCGGTCTCCTGAAGAGCAAAATGTAAAATTAGCAAACTGCTCTATGGGTCAGGTGATGGCGAACATCGCTGCTCATATGCAATGCTGCAAGCACCTGCCCCAGTCATTTCAGCGGGAGAGTTGTGTTACGTGCAGGGGTGAGACAGCTGCGCATATTGCGCAGTTTTGATACAAATTTGTTTTCCTGCGCCAGGCTGCTCCAAAAGCTTGAAAATTGCAAAAATTGCGCCAAACTGCTCCAAACAGTCTGACAGCCAATGATTTTAATGCTCCCGTCAGTCTCAGTGGGAAAAAATGCTTACTGACGGCATAATTTTCCAGCACCCCCAAGGTGATTTTGTTTGTAAAGGTTTAGTTGATTGATCATTCAATAAAAGACCCGCATAAAATTGCCTCCGAGATAGTTTTTTTCGAAAGTCATGTCAGGTTGCACATGTTGCATTCTGTGAGTTTTAAAGTTTCCCTATCGAAAACCATTCCAAAGTCCTGTAGAAAAAATGCTTATGTGTACTGAGGCGACAAACTACTTGTGCGAGTTGACGAAAAAACGACAATTTTCGGAGCGCCCTATCTCCGGAACGAATCAGCGGGTGCCGCCATCTTGGTGTGGTGAAGATTGGAAAACATGGCCGCCGGGCGAAGCAGTTGCTCAGGCAGAGTGCTCTTCGCCCATTTGTGCCGTAGTTTTGGTTATGGGGGTGACTGGGTTTACATTTAGTCGTTTGATCTGTTGCGGGAAGTTGCGTGACTCGAAAGACGGGAGTTCATCAAAAACGACGTGGTGCCGGCGAATTCGCCGTGTTTCGGCTTGAGTGTGAGGCGCGGTGCGTGCTTGAAGTGAAATTTTGGACTCGTTGTGGTGCAATAAAACGCTGAATTATTGCTGCCTCTGACAGCAAGCTTGCGAGTGGTGGGAATTGGACGATAGACACTGCAGAAGTGGCGGCGCGGGCTACATCGCAGCAAAATATTCAAGAAGTGTCTGAGGACGGGCTTATTATTGCACGTTAGTAATAATGGTTCATCTATCTGAAGTGAAATTTGGAGCCAAGGGGGATGTGGGTCAACATACGAATGTCACTCAAATTACGATCGTTGTGAACGTGTACCTTGGGGATTACAATAGGGGGGGGGGGGTTGCGACGACTGTCACCTCGCTTTGCGCAACTTTTGCCGTTGCTCTACACTTTTGCATAAAGCCCAGTCTGGGATTGCAAAAGTAATAATTTAGGCATTCACGTGATAATAAAAATGCCTTAGAGCTGCTTAGTTTTTCAATTCAATATTCTCAACGGCGCTCCACGCTATCTATGCATAGAGCCTAGAAATTTAAAAGTGGTTTGTATAAATGTAGTGCAGTTCGTAGCTTGTGATACTCTGATAGAAAAAACTTTTTTGATAGCTGTTTCAGTGTTATGTACGTTCAAAACCGATTTAATAGGTGCAGTTCCCACCTCCCTCCCCCCTGATTTGCCAAAAATTTGGTTTTTAGGCTCCTAAGGTGATATAATAAATGTCGTCCTTCCGCTCCAAATCAAGGTTCTCCTGCTCCAAAATCGAGATTTTGCTGCTCCAGAAACTGCTCCCAAATCTGGTTAAGCTGTCTCACCCCTGTACGTGCCTGGCAAATGGCACTAATTCTACTTTTACAAATGACGGTGTAAACCAGAAGTGGGTATCATCTTCATTGATGGCAGATCATCACTGATCGTCATCCTGAGCCAGCACAGCGATGCTTTCTACACTGCTGTGACATGGACGCAGGGAGAAAGACATGTTTTTGCATAGATTTTCATACTAATATATACGAAAGGGAAATCTGTAGCTATTTTTCTGGCGAGCCAAGCTTCAGCAAGCGTGCTGCCACGTACCGGAGGAGGCATTCTACTTGTCCTTGGCATGGCTTATGAACAAGCTGAGAAGTTGTCTGTGGCTGCAAAGAAGCGAGTATTATTCTAAAGGATCGTTTAAAACTTTTTTTATTAAAAAGTATGTTTAGACTCCAATAGGTGAAAAAAGTCAACATTTTTTTTCTGCATAGTGCAGTCTACGCCCGTTGCAACGGACCCTCCTTATCCGGAAAAAAACGTCCGCTGTAGCCGAAGTATGCAGTATCCGACGGGGGGTACGAGCCCTAAAGTGGGTACTTTGACCGATATTGCATATACATAGTGCATACACTTTGTTCTTTCTACACGCCTGCAGCACCTCTGCACAGTGTTTGCGCCAGGAGTTAAGAATAGCGTAAACACCGTTTCCAATGCTTAGCACCGGCACTTGGAAAAGGCCTAGTGCATGCAGTCAAGCGTGTAAAGACGCATGATAAGCTGAGCAAATAAAGCAAGAATATAACTAGGCGCAATTATTAACCAGCTATAAAACATCAGTCGTGGCCATCAGAATTAGCTGTGCTCTTTTAAATCCCTTCACAACGAGGCAGGTTTTCCCGAAACCGTCCGTCAAACAAATCGGATCGCTTCCTGACGTTCCGCCAAGGCAGCTTCCACATTTCTAACGATTTTAGTCTGGTCATTGAAACAGCTGTTATGAAATAACCTGATGACGGACAGACGGACAGATGTAAGACCAGCTGGACTGCGCACGGTTACCGGCAGATTGCACACAATGCAACTCCCCCACTTGAACCATTTCTTACCTTTTTCACCGAACGGAATGGGAACGATGCATGTGTGGGGATAATAAAAGCCGAACTCCACTTCACCCGAGTATTTTATTACATAGAAAAACTGACGAGGGCAGACACGCCTCTGGGTGCACCACTATGCGTATTATCGGTGTATTATTGTGTTTATCGGTAGCAGCCTTGTTCTTGACGGTAAAGCAAACCGTCTGCTTAGACAGGCCTGTACTTCTGGCGATGTCGGGCTGTTCTTGCCCATGTTCGACAGTGTTAATTACGCTTGATTTATCCGACTGTAAAATCAGCTACTCTGCCGCTCGTGCTGCTGGTCGCACAAAAAAAAAAAAAAAAGCCACTGGCACTGGCTTGGCTTAGCTGCACCAACGACCCGACTGCTAGCAATGTTGCCAGACATAGCAGTTTTCTTGCCAAACTTCAATCAATCAATCAATCGGTTACAGAGTACAGGGAACAGTATATTTGTCACACATGAAAGGGACAAGGTTCGCAAAAAGGCAATTTAATGCTTGACAAAGTGCCGCAACCTGTCCCAGTCAATAAAGCACACAAGGAGCATGTTTGAGACGTAAAAAAAAAAGTTAAAATCATCTGGCGTCACTACTTACTAAAAGTGACACATCCGTACACATCTATTTTTAAAGTCAACCAAAGTTAAATTCATCTGTCTCCACAACTTACTAAAAGGGACACATCCATACACGTCTATTTTTAAAGTCAGCCTGAGGGATGCGAACTAAAATGAAATTGGCAAAAAAACAAGAAAAAAAGAAAAAGAAAAACAACTAAACAAAGAAAAGGCATATCAGGTGCCGGCCTTGCGGAAGTCCGCTATAGACATTCAGTCGAAACAATTTTCGCCTAAAATTTAGTCTGTTGTAGCCGATAGTCTGCTCTAGCCGGGTCCGTTATGAGCGGAGTGGGCTCCATTTAAAATGCATGGGGACCAGACAAACCAACAGAAATGGTCTGTTGTAACCAAAAGTCCGCTGTAATGTGCGTAGACTGTAGTATGGTGTACTGAATGGGCAACCAGCGCCTGCCTGATGCTGTCGAGGTTCAGGGCACGCTGCAGCACGAGGTCAGGGGGTGACGAGATGCGGATCTGCAGCGCGTCAAATGCGTTTCGTGGGTAGTGATATAACGCTTGGCTTCTCTGCAAGCTCTTTGTCACTGCTTGCCTGATCATTTGTGGCGTCCCTCTTCTCGGCGATGGCCTTTGCGATGCTGGCAGTTGTCGGTCAAGTTGTAGCAAACCAGGACCTGGTTGTCCACCACGTCCTGGACATAATCGTCGGCCATCACAACGCACGCTGTACAGGATAATTGATTCCTGCAGCTCGTTATTCCTGCTGGCATATTTGTTATCAAACAGTTAAGCGTTTGGTAACGCAAGCTCGCTGTAGTGGCGTTCACAATACATGGAAAACGTGGAAATCTGGCCAGGCGTTGTGGCATGCTTCGTTGTGGCAGCGTTTGACTGTATGGCACTCTATGGTTCTTGATACACGATTACTCCATTAGTACTTATGGCATTAACAGGATTTGTGAGGGAAGGTATTGCTTGCACTGTGCCATTTTGGGACCAAAAGTTCTCCACTCTGTCAACTGAGGGTGCTTTAGGATCATTTGTCAAACCTCCAAGAAACTGCTGTTTTTCTTTTTTAAGTTCAATTGCCAATGTTCAGATCATTGTGGTTTTTATTTTTGCAGTCGTGTACATTACGCTGAAAATGAGCAGTGCGGGCAGAAGCAGCAGCAGTACTAACTGAGCTTACCTTGAATATTGCAGGGGCTGTTCCATCCTGCGAGGAAAGTGCGTGACGTCTACTGGAAAATCTACAACAGCTTGTACATTGGTGGGCAAGATGCCCTGGTGGCCGGTTACGCGAGAGTAGCAGACGATGGCCGCAACAACTACATACGCCACGAGCTGGACTACATCTTGTGAAGCGCGCCGCTTCCTCTGCCTTTTCCGTTCTGTTCCTGTCCTCAGTGTTGTTGCCTGTTTCTGTTGTGCCCCCCCATCTCTTCGCCCCCATTTGCTGTGAAATAAAATGAATGTCCTGCCCCCCACATGAAGGCGCACTTGGTGAATGCAGAAGGTTGGGATTGGCTTCTTTTGATAAGTCACGTATCCTCTTACACAGGCATCACAAGGGCACAGCCTTTTCAGTAGTATCAATTTTATCCACAATATGGTGTTGCACTGCAGTGTAAGTCTGAGTTATGTGGCAATTCTAGAGTGCAGCCAATACACGTGAGCATTTGGCTTGGGTGCGCCAACCACTCTGCATTGCCAAAAGTAGTCTCTCAAGGAGCTTCTAGGACAAAGTGGAAATTTGGTTTCCCGCACTTAATGGTTTCACCAAACTAACATATTGCAGGGCAAACTTAGGAGACTGCCAACTAGATATGAGATTTTAAAAATTGGTAGAGTTGGTTCAATTTTGCTTGACTGTGTCTTAATGACATTTTAATATAAAGTCCACCTGTCTGTAAAACATTACCAAAAACTATGTTAGTGTGGCCATCAGTTTTCCTGAAAACGTACCGCATATGAGCTTGTAGGAACTTGGGGGAAAGAATTCTAGAGGCTTTCTGCCTGTGTCATCAAGCACCATCATTGTGAGATTGTGTCTATGTTTTGGGTCCTCTGTAAAAAAAGGTGCGCGAGTTTTGCCCAATAAATCTTTCAACAACAACAACCACTGCGGCGCAGCTCTTGTACTATGGGGGCTGGAGCACGAGCTGTCGCCTTCGTGACCACGCTACTACAACCGGCCCCCCCTTGCGGCTTCAAACTTAAGACTCCGAGTTCTCCGACAGGCCGCAACGCGGAGCCTCCATGCATACGGTGCGAAAGTGCTAAATATGTGTGCCGCTTAGCTGTGGTGAAATACCCTCAAAGTACTCCATCACAGACAAACTAAAAGTGGCACTCCCCATCAACCGGTCAAGTCTTAATGAATGAAAAAGATGGCTACTCGTCCCCCACTTAGGCCAAGCCTCCATCCTTGCGTTTATAAAGTTACTTCATGAATTCATTTATTACAGGATGACTGTTTGACCCACTAGAGGGAAAGGGGTTTGAGAAGGAAAAGAAAATGTTTATGCACATAGCATTACTTGCTGCATCATCACGTAGTCAAGAATGTCTTGTACACGTTGAGGTTCGTATGTCTTCTAGTCATCTTAGCAAAGATGACTTATCATCTCACGGAGCTCAAGACGTCGGAGATCTTGCACAGGTGTCCTGTAGATATCTCTCTTAAGACATCTTTGAGACATAAAAATAGACGTCTCTAACTCGCATAGCGCAAGATGTCTAAGACCTTGCAAGACCATGGTAGACATCTACAAGACGTTTTGTGTTCAATGGGACAGGACCTCTTGTTATTTCCAGCACTGCCTCGTCATGATTTCGCCAGGGTCCAAGGAAGGGTGAGAGTTGTAGAGCACCTCCACGTCTGAGTCGCTCAAGTGCCTTTGATGCTGTTGACTAGCATATCGAGGGCAGTGGCTTAAAGTGTGCCTAATGTCCTCAGTAGTAGAGCACGCTGTACACAATTGCGACTCTACCAAAAAGCTTCGGGTGTATGCAAAGTTAAGTCGCAGCCGGCGCAGCATGCCTTTAGTGCGCTTGGGCAGAGACCCCGCGGATGACGAAAATCGCACTTGGGGTCTATCATGTGGAGAGGCACATACCTTATCAGAGGATCCTGCCAAGTGGGCAGCTGGAATTTCCATCCCAGGTCAAATGCAGCTCCTTAGCTATCATCGTTGGAGAATGGGATTCCAACGGTGTAGTTAAGGTTTTGGGCTTCTCTGGCAGCTGCATCAGGGACTATGTTGCCCGTTAAGTGGCAACCACATGGAGTGGTTTGCTCTCGTCTGGCGGCTGTCAGCGTCTCCTAGCTGCGACGCGAAACAGGCGTTGGAGAACACCAAATTCAAGAAAAGAAAGAGGAAAATTGTCCAATGAGACGGTTTTTAGCTAACAAACCTATCTGGCCGATGGTAGTGGGGTAAATTGCACGTGCTCTCCACCGTTTTTTGCGTCGCCCCCAGGAGACTCCGACGGCCGCCAGGCGCAAGCAAAACGTCGCTCCATGTGGTTGCGCCCGTAATACCAGAATGAAAGTGGTAGCCACTGAAGGCAATTCACGTCCTTCGTGCACCGCACTTGTGTACATTTCATTCATATCCCAGACAAGTTGGCTGGCGGGGAATCGGAAACAATTACCCACCGCCGAGCAGAACTTCCGCTTATATAGAAGAAGAAGAAGAAGGTTTTTTTATTTTTCAGAAATTTTCATATATACAAGTGCTGTGATTAGCATTTGGATCCATAGCCCCAAGGCTAGTTTTGGATCCATACAAAAAATTTCACTTTTTTTTTTTTTTTCATCCAAGTCAAGAACAAGGAACATATCAGGTGTTCAATACATGTAACAAGGAAGATGTGTTGATACATTACAAAAATAAACGCCAAACTTTGAACAAGAATAACGGTACATACACTTAGGAACTGTACATGGTATCAGGGAAAATACGTATTATGGGCTGCAGAGCAGACTTTCAACTAGGTGAACTATATGTGTCAGACATCATGTAGGTTTTTATTGACTGATCGTTTTGTGTCATACATACAAAGGAGTGCTGCTCAGGAGTGCTGTCAGAGCAGCACTCATACAAAGGAGTGCTGCTCTGACAGCTGCTAGTTCAGTGGCGGTGGGCGATGTTCTGTGGCTGAGCTTTTCTTGCACCATCCAGCTGACAGAATCCATACGCCGATTGCCGAAGAGGCCGAAGTCACAGATCCATCCGTGTACTTGGATGTGGTCTGGATAACGGATGGGGATATGCTCAATGACAAAATATGTCACGGCCGATGCGGGCATAGACGACTTTTTGCCTATTCCAGGTACAGCGGTGCACACAGCCCATGCTGCGTATACCACGGTGGAGTTGCAGGCAGCTTGGGGCGAAGGTAATTAGAAGGATGTGCTCCACGTGGAATTCAGAACCGGCATCCCACCGGTGGAGAAGCATGTCGAAGGCCACTACGGAGCAATTCTTGTCAACGGAGTGTGGTCGCAGAAAAGCATCTTGCCTCACATAGGGTTCCCATCATGGAGGTGCATTTTGGATGGCCCAGGCATGCATATTCGCAGTGCTCGAGCTTAAGCAAGCTTTCCAGAACCTTTCAAGTTTGTTCTGGACACAGCAGAATGGAGAAGGAACAAACGTCTCTATGGAGCAGTTACCCTTGGGGAAGAGACACCTTATCCTAGGACCCCTCTGACTGTCCATCTTCTTGGGTTCTGTGCACCAGCCAAAGCTGGTCGTCAGGATCCAAGCTGGGCAGTGCTGTCTCCCTGTGCTCATGGGAAACGAAAGGCACTACCTCCATTACTCCCTGGGTGCTCTGGCTCATAGAGTTTCCTGCTATAGGGTGTATTCACAGCAGGGGTTTCCCCAAGCATCTATAGGGGTTTCCCCAAGCGTCTCAATGGCTCTGGGGGGGGTTCATAAACTAGAAAAGCTGTTTTTTTATCCCACTAGTTAAATAATAGACGTCTGTTAACCAAACGCTCATCCCCGTGACGAATCGATATGTTATTTATTTGCAGTTCTTATAATTAAACTTGCACACGTCTTACTTGACGCAGCGTGAAAGCAGCGCTAATCATCCAGGGTCCATAAAAACAAAAGCAATTGAAGACCGGGCACATGGTACTAGGCCAAATAAAGACGCTGAAAAAAATCTTCGAATATCGAAAGCGTGAAATTTGCGTGAAAGCGTGAGCGCTCAACAGTAGCTGTTGTGATCGGCAGCAGCAGGAGATGGCAGAAGACGTATCGCAGGCTGGGGAACACTGCGGCATGATGAGGCTGAACGAGCAGAGATGATAAAAATGCAGTGGACGTCAAATCTTCCTGAAGTCGCCTGAAAATGTTCCACTCCGCGTCTAAGTTGCTTCCGATTTCTTCATCGTATCGCAGACCGACTGCTGGAAGAACTGCTTTCCAGTCTACAACTTGTTTCTTTTGCGACAAGCACGCGTAAAAACACCGCATCGTTGTAGAGCAGTCTACAAGTCGTTGTCGGAGATTCTCGAGAATCAGTTCCTTGTACTTGGTTAGCTGGAATGCTAAGCTTCTCTCGTCATCGCGTGTTAACGCTTGGATGTGAGTGCCACTTTTCTCTAGGTCCTGCACCGATACCTTTACGTTTTTGAGCACACCTTCGACCGAAAGTTCCCCAATCGCCTCAGCTGTTGCCTCGACGAGAGGACATAGGTCTACCGCAGTAGTAGAAGTCTTCTGAATGGCGCTGTTCAAAGTCGCCAATGGCTTGAACAGACGATCCACAAAAGAAATAATCGAAATTGTTTTCTCTGACCGCAACTGCAGAAATAGCCACACCCACCCGTCACCCGTACCATTCATATGAATGTCACGGTAGCAGGCGAAAGTTTCCGTGACTAATCTGCGGCCGTTGAAGCTCCCCTTTTACTTTTTTTTTTCATTTTCGCTACTCCCTGGCTGGTAGCAATGTGCTCGCAGCGTGGTCAGCCTAAAACCACTTTGCCCTTTTCCTTTGAAAGCATTTTTTGTGCGCACATACGAACTTGCCACGAGCTGTCGAAAAAAAGCAAATAAATACGTGCAACGCTAACAGCAAGCTTGGGGGGCGCACTTTTGTTTACTACTGACTGCCCGAGGCTACTGCCAAGAATAGCAGACGGGCAGCCCGCGCATGCGCAGATCGATACTGAAAAAGGTCCATACAAGGACTGACAAGAGTGAAATTTGGGTATTCAAGGGGGGGTGTCCAGAAAAACTAGGGAGGGTCTACACACCAACTAGAGGGGGTGAAAGTGTAAGGAAATCACTGATTCACAGGGTCTTGGACCGCGCGGCGGTGCTACCTGCGCGGCGGCGACGACGCCATATTTGAGGTTGCACTCCGCCGCACGGGCAGCGCGTTTCCCGACGCGAAACGTTGTTTTCGGCGTGGTGCTGGCAAGAACGTTCGTGTGGACGGTGTTTTTCTCTGTGTGATTCGTGGGTTCGATAATGCCTGGTCGTAACGAGTAGCCAGCATTGTTTTCGCTGCGAAATTCCAGATGCGCTGTTCACGTCTCCTACAACTGCAGACCCGAAGCAGGCCAATAGACCTTATGCGAAATTGCTTGGTGATCTAGCAACACTGATGTAAACGAGACCGTCGGCCATATCGGTACGGGCGCCGATCGGGAAGTCTCGTATTGTTTACTGTGGAAGAGCAGGTGACGGTAACGCGGTATGGCTCAAACTGGACGGCGTTTTCCGGCTCCCGACCGCGGATTGTGGACGAAGGACTTGCCTGCGCTGCCGAATGTGTCTGAAGACTCATACCACTCGGGGTGCCGCGCCAAAGACCCACCCGAGCGGCAGCGGAGCAGGGCATGCCGCCTAGCCACCGAGGCGCATTGCTCGCCTTCATCGGTGCGGACAAACACGTGCGACTCGCAGTAAGTAAATCCTTCTTTGTTTTTTACTTGACGCGAATTAACCGGTATGAGCATTTGTATAGCACTTTGTTCACCGTTGTTTACCATGCAAATGCGTAGCGGCGACCCTGTTGCAGTAACCCTGAAAGAGGAAATAGACAATCGCCAGATCGTACCGCTAGTGGGTGGATTAGGTATTTTCAAATGCTGTACATCGAATTAACTGGATGATTTTTGGCGAAGATGTTTACCGAAAGGTTGCGGCCGTTTTCCGTGACGGTCGTCCGCCCGCGCGTTTGCCGCAAAGCAATCGCGCTTTGCGGCGAAGTCAACTACAAAAGCGCACATACGCCTTGAAGTTTCTTTTTTTCTCATTATTTATTGCGCATGTTCTGCCGCAAAAATCTGTTTGTGTGTCTTTCTTCTCCTTTTTTGGCGGTGGGGTGGTTGTGTTTGTTTCTAAAGCGCATGTTTTTGGTGTGCACGAATAGATAATACAGTAAAACCTCGTTAGCTCGAACTCACTGAACTAGAAGATTTTTTTAATTCGATGGGTCATCGGTATAGCCCGAATGTTTACCTTTTTATCTCGAAAGGTTCTGGGAGTGAGTTCCAGATAATCATAATATTGCTTGTTTAAGTTATGACGAACACGATTATGCGGATACTGGTATCATTACCCACGGTGAGGTTTTTAAATGTTAAACTTCCTTCTCTTGAAAATGCATTAACAAAGCATGCAGAGATACTTGCACGCTCCAACGTGACAAACAATTTTGACATCAACGTGACAAACAATTTTGACATCATTGCTGTTTGAGGTGTATATTATTGCCCTTGCAACAGTGTTAAGCAAGACACAAAATCTGGTCATTTTGAGTCTGTTCCTTGCGGCCACTGTTTTCTGCTCGGTCCCTTTACCATAAAGTGTAACGAACTAGTCCTGTTCTTCCTTGAGTGATATTTACTGTTACTCTCTCTGTTCCTGCAGGTTGGGCCTCATCCATGTGCTCAGCAGCTGCTTTCGCTCCCAAAAGAAAAGTGGCCGGCCCTATGTTGTGTGCCTCACCTTTGAGACGGACAGGGGGGGCGATTGTGGAGGCAGCGTGCGAGTGCCTGGCGGGTTACAGTGGAGCATGGAGTCACATCCTGGCTGCTGTGCACCTACTCGCCCTCTTGCAGGCCGGAGGTTTTAAGTGGCGCCACCGGAGCTTGCGTGCACTGAGCTGCCACAACAGTGGGGACGTCCGAGACAGAAGAGCATCAAGCCAGCGAGTGTCCAAGACATTGACTGGAGAAGCCCGCGAGAAAATGGCCCCTCCCTTCCCTTGCCAATGCGTCTGTTCGATGCACGTCGAGCACAGGAGCAATGCGAGCAGCAACAAAGTGCAGTGCAGGCGCTTGGGAGAAAACTTGGTAGCCTTGGGAATGTTTTTTTTTTTTTTTTGCCCAGTTGTGCTGGCCTCACCCCCCACAGTGACAGAAACAAGGACTGGCATGGCACCTGAAGGGTCACCTATGAGCTACCAGCAAGCATTCATGTCACATTTCGCCGTAGTCATCTCGCGAGCACGCAGAGGCTGGGCAACGTCGTGTTATCTAGACCACGGCATGCAGGGGGGCGCGAATGCTTCCCTTTGTTCCATTTATATCCACAGTTTGCTATACTGCACGCGCTATAAATCAGCGAAGTAGTTTGATTTACTGAGATTTTCACTGTGGATACAAAAAATGCAAAAGCACTCAAGCTGATGCGCGGCGGCCTGATGCAACTCTGGCCCTCCTCTTTTTTTCTTTTTTTTGGAATGAAACTTGAAAATTGCTTCAGCTACCTACATCAATGGCCCCTATCATTACGTCGGAGGCATGCATGCAGCATGTGACAAACTAGAGGAGGGAGTGTGTATTTTAGTCGCAAAATATTCGACAGTAACTACATCGTGGCTGAAATGACAATGGGCACCAAGTTAACTTGACGTAACAACAAACCTTTCAGTCAGGCAAATCGGGAACCAAGGGAAAAAGCTCGAATTTTCCACCATTAGATCATCGTAAAACAGTGTACGCCACTTCTGCAACGACACGCGGCTAAATGCAACGTAAGAGAAACCAACAACACACTCCCATACCGTGCGCGCCCGCCACAGAGGAAATTTTCAACCGCGCCGTGACGGCGTAGTGCGGCAAGAAAAGTTTTACAGCCATAGGTAAGATAAAGGCTCGTGTAGGGGCTAAGCGGTACCATTTAACAATGAAAAGAAGCGGGCGCAGAGCCACAGGGACGAGTAAAGAAACAGCCTAATTTTGGCAACGTGTGGTACTGTTTTTCCCGATGGAGCGCCGCTGTCAGTCGCATGAATAGGTGGCGCATGCTCAGGCTTCATTTCGAATACAAAGGCTGGACCACAGAACTCCAACGCAGCTGTATTTTTCATCCGGACAGCGACTACGGAATCCTGCGCTTAGCGAACCAACGACAAATATTCGCTCCCAGCGCACCGCGCCCAGCGTGTCGCAAAGGTTGCTCGCGAAGGCATAGTTCGCGTTAGAAAGTTCATTCAAAAGCGTGGAACTTCACGTACCTTTTCTCTATTTGGACCGGTATTTCCGCATTGCGTGCACTGCGGCACGAAGCAATGTTCCGGCATTGTAGTCCATCACCAAGAGCGGTCAATGCCCGCCTTCTATGTTTTGCTAATTGGTTTCGGTTTCAAACGACCGTACCAAAATGGCGGACCTAGTTACCGGCGTTGACGTGAGATGGCGGGGCGCATTTTGCATAGGGTTTATTACGACGAAAGGAAGCGCTTTTTTTGTTGTTGTGGTTGTTGTTGTTTCGAAGCGAAGGCCGGGACAGTGCTTGAAGACGGTATGATTTCGCGCGACGAATACAACTGTCCGATTTGGCGATTTTGCGCTATCTCGGTGTCATCCCCGTGCGCCGATTTCCTTGTTTCCTCCGTTGCTTGAAGCGACCGTGGCGCGAATTGAGAAAATTTCTTCACCCAAGGCTGCGAGGATATTTGATGTGGTGGTGGCGTGTGAGATGAGGAGCTGGTTTTATCGTGCCACCCAGGCATGTTGCGCGCTTCTTGAGGAGTATGAGAGACGGTGAGTTGCTCTGGCGACAGTGTTCTGTACGTTGAACGCACGAAGGTCGTCCATTTCAGCTCCTAATAAAGCGGAACAATTACGCACAGGCTCTGGGTGGAAACCATCGCGAGGTAAGTACGTGATAAAATTAGGTATGGTGGCGACGACAAAGACCCCACCGATGATTTTCAAGTCTTTTCCTTTCGGTAAAGACGAAGCGGAAATTATAAGCAGAACAAGATTATGGAACACGCTTTGGATACTTCGAAAGTAGCGCAGAGACAAGTGACAAAAAAGGCTGCTCTAGTTTGTTCCTGCATACGTTAACGTTTTAGTCTGCGCTGTTTTTGAAGTAGTCAAACTGTGTTCTCAGCGTCAAGCTTTAGTGTCTGATCACGTAACACGCTTGGTCATTAGAGAACAGTCGAAGGCGACGAAGAATTGGATCAATTTGGATGCCCGCATTTACCTGGGAAGCGATATTGCATGTACGCGTGCGTTCACCTCAACACTCGAAGTAGCCCATGTTGAGGCTGGGAGCGTATGGTTCGTCTCATCCATAAAGTACGCCTGCGAATGTTTCAAACATATGTGACGAGGTGCGAGGTGAAAGCTCCGACGCTCATCGTCCCGGGACCCACCTGAATGAAGCGGGCTCCAACAGATTCGGTACAGATTAGCCATATTATCGATAACTCTTTCGGAATTCATCGAATGAAAACAGACAACCTTCAAGCACTGCCCTAGCCGTCGGTTCGAAACAGCGAAAAGAAAAAAATATATATACGGCGCGCTTGATTTTGTCGTGCGGCCTGCTTCGGGTCTGCGGTTGTAGGAGACGTGAAGAGTGCATCCGGAATTTCGCAGCGAAAACAATGCTGGCTACTCGTTACGACCAGGCATTCTCGAGCCCGCGAATCACGCAGAGAAAAACACCGTCCACACGAACGTTCTTGCCTGCACCACACCGCAAACCACTCTTTGCTTCGGGAAACGCGCTGCCCGCGCGGCGGAGTGCAACCTCAAATATGGCGTCGTCGCCGCCGCGCAGGTAGCGCCGCCGCGCGGCCCTCGACTTGATGGACGCAGACTATTCTCCAGGCGGGTTCTCCTGTACAAGTTTCTGCACGGCGACTGTCCCATCCCAGAGGGTTACCTGCGCCGTTCAAGACGGGACCCACTGAAGCTCGAGCAGCGCCTCGCACGCACCACTAGTGCCTCCTACTCCCTCTTCATCCAAGCCCCTGAGCTATGGAACTCCTTGCCAGTCAAAGCCCTGTGAATACACAAACTCTATGCTCTGGCTGTTTCCCCTGCCGACAGTGCTGCCGGCAGGCACCCGGAAGCTCTTGGCACAGCGCGTCAGACAGCGAGCGCGTCGCGACCACCCAGCATGTCTCACTGCCTCCGCCTTGCACTTTCGCCCCACTTTCCTCCACCGTTTTCTTTCTCCTTTGTTCGCTAGGTTACGACATTGATGTCGAACCACAGCAGCGGCCGCCGAACTGGTGCGCAATAAAACTCTGTAAGGCCCGGTAAGGTCTGGGCTAGTTGGTTCCACATGACTCAACCTTCAGCGCAGTAAAACACACAAAAGAAAAATGGTTGAACACGAAACTTTCTCGTGATGGATTCTTTGGTTGGCCATTCTCACACTGCCAGTATGTCCTCTGGAGGTACGCACCACTTTTCTAGAATAGCCACAGCATCTCTTGGGTGTGCACTCAATCCGTAGGCCGAACGTTTGGATTTGGGGTATACGGCGCGAATCGGTACTTGCTGCTTGGCATTCGCTTCGCCCATGTCCAAGCAAACGGAAAGGGCTTGTTAACGCGGAGGACCCAGGTTCAATTCCGGCCACGAAAATCTTTTTTTTCTTTCCCTTCACCTACGATCATTCATCATCATCGTCAAAGAAAGTTAGCTTTCCTGCCGGGCGCACTGGCGTACAACGACATCGGGGAGGACATTAAAGCTTCGCCTTGAAACTATGGCGGAGATCGTCATCCGCGCTGCTAGGGGAACCGGCGTTGCTATCCGCCGCGATGCCGGAAGTTCTCTGCGCGAATCGGCCAGGAGGACCTGCTGCTAATCTGCACCAAGTGATGCTGTGTATGGGTGGAGTTCTATGGATTATTCACGTGTGTAAGCAAGAACTCCCGAGGCTCCACGTGTTCAGAAGCGCTGGTTCTTGTGTCTGCGTGCTTGCGTGCTTCCCGTTCCTCTCCTCTAAAGAGAGGAGAGGGAAAGTGATGAATCGGCAAGGTCAGTCAGACTAGCTGCCTGACTTGCTACGCCAGATGGGGGTGAGAGTGACATGAACAAATCACTTACAAATAAATACACAAATAGAAACACATTACACACAATCAGGCGAAACAGTCTTATGAGTGTTAACGCGGAGGTGGGCGAACAAACCGCTAGCTTACGCTGCCTATAGCCAAACGAGTGCTATCTCTATTTCGTTCTTTCTGCATGATGCCCTGTCATAGACAGACGCTACATAAAGCTACCAGCAGCATAGGCGCCGACTACGGGGGTCTCCGGGGCCCAAAACCCCCTCGGTGTTTTCCAGGATGGGGGTGGGACAGATCACCTACCCCCGGCATGCTGACACCTGCGCCCCTCCCCCCTCCCCCCTTCCCCAAGTGTCATTACCAGAGTTTTGTTACTTACATCTAATTAGAGAAATATATAAAATCTTTTATGACACCACTGGTCTATGGGGCCACCCCCACCGCTCTTGCTCGGGCGACCATGTGCGCTGGGAGTCTTCGTCCGAAGGAAGGAAGTAAACTTTATTTTCCTAAGCACCCTTAGTCCAGGGCGCCGTCTTGGGAAGCTGAGGCTCCGCTCTGGACGTCAGCAGGAGCTGTGTCGCAGCGCTGGGGTCAGCCAGACTTGCCTCCCAGGATGCCAGAGTTGGATTCGGAATGCGGGTCAACTTTGGATGTCGATCACAGGCCCATATTGTGTGGAATATGTTTGGGTAACCTCCACAGAACGAGCAAGTAGGGGTGCCGGGTAAATTTCGAAAGCGATGAGATGTTCAGTGGGTAATGTGTTAGTCTGTATTTGTCGGAGGAGGACGGACTGCCGCCTTGTGAGTGTACGATGTGGGGAGGGATGTACCTTGCGCTGTGCGCGAAAAGACTCGAGGTATTCGCACGGGCTCAAAGACGGCTGTGCTGAGGTTGACGAGAGCTGGTCAGGTGCCCGGTAAATAGTTGCTCGGGCAAGCGTATGTGCCCGCTTATTTCCTGCCAAACCCTCGTGCCCAGGAGTCCAAATAATGTGGAACGGGTGCGGTTTGTAGTCGAGCGCATCTTTGATGAGGCGGGCTGTGCGGTGGTGCAGGTCATTTCTGATCAATTGTCTGCAGGCAGCTTGCGAATCGGTGACGATGATGATGGGTGTTTGCGGACGGACTATATGGGTGGTAGCGGCGTATATGGCTCGTGCAATTGATCGAGTTTCTAGGTCGTCGATAGCATGTACGTCTGGTTCGATCGTGACAAGTTCGTAGTTTAAGGGTCCGACGACAGCCGTGATGCCTCCCTCATCTTCCCCAGGATGTGCGTCAACGTATAGTACACGAGCGGCCCAGGGCCTCCGTCCAGTATTCATAAGAGGCTATGGTGAGGTGGTGGTCAAAGGTGCATGCAGGCCCACATGTGGGGTTGAACTGTGGATTTAGCGCCATACGGGCAGAGGGCTTTGAAGCGGAAGTGAGGGCCTTCCTGTATATCATTAGAGGTTTCGTTTAAGTTGCTTCTACCTCTTCACTTAAAATTTTATTGTGGCTAAAAGCTTACATCATTGTTGGCACAGACATGCACGTCTCTTCATTCGTACATTTTATTTATTTCTTCAAATCCTGGCCGTAGGAGGACAAGCGCACTAGAAGCACTAGCGGTGGTTGCGTCATCCGCATTTTTAGTCCGCAGCACTTAAGCGCCCGCTCCTGAGGTTTCACGGAGCGTTGTCTCTCGCTGTAACCGAGCGAACGAAGGGGACACCGGCGACAAACGAGATAGAACGAGCAAAAAACCGGGAAAACGAATGGCGAAAGTGTGAAGGGGAGGGTGGTATGCCGAGACGGCGCGCGACGTTGGAGATTGTACTCGGTGACAACTTAAGAACGGCACCGGAAGTTGCCGCTGTGCCTTATCACCGTAGCCGGATGTTTCTCCGCGCGGCGCAAGTAGGGCGTTACTGGGAATATTTTGAACATGGCGTGAGCCGTTCCCGTTATTTTTTGGACTTAATATGCGTATAAACGACTCCAGTGACGACAAACAAACTGCGTAAGACAAGGCAGACGATATCACGCATTCATAGCAAACCCCTTTCAAAACGCGCGCGCACTGACGTCACGGGTCCGGCGCTCTGGCGGAGTGATACACTACATGAGGTGGTGCCGTTCTTGAGTTGTAACCGAGTATAGAGAGTTTTAGCACTCTGTATGCTCTGTGTTGTACGTGCGTACCATGTTGACCGGGACCCGTCTGGGCACTTGTGCATTCGTCGCGGTAGGGTGGATCCGCGGGCCGGCCCTCGCCATGCCCGCGCATTCTTTACGGTGGGGGGTGTCCTGCTCGCCTGTCACGCGTGGCAGGCGCAGTCGGGGCCCGGTCAACACGCGTTAACCACGGAACATACGGATCATACGGGCGCTAAAACTCTATTTTTAGCATTCCGTGTGTTCCCTACGTTCCGTATGTACTGTGCGTACCAGGACCCGACTGCACCTGTACGCTGGCACAGCAAGGAGGGCCGCCCCCAATCGGAACGAATGCGCGCGCATGGCGGGGCGGGGTGGCTCATTTCTGGAACGAATGCGTAAGTACCTGGAGCCGGGCCCTGGTACATACGGTACGCACGAAACGTACGGAACACACGGAATACTAAAGCTCATATTGAATAGTTTTAGTATTCCGTGTGTTCAGTGCGTTCCATGTTCACCGGGACCAGACTGGGCAGTGTCGCATTCGTTCCAGAGGGTGGATTAGTTCCGCGGGCTGGCCCTCGCCATGCCCGCGCATTCCTTAATTAAGGGGTGTGCCCTCCTCGCCGTGCCCGCGCGCGCAGGCGCAGGCCTGATCGTTGACGGAACACCACCCGCTTTAATTACTTAGTTAAAGGTATGAATAGATGAAGAGCGAGGGAACGAGACCGCAATGGTCGGGCGTGAACTTGAATCATACGTATAAAAGGTTTGTACGTACGCATAAATCTTTATTGGGCAAGGCTAATTTATTTATTTATTGTCACACAAATTCACCCTTCGTTGATCTCTCTCCCGTCTTGTGGCAAATCCCCACTCGTGGTGAATGCAGCCGCTGTCTATCGAGGCCTAGCGGCAACCTGAGCCTGCTGCGCTGCGCGGGTATACGGTGCACAATAGAAGCTCCGTGTAGCGCGGCGTCAGTTTTCCCGTCTTCCGGCGCTACTGCTGCCATGCTGCCGACGCTGGCTGCAGCAGAGCAGGGCGACGGCGAGCAGCGGCTTCGGCGCGCCACGAAGTCCTTCAGCCTGGTCTTCTTCGTCTGGGTACTGCTGTCCACCACGCTGGTCATCCTCGTCGTGCCCGCCGGACTGCTCGGCGTCTACCTTTTCCGCCGGAGCACGTGAGCGCTGTCCATCCACGGTGAGCACCGGCAGCCTTTGTTTGCACTGTCCACGCGCAGAACAGCACACGTCTTCGAAATCAAGCAGATCTAGCTTGGGAGGCCTGTTCCCCTTCCTATGTGCTCATTCGGGACATTGCCAGTTTGTGCAACGGAAACTTCCTGTGTTCGCTCGCTGAGCGTCAATTCATTAGAAAGGAGTCAGATACACTATCTTCTTGACTCTGCGTGGTTCTGAATGACGCGGGGTAAACGAAACAAGCTAGAAAAAGAGCCGTTCTAACGAACCGCTAATGCTATGTGCAAGAACTCGAGCCCAGCCCTTACTTCCCCAACGTCGCCACGCACACGAGCTTATTCACGTCAGGGCAGCAAATCCCGGGTTCGGCCAGCATAATTCGTGAAACTCACTTTGACCAATAAGTCAGTACACTGTTTTAAATAAAGGCGAAAAAAAAAAAAAAACTTCACTTGCTTCAAGCTACTTTCACGTATGTTGCGGAGTGCCCAGATTTGCTGTGGGCATACTCAGTCTATAAGCTTGGGGAGCGAAGTGGCCACACGAGAAATATTCCCCAGAACTTTATGCGCAAATGGCGTTTAGTTTCTCGCTGCACACGTTCCTTTCTCATGTACTGACGTTTTTGTTCTACATCACAAGTGCAACAAAATAATTAACCCTCAGCATACAATTTGCTTCCAAGTGAAAAAGTAATGCAAATACCATACTATTTACTCCCGGATTGTGATCCGGTGATCGTGTATCTTATGATTGCACAACGCATTTGGCAGTCTTTTATTAAGAAAAAATGGCATGAGCACGTTTCACGAACTTTTTGGGCGTTCATTATAAAATAAAGAAGAAAGATACTGACACGTGATGCCCACACTGAGGCAAGACGCAGTTCAAAATATTGCTTGAAGACAGTTGGATCTTGACAACCGTTCAAGAAAACAAAAACAAAAGAATGCATCATGGGAAGTGTGCTTTCTTTTCTCACGAGTGTTCCATCTATACGTGACAAACAGAGATGGCTTATTGATGGATGACAGGTCTATGCTGCTCTTGCTCCCAGTATGAACTACATCTTGGTTACTAAGGCCCGATAGCGCCTCAAATCCCAGTCCATTATATTTGAGAGCAGGACAACAAAAAGGTCAAGGGCCCCAAGCGTCGTATTTATTGTACACAGAGTTCGCCTTGAAAACCCCGTGTAGACAGGTTTCGCCAACGCTTATGGGGGGGAATTTCGAGCACATGGATCTCAGTCACAGCCAATGACGCGTCAGCGATGACATATCCCAAGCCTCCCCAGGATCTTTTTACGGCCATGGCAACAACTAGGGAATGTGGGGGAGGCGGCCAAGAAGGGCCCCATATTTCTCTCCGCTCTACCGTGGTTCTCCTCTGCCACCACACAAAGGCGGGCTGTAGGTTATAATAGCGCGACCTTTCAAGCACGCCCGGTGAGTTCACAGCTGATTGTTGGCGCCCTTTTGTGCCGCTTCTTTGTGCCCGAGCGCCGCAGTTACGGGCGAGAGGCGAAACTATTGTGCGCGCTCGCCAAACTACGTGGGTCAGCTGACGGGCAGAATAGCAGCGGGGTTCTTTTGGAGCAATCGAAGGGATTAGCGCCGGTACCGCGGCTCGTCTCCGCGGGTTTTCCCGCGGCGTTCGGATGGGTCGCCCGGGAGGAACGGCGTTTCGCGCTGGCTTCGCTTTGTACTCGAATATAGATCGCGAGGGTGATTTCGCTTGTGCATACAAAAGCCCAGGTGCTCTCTGGCTGTTCGTGTCTGGACTTGCTCAGCGGTTCAGTTTCGCAGGCTATAGGTGCGTCAATGCCTTTTGGGGGGTGCTTCGATGATGACGTGGAAATTCTTACCACGATATGATCTTTGAGGCGCCGAAAATGTCTATTTTCAAACGCACCTCAGAAGAAAAGAAATTGATTGCATGAGAACGCCCTAAATGAAGAATGCAGCATGCGGTTTTAGCTGTGCCGTGTTTAATACTGCGATGATGTAACTGCACATACGGTTACGTTAGGCAGGAGGCACAATGACGTAATATCGTGAGGCGTTACTGCAGCATGCGTTCAACTCTACAGTGATACCGGAGTTTCTGGAACTGATTTATCTTTTATACAGTATCGTGAGCAAGCAGCATAAGCAGAATTTTTTTGAGTTCTCGTGCACTGATGCAACAAGGAACGCCATGCGGTCATACGGCGCGCGTCGTGGAAATTCCTGAATATATCGACCTCCTACAATTCCCTAACATGCTCGTAAATCTCGCGTAGAAATATAAACGTATTCGAGTTTTGCCTTCTTTAAAAGGCGCTGACAGCCTCAATCAAACCCGAAGCATTCCACTGAACAGCGAGACGATTTAAGCCAAAAAAAATCAGATGCAGTAGTTTCGTTGCAGGGGACAAAGCAAGCGAAGAACCGAGTCGGCGAAGGATGGATGTCTGTATGTATAGGCAAAGAGAGAACAACCGGCAGGCATACCTCATCAAGCTCGTAACACGATCGGTCCTGGCTGCATACGTATGCGCCCTAAAAACTGTACATATACCTGTCAGTCCCCATGTAGCGTCGTATAGCGACGTTCTGCGTGTGGGTGCTCAAGGGCATCAAATCTGTCGGCCAGGCAACCACGGGGGTTCTGCCAGTTGACCAGGTAATTCTGCCAGATAATTGTCTCGAACCCCTTCCGGTGTTGGATCGGTTGGTCGGCGAGTCAACGTCACTGTCATAATGTATTTAAATTAGCTTCTCTACCCGTACCGTGTTCTACAGTTGCGCACCTTTTAAATTATATGAACTACTTGGCGTGGGTAGGATCCGCATATTTTGGCTGTTTATACTTGGTGTTCATTTTCTACATTAACCATGTTGTATTCAGTATATATATATACATATATACCTGCGCTTTGGCTTACTTCTTCTCTGCCCACTTCACGTATACATCATAATGTGGCGCTTTTTTAGTGTCTTCTTTTGCACCGCTTAGAAAGATATATTGCTGCCACATTACACGTCCCCAGCATTTGCTGCCTTATTTTATTTAGTGCAAATTTGATCCCTTTGTTCAAACTCTATTACGGCACTTCTTTTGGGTGTACCTTCTTACGCAATTTCCTGCACAGGACATTGAGCTAGAAAATTATAAATAAATAAATAAATAAATAAATGCTCCCATACAATAGGAAGAAAGTTTTGCCTCACATTTATGAAATTACGGTACACAGTACCGACTGACGCCGTGTCGTGTTGTATTCGTGAAAATGCGGCAATATCCATCTACGTCGTGCTCATTAAACGGGCTCTGGGTCATTATGCCGTAGGTGCGGGCAGTGCGTCACTTGCGGTGCGGCCGGCGCCAGCTATAGGTGACGTCACCGCGAGGCTGACGCACCGATGTGCGTGCTGTCACTTCGGTGTGCAGAATGGGATCTTGCAGGATTTCTTCACACTCCTGTCATTAAGCGTAATAGAATTTTCCAGGTTTCGCGAGAACCTAAAACGTTCTATTTTGCGACTTCAAAATAAATTTTACAGGCAAGAAATGCTAGATTTAGAGTATATTACGTAAATTTCCCCGCATGCCCTTAAGAACTTCTCGCGCAATAAAAAAATGCATACATACATACACAGGTATAGTGTAGGACTTCCTTTAACGTGCGCCAAAATCTCGGCACGCGGGCGTTTTCGCTCAGCAATTTCAATCAGTAGATCCATCATTGAATCGTAATCAGTTGCAATTGCAAACATGCCTTCGATGACGGTTCTCAGTAAGACTGGCTGACCTTTGCAAAGTAAGGGAAGGCCGCCAAGACTGAAACAGTTCGCACTAATCTGTGATTATGTCCAAGACGATTAATACAATTCGAGACGTAACATCTCGACTCTCGCAGATGAAGGGTATAGTCGTATATACGCTACTAACCGCGTTACGGTGTGTGGGAAAGTCGTATTTGTAAACCACGAATTGATTGTACTTTCATCGACAGTTGTAGTACTTCTGGTTTTAATGCAGACGTTTACTACGCGTCGCGTTATATTTACAGTTTTGGCATCTAAGGATGGTAAGTTTCATATTTCCTGCTACGCTATGGCGTAAGCAGCAGATCCTATGCAATGCGATCTTGCGCTTTCGCGGGCGCCAACTTTAGTTAGCGATACTAGAGTAGATAGTAGATACCCCTTGAGTTGCTACTCTCTTGAGTTGTTTCTCTTCACAATCGTCGAATGAGTTCTATACTGGCCGGTACGAGCAGCTTGCACAAATAAGTCATGCACCACCGGAAACGTACCTGAAGGCGTAATTTCGACGTGGTGAATTGGGGCAGACGATTCTAGCCCTTGCACTACTAACGATCAGTAGGCTTACGAAAGGAAACGAAATGTTACGACATCCTTTTTTTTTTAACTCCCGGCTATGGTGCAAACTAATAGAAAATGTCTGGTTAGCTGTAACCAAATGTTCGTTCACCGGTAGCAAATTATTGATCGCAGCAGTAGTTTGCCTCATGGGAGTTCTGGCAGCTAACCTTGAGAAGCAGAAGGTAGCGGCGAGAATCTGTCCTACCGAAAATACGCCGCCTATTCGGAATGGAAGCCCTTCCATCAGCCTTTACAGCCTCAGGAATGCGCAGAAGGATAGACAGGCCGTGGCGGCGCTTCGGCTTATGGTTATTTGCAAGCGGTCCGCCGTCCTCCTCCACATTCCGGTTGCCGCTCGAGAAAGGAAGGCAACGCCTTGTCGAGGGCTGCCGCACATCTTGTATGGTTCACAATTCTCGCTCCTCTTTCCTCTCGGCGAGGGAAAGGGGATCGGTTAGAAAAATAAGCATCCGAGCTCCCGGAAGAACGGGCCGCGATCAGCGGGCACTCGCATTTCCCTTGGCAACAAAAGCCAGAATTCTTCTCCTCTTCGAGAAAGCGATTGGGACTGCCGTGTCCGGTGGCGGATAGCCGCATGGGTAGGGTCCGTTTCGGATAGACAAAGACATCCGGAGCGGAGCTGCCGACGGCAAGGCCGGCAGCGTTGGAACTGGGAGACACGCCCACGCCTTCAGCAAAGGGCAGCCGCGGATTCCGGACATTCCAGCCACGCCGTCAATGGGCACCAGACCAGCCCCCTCCTTGAGAACAGCCGACTCTGCTCTCGGAGGCGGCTCGGGCGGAAGGATCAGCCACGCTCTTTCCGCGGCGGGCTGGCTGTCTCTTAGCAGGGCGGCAGACCCGTCGGCTGGCACAAGTTTATTATTTGCTCCGGACTTTCGCCCTCACCCGCGGTGGTGCCGGGGCTCCGCGACGCGCTTGTATCATGTTGCTTCATTCGCTCGGGCTCCCGCGACGGGCAGCAACGCATTCCGCTGCCGGAGGAAGGAACGACCGACCCCCCGCACGTGAAGCTCGTTGGGGGAAGGACTCGTGAAAAAGACGGAATACAAAGCGGATCACGCTGGAAGACCCCCTCTGGGAAAAAGAGAGCGGCGCGCGAAAAGGAAGGCATCCGCGTGATTCGGCGGCAGAACCAACGGGCAGAACAGCGTCCCTCGTCCTCCACTTTTTCTGGTGGCATGCACGAACAGGTCCTCTGAGGGAGAGAAGGACGGCTGCTGGAACACGCTCGAACAAGCCGAGGCCGAAAAGAGGGCAAAGCGTTCATGTTCGAACAGTTTCCGAAGCCGCGCAGGTTCCTCCTTCCTATCCGGTTGCCGTTCCGCATTCGAGCGAAGGCCGCAGTGCAGAGCAGGTCACGGTTTGGTCGTCGTCTGCTCCGGGGAGTGTTTGGCGGGAAAACGTGCGCAGACGTGTTCCGCGTGCTCCTTTCCTACGGCGGCGGCGTCTCGTGCTGAGCTTCGCCAGCTTCGCCGTTGTCGGTCGCTCTCTGGGCAACTACTCCGGCATGAACGGACAGGTTTGAGAGAGGGCCGCTCTGTCGTCTCCGGCCGCCGCGTGGTCTTGCGTTTGCCGTCCGACCCGCATTCGACCGACCAACAGCAAAGTGTGCGGATCAGCGAGCCGACGGTTTGAAGGAGCGACTTCGGCGAAGGCGTTGTCTAGTTGGTAAGTGCGTTTTACCTTACGCAAACGATATTTGCCTTCACCATGGGTGTTCTGTGTTTTATCAAGTGCTTATGAGCATCTTTGAATGTCAAGAGCGTGGAAGTGGCGACGCAGCTATCGTGAGATCTCCTCGTCAGAACAACTGAAGTATGACTAATTTGTGTACTCATTGTGATGATCGCCCTCTCATTTGCAGTTTGTTGCCACAACATCGCATCTTCCTACATCGCTCGCATCATATTTTTGTTTTGCCCGCAGTTCAGTGATTGTCAATGGCAGACGACGTAAATACGCCAAGGTTTTCTGATCAGTTGCTTAGCAACTCTATGTGACATGCCTTGCCATTGAAGGCGCTGGAACATTGATGCCTCTTTTAATATATATATATATAACGAGATCAGGTTTCGTGCGTTCAGTTAAGTCCAAAATAACGGAGCCGTAAGAACAAAGCGCCTACGAAAGGCAGGGGCGCCCGCGGGGCAAATTCTTGCTTTCGTTTCGATATCCTCACCACTCGGCTTCCTTCCTTCTTGGCAATGGCCGCTATTTACGGCGTTTTCTTGTTCGTGCTCCTGCCTGATTAAGGGATTCGATTTAGGTCAACTCTTTAAGATGAGCTTGTTTAGAGCGCGCTTCCTTGTAGATGGGAAGGTTCGCCAAATGCGGCGAAACGTTCTCTTTTTTTCTTAGCGTACTGCTCTCTAAAACTACGTTTCTCACCGAGATAAGAAAGACCGCCGATTTCGAGGCTTTATAAAAGTAATGTTTTGGTCGCGAACTTTTCCTTCTTCGGACGCCGTTGTGGAAGGTTTGTCGCACGACTTCGTCTGTAGTATTCCGTGGTCGCTGCGGTATGCTCGGGTGAAATGAGGCCGGAGATAACTGGTGAATCTTAGGATGGGTGCAGGTAAAACAACGAGAGGCTGATACTAGGGTTGGCTGCATCGTTACTCACGAGGTGCAGTCGTAGAAAAATGGAACGCGAACACGAAAGTATGAACCAGAACACACAAATTGCGCGATCGAAATTTGCAAGTGATATTGTAGCCTGGTTTTAGTGACAATGATTAAAAAATGTGTCTTTTCAAATATACCACTAGCGAGCCATTATCTCATCTCCACTATCCATATTATCGGATTTTGCGTGTTTTTATTTTCGTGTTCTCATTTCGTCTGACTGTGCATCGCGAAAATCACCGCAAAACTTTGGTGGTGCCCACTCTATTACGGTACGAGCTTGATGTTACGGGCTTGCCTGGTATGATGCTTGACTTTCTGCTCAACTCGTAACACCTGCGATTTTATTTGCTTGAAGTGGCATTTGACTGTCTGAGCATTACGGTGGTGGTTCACGGGAGCGGAGGATTCTCTTTTTAAAAAGAATGGCCAACTCCGTTCGTACACTTATATTGTTCAAGATCGTCACCACTGCTGTCATAGCAGGAATGTGCCTTTGTAGTCAAACATTGCTTATACTTTTAGCCAATTCCCTTTTTGCACTTTCAGCGACGCTTGCGCGGCTGCGTACATGGATCCAAAAAAATCCCTGTGAAAACAACGTGTCATTTTGGTTTGACGGCGACTTGTGCATTCCGACCTACGGGCTACCGGTAGCGGAATTTCTGGTCGCACAAGTGACATGCAGCCGACAATTTCTTTCAAAATACTTCCCTCAGACTGTAGTGTTTACACGGAGCTTCTATTGCGCATCGCCAGCGACAGTAGTACGCGAAGGCAACGTGTTACCCTCTCGTCCGATTCATGGCACGTCCAGTAGAATAGAACCGAGCATGTTCGTTTAGATACTCGTAGCGATTCGTGGCATTCCTGCTGTCCAGTAGAACTGAAGCAAGCGTGTGCGTTTAGGTGCTCGTAGCGACTCAGTTTCTAGTACTTGCAAAAAAAGCGACGCAATTTCTGTCGAGAGACAGAAATCGGTCAAGACTAAACGACAAAAGCGATGGCCGGGCGACCAAAGCGACAGAAATCGCGTCGCAAGTGTGAGCGGGTTTACCACTGGCGGTTAATACGCTTCAGCAGTAAAGCAAACACCGCGCTGAACAGTCACACGCTATATAAACAAGGTGTCACCGAACGTTTCGATTGTCCTCAGCTAACACCAAACACGTGGACATTAGAATTAATTCTTACCACGAAGAAAGTTAAAAACGTGTCTTGCTCTCTCTCTCTCTCACGCAAGCACATACACGTTTATATATAGAGTAAAATAAATACATATTAGGGTACGTTTTTTTTTATGTGAACGTACTTCGTTTCCCCACCGCATGGCAACAAAACTCCTGCCGTGACTCACTACAGGTACCAACTTTTTGTATTTTGTTCTCTTTCAGGCTGATCCGACCCCGTCAGGAAAGGGCGCCGTTTTCTACTCTACTCGTTTCCACAAAGCAACGCGGCCGTGCCAGCTATGGCCACCACGACCGCCACCCGATGCCTGGTTGGGGGCAACACGCTGTCCAAACACGGAATCTACGGCTACATTGTGAGTGCTCGGGGTCCGTTGACAATGGGTCATTGTGCGTCCGCCCCTACCGCTTTGCGCCTTTTTTTTTTTTTTTTTTTTTTGTCACCCGAACTTTCGTCTATTCTGCGGTGGCTCCATATCTGGATAACTTTGAAATTTCGAACCCAAAAGCAGGTTGTTGGCCGCTCGCGTGGAATTTTAATTTGAGCGTTTTTTGACAAAATCGTTATTGATGGCATACCCGCGTCGACACGTCTTGCAACCCCGCTTTCCGGTACTTTTTGCGAATGTAACGGTACGAAGATGACACTGCCATGCGTCTTGCGCGCAGTTATAACTTTTAGCTCGCTTATCGTACGCTTGTTGCCGTCGATAATTCATTAAATTCAAATTATTAACACGAAGGTGGTATGTTGTACCTCTTTGAACACATAATAAACAAGAGTGTAACCGCAGAGGTAAATTGCAGTTAGTTTTATCGACTTGGCGCTCATTTGGCGTAACATCACCGATCAATTCAGCGATGCACCGACCGGAGTAGCAACTCGCTGAAAGAAGTAAATAAAGGAAGGAAGAAAGAAAGAAGTAGGGAAAGAAAAGCCAGTGGTCTTGTGTGTGCCTTCGAGCGAAGCGCCAGCGGCGACAGACAGTGGCCCATGGCAACGGACGATTCGGTTTCCCACGATAAGGAATAGGTGGGGCGAACAAGACGACGGCATTCACAGGCGCGAGTCCTGGAATTGCGAGACTGCTAAAACCTCTGGGCAAGGCAAGTTCATGAAAAGCGAATGGAAACAAAACTGGGGCCTGGGAAAATTGCCCGGCGCTGCTCTGCGAGCACAGACGACTCGTGCGTTGGTGGTGGCATGCACCTGAACTGCCTGCGGCTTCGCCGCGACCGCGTCTGATAAACATCGTGAGAAACGGGTTCGGGACCGTCGTTTTTTCTGGAAAGACGTCGGCCAGGGGCGAAAACAAAATGGGACCGCTGATATCTTGCCGGTTCGGCAGCGTTACCCCCGCCAAGGCCGCGAACGAGTTAAGGAACGCGCTGTCGATGTCGGACCAAGAGCGGCCGCTGGATGTCTCGCCTGTGGACGATCGACCGCAAGTAAAAAGTATGTAGTACAAGCCAGCAGTCGAAGGACACCGCAGAACTACGCCGCGAGCTTGACACCGAGGGTCAGTTGGGACAAGTTGACAGCGAAAGTGTGCGTGCGAAGTACATGTGTAGGGCGCTGGATTATTATTTAGTTTGCCGAGGTCATACTTGATGCGACCCCGCCTAGGTTTCAATCGTTGGGATAGTATGCGGCGACGACAACAATCCACGTTGGGGGTAAGCTAGGCTTTGGGTTGTAGCACTTGCTATCAAGCGTCCTCATTGAAATAGATGGAGAGACAATGAAAGTCATTTTACCCGGGTGAATGCGAGTGGTAGCTATAGTTAATTGCTCTATAGTGACCGTGTCGTGCAGAGCTCATCTTTTGGGACGGTGACGGTGGTGACAGCGCTATCGGTGCTTCGCTTCGAGTCCCCGACCATATTGCCCCACGTCTAAAACGTTACGTAAATGTGGTTACTCCAAAACGGCCGAGAACACGGAATGCGAGGGCTGTTTTGAAATCTGCATCCTCAAGAACGAGCAGAAGCGGGTTTCATGACAAACTTGCGTGGCACCATAACTCAACCGTTTTTTCTGTTGTTGACTCGGCCAATACGCCGCCACGGAGCTAGAGGTATGTCGAGTAAACGAAGGTCGACGCAAGGAAAGAATTCGTGATGCACGTTCGTGTAAATTTTCCTGCGGAGCCAGGCGTACTGTCATCAGACGAAGAAGCACGTCGACAGACAGCCGAACGGTGGGAGGGGGACCGGCGTTGTTCTAACGGGGCTGCGCAGATGCACCGTATACGTCCGCTCGCTACCCACGCAGCGCACGATGTCAGTTCTTGGAGACGCACGACGGGGATGTCAGCATAGGCAGCTTTTAAACTCGGCCTCGCGCGCAGGGTCGCACCTGTCACCCGGCTCGAGGTGAAGACACGCACATGGCCCGCCCCGCTCGACGACAACTTCGCCTCCTCCACGGGCGGCGGGGAGCGGGGGAGGACGACGGAGTGGTTTTCTCTGTCCAAACCAAGGCGGAGGCGGGGGCGCTCGTTATCGTCAGCTTTAAAAACTCGCGCAAGACGCGGGTCAAGAAACAAGACCCTGCGGATGAATGAACGTGGCCGTACTAGCGTGGAGAGGAGGAGGAGGAGGATTAAGTAGCGACGGAAGGGGGGTTGGAGCAGTCTAGCCGGTCGGCGGCGGTTGGAGAAGGCAGGCACCGTGGGAACGCTCCGAGTTCCCCCCGAACGGACGGAAGTCGCTACGCAGCATTCCTGGAAGGGAGCGAGGATTTTGTTGTTTGCCGCCGCTGCTGACCAGGGGAGTGTCGCACTGAGCTTGACGGCTGGGCGGGAGGGTCTTCGAGAGGGTGGAGGGTTGTTTGCGCTGGAGCGGTTTCCCTTTGTGTGCCTTCGCCCTGTTTTTAAGTCTCTTTTCACACACGCAGAAGCGTTAACTCTGGCTCCGCGGGAGTTCCGTTTCACTATTCCGCTGTTTTTTTTGATGTTGTTCATTTTTCTCTCGTACGACGGTGGCATTCCTTGGCCAAAAACTACGGACCAGTTTCGCCTTCTTTCGGGCTCATTTTTTTTTTTTATCGTCGCTCATCTTCCGCGTACCGGCTTCGACCCCAGGGCGGGGGTGGACTGGCGGCATCTCTTTGCTGTGGGGCTGGCGGCGCCGCCCAATGATGAGGGGGTGTTCGGGGAGCGTCGCGCACAATTGGATGCGGCGGGGTAATCTAAACTGCCTGCGTTGGAGGAAGAGGGTGCCGCCCGCGTTGAGGTCTGTTTTACATAGCCCGAACTCCCCCGCGTGCTCGTCGTCATTTCAACCCTCTTTCCACGGCTCTTGTTGCGTTTTATTGGAGCGGGCAGGGGGGGAACGTTTTCAACATGGCTGTGGCATCGTTGCTTGCGCGACCCCCATTCCGCATACGAGCGTAGCCCCAAGAAGAAGGAGCATTTTCGGACAATCGACGCCCCGCTCTCCATCCCCTCCTCTTTCCCTTCTCCTCCGGGAACCGACGGCGTGGTGAGATAAGCGAATGGTCCACCGCTGAAAGCCGCGGGGGCACTCTACGGCGGCGTGCCCTAGCAGTCGTAAAGGCGGAAAACGGTCTGTCCCGCATTCCTGGCGGCGCTCCCTTTGTGGTCGCCCAACGGCCGTGAAAAAAGACGCCTGGAGGGCACCACGGACAATGGTCAGTGGTGACCGCCAGAAACTGCACTCTGTTGCCGCTGCTGGAGAATGAGTCACACCTCTTAAAAGAGCGCGGCTTCGGAGAGTGACCGTTGAAGGTTAGTAGGCGACGTTCGTACAGTTACGGCCGTGCTACAGTTTTCGTGTTCAACGCCTTGTCGTATGCGCACAAAATTGCTATATAAACGCCTATTACATACTCGTGTAATAGAAGCACAGTCAACTTCCTTTGTCTCGGTATGCGAGTTCGGTGTGTGTATGTATGTATTTATTGTTCTTTAGAAAGATAGGAAGGTCCACCAGCAGGCGTAAATTGTCTGGCCTCGGGGCGGACACCGGAACGCTTGCTGGTGTAGGGGAGACGGAATATGGAGGAAATAGTACATAGGAATAGGGGGATAGGGTAAAGGGTTTACATGAATAATATATAAAACATAGGCAAGATTAACAAATAACATATATACAACGTATAGGTGAAACAAAACAAAAACGAGGAAACAATTCGGGAAAGGAGGGATAGCCCCGGAATTTGAGGCAGCCACGTCGAGTTTGATTTCGGTTTAGCTTCAGCGCTTGGTTGGTGTGATCAGTATAGCGTGTACAGGTGCATTTTATTCCGCATGTTCGAAAGAACCAGGTATGGCTGCTATGGCTCATTGGGGATTTCGGTATAATTTAAACTGACTTTTAACAATTTGGTTTCAGCAGATTTCACAATCATCGTTAGGCACCACCGTGGAAGCGGACATTTACTAGCATGAACATGAATGCATTGTTTTCTCTCCATATCGCAAAGAAAAGAGGAAGAAAATTGGTGAAGTAGACAAAAGAAATTGTAACCACTTTTAACGATGTATCGCTTATAACGAAGCCACTTTTCTGTCTCCAAACACGAGCGCGTTTATCGATTTTATACCCGTGCTACACGAGCGCTTCGAAGGTCTTTGAATCGAATGTCATTTGACTTAAATGACACCTTTGAGCTGCTACATAACGTTTTTCAAAGGCACTTGGTTGAAATGGCATTTGAGTCAAAGGAGCACAAATGACCTTTGAGAATCGAAAAGGCCTTTGAAACGCGAACGTTTGTACTCTCCCACGCAGTTTCGGCATGCGGTATTTACAAAACTAATTACTTATGAGTAAAACACGGTTTTTAAAGAGCACGTTCTTGATCATTCCTTTTGTTTTTGTTTGCTATAACTCGGTCTACGATTACAAAGCAACTTGGTACTCTCAACGTCAGCGGTGCAAGAAAACGTAAGAAAGAAATTGCCTATTTTGTGCATGTTGTGCTCGTGTATATAGGTTCTAATTATCGCTCACAAAGGTGTTTTTTGGCCTGACATTAGAATATTTTTGCCAAATTATGAGAACGAAACTGGGCAGCAGCGGCGACCAGAAAACATGGCGGGTGAATGCGGAAACTTTTAACTGCCTGTGAGAATTGTCCTGTAGATCCTTCCAGTTCGAATGGCATTTCAAATTTCGAAGGCCATCCGACTCAAATGTCCTTTCAAACGCTCGCGTAGCACATGTATTAATGTACTAACGTCTACTTTCGACTTCCTTCGCGCCATAGTCGTTGCCTTCGCTGAAGTACGTCTCCTAGATTCCACACTGCTCTCAACACTGCTCCGAATTCCTGAAGTTCCCTGCCATACTTGACCCCCTTTATCTACAACGTCATTCACAAGCGCGTTCAGTGAGTTCGGTTTACGACGGCGGCGGGGCGTCGACGGCAGCAGCGGTTGCCCTTGAAGACACCTTGACGTCGCCGCGCGCTGTCGTCCGTCCACCTGCGGTATGCGCGACTCTTTCTTGCGAGTATTGAAAGAGATACACACATCCAGGGCGCGGGCATGTCGTCGTCGCGCGCTATCGCCAGTCGGGATGCGAGGAGCCGCGATGTCCAACGGCGTCCTTATCTGGTCGCGCCTGCATGGCTGAGGAATGCAGCCGCGGCAGCATAGCCTCGGTAGCCACGGTCCATGGACGCGCTCGCGCGCTGGGGCAGCACGCGTCGCCAGGGCCGCCACAAGGTGAGCCTCGGGTTGCGTTTTATGACGTTCTCCTTGCGGCCGGTATACATTGCCTGTTATAATGACTATCAAAGCGCGCACTCACTTCGTACACTGCAACTCACCCATGCATTGCGCCTATTACGACCGCCTAAGCGCGCGCTCGTTTTGTACTGTAGCTCAAGTGAGCCTCGGGTTGCGTTTAAAGCAAGGTATGTGCGGCCGGTATGCGCTGCTTATTGCGACAATCGAAGCACGCGCTCGCTTCGCTGTCCGCTTCTACTACACAATGTTCTCGCGGTCTGTTCAAAAATGCATCTTGGAAACTATCCTTACGATTACCCGGGCTGTTTTGGACACTGTCATGGTGTATGGAATCTCTGGGAATTCACTTCGTTGAAGCAGGTCTGACTTTAGGCTTGTACTGAGCTTGTCTACGACTTTGTTGGACTTTTGGACCTTGCTGAAACTTGATTGAGCTTCTTGCTTAGCTGCGGCGTACGGTTTCGTACATTTGAATGAATAATCAGTCCAGTGCTGTCAATTGAGCGTGCGAAACCGGTCTAAGCGAATAACAATTTGACGTCCGCCTGAAATGTACGGCTACAAAGGAAAGCTGTACAGCTTTCTCAGAAACTTCGCGGTTGAAGAAAAAATCGCCCTGGGCCAGGATTCGAACCCCGGAGCACCGCCTATCTGAGGCAGTGGTTCTACGACCAGGAATTCCACTAACCAGGAATGTTAAACTCAGGTGGATGTCAAATTTATCCTTGGTAGAAACTTACTCCACCCTGAGGATTTCGCTTGAGCTGGTCGATCGTAACCGGTTTAAGCCGGCGCTTCTTCGTGCCCCTATCGTTTCCCTTCGTATATTTACCGTCACTGCTCCTGTTGAAATGATGCTTCAGCAATAGCGTCGAAGCGGAGACCATCGACCTTCGCGATTGTTTAAAAACAAATGCGGATCTTGGCGCGTGTAAATATAGCGCAGATTCGGGGAGAAAACAGAAGAGAAGAAAATACCCGTACACGAAGGATGCAGGGGACTTTAACTAAAGGCGGGTTTATTTGGAGGGATAGAGACGGGCGTCGTGACCTTTCGGGAGCCACTGAGTCAGCGTTGCTTTTCCGCAGCACGCGTTGCCGTTGCACCGCGGGAGCGGGGATACCCTGCGTTCAGGGCCGCACGTCAGCGAGCTCCCGCCGTGTGACGTGCGTTGCTGCTGCTGCCCGGCTGTTTTGGCAGCGCGCGCGCCCATAGAGAAAGGCAGCGCCGCTTGACGCCTGTCTGCGCGCATTGCACAACGGCGGTGTTTGTCTTGCGCCACACAATGCTACTGGTGGGAAGTACCCCTGCTGCTGCTGTCTCGCGCACGTGGAGCTGACGCTCGAGTCCGGGACCCTGCGTCGTTGCCGTGTGCGCCGCGCCTTGGCGATCTATAACAGCGAGAACTATAGCTCCTCGCAAGAATTGGCCGCGGTCTGTTGAGACAAAACTGCGCCTACCATTCACTGCTCCCGTGCAGTTGTAGCGGCTCCCTCAGACCACACGTGAGCTGGTGTTCGTCGTAATGTCGCCGTCGTATTTGAGACCGGAGCGTTCGTTTCGAAATGTGTAGTGACCGGCATAGCTACCTTGAGGAGGATTGTGAAAGGCTAAGTGGAAATCTTCTGAAGGTAATTTTTCACTCCGGTTGACAACGCCTGGCGCTCGGTGGCTTCTCTGCGGTGCCATCTACAGATCCCGAAGGCCGACGTCCACGTCTCGTGCGTAAATCTTGTTGAGTCTGCTAGACGGGTTGGTCTACTTTGCCGCGGCGCTTGCGACGGCGACAACCTCCTTCGCCGTGCAGCAGCGTTCGACGACTGTATCAGTAGCTACGCACTGGAGGACTTTTTCGACGCCGAGATAGAGGGACACGATGGCACTCTTCTCGACCATTCGTGGACGGTACGACAGGCTCGAAGCGGAGCGAGACGTTGCGTGCTGCGTGAGTGACTTACAGTATTATATATATGACACAGGGAATATGGTGGCGCAGGATCTCAGACGAGGGCGGAAGTAGGTGCTCTTGGATCTTTAGTTTTACCACTTCCGCGTAGGTCAACTGTGACCTGTGATCTACTTTTTGTTGTCGTTGATTTGACGCCGCAATATTACTGGTTTACAAGACACGTGAATTCTGCGTCTCTACATGCGTGCATTTGCTATTTTGATATGCTTGCGTGGCGCCGGCCCCAGTAATTTGGCAATTTCGATGCTTTTACAGGGAGGGTGACGTGACTGAGGAAGAGGAAATCTCTGCGAGGAGTTGGCCTTTTAAAACGCGCACACTGAGCTGAATGAGCTTTCCACACTTCCTCTTAAACCGCTCTTAAATGTTCCCGCTCGAAACCTCACATCAGAGTCGCTTTCAGAGTGCGGGCGCGCGGCTGTCCGTCATGCCTCGATGTGGCCGCCAGAAACTTCAAACAGCGCCCGCCCTCCCCATACCGGAAGGGTTGTTCTACGCGGTTTTGCGTCCTGATGGGAAGCGAAAGCTTATCTGTGTCCGGTCCGCGTGCCGATGGCGGATGTTTACAAATTCAAAACAGAGACCGCGAGAAGGGCAACGCCTGCGCGTCGCTGGACTGCTCCCTGAGATAAGGGACGCCGCGCGGCGCCTTTTACGTTTGCGTGCTGGCTTGCGGATTCGAACAGCATCACCACATAGAGATGTATGAGCACCGTCAGTGAATGAGCGGTGGTTTTCCGTCACTGCGCGGAAGTGACACAAGGCTTGCCCTCGTTAGAGGGTCTGCGCATTGGCGACGCTGTTTTCAATGTTTTGAATAGATCGCTTTCTCCTTGGGCGATCAATCATATTCCACGCGGGGGCTTTACAGGCACCAAATACAATGGGAGGAGGGTTTACTAGGGCGCACTTTCTTTTTCGCATCCAGACTATACGACATTGTCAGTACAGTGACACGATGTGGCATTTCATAGAGGGAGTCCAAGCGTGAAGTGAGCGGCGTCTGCTTTATTAATATTATTCTTACTATTATTTGTATTATATTTTTAGATATTGATGACACAATGAACCGCGCCGAGAGGCAAAATCACAGAACGCGTTGACGTCATGTTGTGTATAAATGAAGTGCATTGGGCGGCAAGTGTTTTATGAGGACTGTTTGACTGCCATTGTATGCGCCGAATCGTTTCGGCCTTGGAATGGAAATGAGAACATGTTCCAGTTTGACACTGCTCTGACCTTCTGAATCAGTGGCGCATGCCATGAAAGTGATTAAGAGTGACTTTTTTATGGCCTCGCGTCTGTCAGTATGAAGCCCTATGGTAAATATGTCCGCACATATCTGCAGCTATATAGATATTTGTGTCGTTTTAGAGCAAGGCTGCTACTATGTTAGATCTCCTCCATGCCTTTGATCATTCATGGCGAACTTCCCCCCATATTAGGCATTGGCTAGGTCCGTGTATAGACCAAAAGAGCGACGACAGGTCGATGGGATTGTGGGAAGAATACAGCTGGGGAGGCTGCAGGAACACGGATGCTTCCAATTGAAAGTATTTCTCGCCTTGTGGGGCTCATAGCGCGGTGTTTTAATTTAGCAATGACAGGTCGCTACTGTCGCATTTCCACCTCTAGTTTCCTGACCCGTGCGCACGCGCTCTTATCATGCAGGCTGAACCTCCACCCGAGCCCCGTGCTCCAGGCCTCTGCCCCGAGCAGCCCCTCAAAGTGGTTCTGGTGGGAGACACCCGGTGCGGAAAGACGGCTCTGGCCAACCGCTTCGTCAGCGATGCCTTCACCACGGTACGTGTCTTGCGTTTCGCGCCATGACGCGGCCCGGCCTTTGGCACTGCATGTATTGATCGCCAAATAATCCGAATACCAGGGTTTTACTCAGTGTTTCCTTACCCTTATTGAATCGTGCGTATATTTTCTCGCAACGTTTTACGATGTAGTACATGCTTATTGCACTGGACAAGCAGAGTAGAACCATGGGCCTGAAAATTAATATGCAGAAAACTAAAGTAATGCTCAATAACCTCGGGAGAGCACAGAGGCTTGAGATAGGTGGCGAGGCAGTGGAAGTGGTAAGCGAATATACCTACTTAGGCCAAGTTATAACCCCGGATCCCTACCATGAAGCAGAAATAATTAGAAGCTTAAGAATGCGGTGGAGGGCATTCGCCAGGCATTCTCAGATAATGAATGGCAGCCTACCATTGTCCCTGAAGAAGAAAGTGTATGGTAGCTGCTTATTACCGGTGCTCACTTACGGGGCAGGCACTTGGAGGCTCACTAAGAGGGTTCAACTTAAATTGAGGGCAACTCAGCGAGCAATGGAACGCAAGATGATAGCTGTAACATTAAGGGACACGAAGAGAGCGGAGTGGGTCAGGGGACAAACGCGTGTTAAGGACATAGTAGAAATTAAGAAGAAGAAATTGACGTGGGCAGGGCATGTAATGCGAATGCGAAGGCAGGATAACCGTTCTCATTAAGGATAACATAGTGGATCCCTAGAGAAGGTAAGCGTTGAAGGGGGTGGCAGAAAGTTAGATGGGCAGATGAGATCAAGAAGTTTGCGGGAATAAATTGGTCGCAGTTAGAACAGGACCTGGATAATTGGAGATCTATGGGAGAGGCCTTTGCTCTGCAGTGGGCGTAGATAGGATGATGCTATATACACGTGGGCGATGCTGCGAAGCCCGTATACAACCAGGGTTTGGCTTTTAGCGTAGCACATGCTGTACTAATAGCGCTCAACAGAATTTAATAATGCGCAACTTGTGGTTCATGTGCGCGTGGTTAGGCGTGTAAGTAAAGCTTACGCTGTGTGGCGCGAAAACGTCATATATATTTGAGTTTTAGTGGCAAGGTGGAGACATTCCCCAGCACTTCATATGTATGGGGCAGAGTTCTTCAGGACAGGGCAGACCTTGTTGAAGCGCCCTTTGACGGCCGTGCTGTCTTAGTGATGTGATGAAAATATAGCGTTTGGCGCACTTCCAGCTACTGTGTACGGAGTTGCATGGGGCGTACGTATAATATTGCTCCTGACTCTTGCGGAGAATAGTTAAGGTTAAGTAAAGAAAACAGCGGACCGTGATGCCGAAAGCGTTTCTGCGAGCTATGTTTATTGATACCTCGGAACGTGCCTGACAGAAGCGCGCTGGCGATGAGAAAAGCCAGCGGACCCGACTCACACGGTTTGCGAAATGTGCGCAGGATTACACGCCAACTGGTTTCGACCGCTACACGACGCATCACGAGGTCGCCGGCCAGAAATTCTACTTCTCCGTCTGGGACACGTCCGGTGAGTAACAGCTGTCTTTCGTAACTTGAATTCACCATAGAAAGAAAACGAGTGTTGCTAGGCGAAATGACGGGCAACAGAGAAATAGAAGCGGAGGGGTGCGCCAAGGACGGAACAGCATGGAACCCATGAGAAAGCATGCAATTCAGACGCAAATACCATAACCGAGTATGGATAACATCAATGTCATACACAGCTTGATGTGACCCGTGCATACTTACGAAGCGCGTACGTCATGCGTTACAGACACAGACTTACAGATATTTCTTTCTTGGAGGGGGTGAAGAGTGTGTAAGATTGTGCGAGTGTTAACAAGCTTACGCTCTACGGTTACTGCGGCTGAATGTTCGCGTGCTGGTAGAAGGCGATTTTGAGGCCTTCTTTCGGATTGGAACTTGTCTCGATTGTAATAGTGATGACAATAACAACGTCGCCTACCGCTCTCTTACAGGATCGACCGCGTACGACACCGTCCGCCCGCTGTCGTACCAGGACGCCAGCGTCGTGTTACTCTGCTTCAACGTCGGAGTGCCGGAGTCTCTGCACAACGTCATTCACAAGTGGCAACCCGAAGTCCGGCAGCACTGTCCGGGGGCTGCCCTGCTGCTGATCGGCTGCCAGAGCGACGCCCGGATGGCCCAGCGAGGCCGCATCGGCGGCGTCGGCTGCGTCAGCGCCGACGAGGCCCTCACCTGGGCCTCACGGCTGGGCGCGGTGGCCTACGTCGAGACGAGCGCCCGAGCGGCGCCCAGGAGCGTCCAGGACGCCTGGAAGGCCGCCGCACAGGCCGCCCTGGGCCCCGATCCGGAGGCCAAGAACCGGGACGCGTCGCCGTCGCGCCACAAGGCCTGCATCCTTATGTGAACTGGGCACGGGATGGGAAGGACCCTGAACAGGGTCCGAGGACTGTTGAGAGCGGGGCCGGAGAGGTGCACGTCGTGTCAGCTGATGTCTGTGTGGAAGGAGCCGATAGCCCGGGGCTTCGCAGCTTCCACTTTCATCATCCGCAGCCCACGTCTCTCAGCATTTCGGACCGACATCAGTGTTCCAACCTCTCCCCACCCCAGCTGCCGTCTGACTCTCTCGGTTTGAAACCGAGATGTGACTACACGGTGACGTTGTGTAAAAAAGAGTGCGTGCGAGCGTGCCAGTGCGAATAGTGTGCAGTTAGAGCTGTGTGAGAAGTGCCTTACCACGGATTACGCCGTGACCTCACGTGAACTCGTGATCCTGAACTGGTGACTCTGAATGTGAGCCCCGTGTGAATATCGCTGCGGTTGCCTGAACAATGCGCCGTGCGAAGGCAGCTGTTACAGGAACGGCGCCCTGCCTGGACTGACAATAACTGCGGGCCGAGCATCCCCATGCTAGTCAAGAACAGCATATAGGCTCTTTATTTTGTACTCTTTAGTCGCGGCGTGTTGTAATTTCAATGAGCGCTTTTCACCTTTATAACTTCGCCATCTCGTTCATCGCAGTACAAATTTACATCAATAAATGCGCCTTAGTAGACCTGCGGAACGTTGAGTCGTGCTTTTTTCCTTCTTTTCAAACATACTTGCCGGCGTGACATTTATTGCGGATGCTTGCGATATACCCCGACGTGCCGAGGCGTGCGGCCATCGCTAAGTGTGCTGTAATCGTGCGTCCTTATCAGCTGGCGAGGTAACGACGCGGCGGGTGACAACGCGTTTGCAGAGACTGTTCCGGAGAGACTGTCTTGTCTTCCCTCTTCCCCCACAACTGCTGAAGTGGCACAAAGTGCTTGGCACGTCTGCATTTTCGCAACTTGCCACAAAGAGGTAAGTTCTTGTGCAATGGGAGTGATAGTGAGGTCTATTTCCGCTTGCAAGGGCTGTAGGCAACTGTTTCTCTTGAACATTCGCGAAGAGTGAATGCGTGTTTCAGAAGACATATCTAAGCTCCGTTTCAAAGCAGTCTTCGGGATTCAAACCGAAGCCGGCAGAATTTTATTGCAGCCGATGCAAACTTATTTCTTTGCGAAACAACTGAATTTTTAGGACACTTGACGATAGGTAGCCTGTACCACACCCTAAAAGAAAAAAATTGGCCGCGTATCTGCTCCTTTCGTTGCAAATGCCGTCAAAAGACGATAGTCTTTATCGGCTTTTGCGAAGTAAATGCCTCCCTTCGCTTTCCCGCTCACCTCTCATGTTGTTCCTCTTGCGTCGCGCTCCTCCCAAGGTAAAGACGCCAAAGGTTTGCTTAAATCATTTTAAATTTCCCGCGTTCCACTGCTCTAAACCGGGTGTCTCGATCCGAACGCTGCCGTACGGCGAAGACGCGCGTTAATCGAGACGCCCTACTTCAACGTTTATAGAACCGCGTTTCCCTACTCCACGTGCGTTGCAAGCAGAACGTGGAACCTATCTAGTGGAACCTTGAGTAACTGTTGCCGGTTGATTTCTTAAAATGGCGCCAGAAGCTATAGTGGCGCGGGCGACAGCAGGCGACGGCGGAGTGAATTCTTTTTCTGCAGTTGATGAAATATTTAATTTCGCAAATTCAAGCATGTTTGATTTTTTTATAAAGGAACACTGCAAATATCACTTCTGTATTGATTTGTTGTCTCATATTTGCGTAATGTATTGTTCTTATTCAACAATGTTGACAAGTATGAACACTACACCGGACATACACGGGTAGATTTAGCTGTGACTATATAAGACTATTGCGCAGGCATTATTTTGCTTTGGCCGGGTGGCTGAATCGAGTCACAGACAGACAGACAGACATACAGACATACACAGACCAAAATTTCTGGGTTTAAGTAGCCCAAGAAAGACTATCGTCTTTAAAATCGAGCAGAACACTTTGGCATCATTCATAGCACGTAACACTGATATTCGATGCAACGTAGATAAATCCTCTGCGTGGGCACGTGCTATGTGTGCATAAGTGGCTGGACCTCTGTGTCCACCTAGCAACAGGTTTGCCCTATTATTTGCGTCCAATCCCCGGCATGGATCACAAAAAGTGCGCTCGAAAACACAGTAAGGGAGGCACTGGGCCGAAAAATGTGAAATCGTAAAGCAAAAGCTGTATACGCCAACTCTAGAAGTAGCACCATGCATATCTTGGAGAACCTCAGCACTTCTTTTGGGGTAGATTTGTTTCAAGGTAGGTCATCAGGTTATTCATGAAAGTGGAGCTTTGTAACGAGTGATATTAAAAATGACGTGTGAGTTGTAGAAAAAAAAAAAAAAAACGCGAACGGCTTGACATATTTCGTCACCGTGACTCCAACAAATTCACGTGAAAGAAATGTACGCCTTCCGAAAGCTCTGTGATTGAAAATGAAATGCCACTCAGTAAAAAGAAAGGGGTATAACGTGCCGAAGCTACTCTTGGGCTATGCGGTGCGCCCGTGCTGCAGTGGTAGGGGTAAATTTAGACTCCCTAGGGATCCTTGACCTGCAACGAGATTTCGACAAACAGGTGTTTTTTTTTTTTTTTCCTCCTGATTTGGAAAAACATCGACCCGCGACGTCGGGCCCGGCAGCGCGATCGCCTAGTGAGGGAGAGGAAATGACAGAGAGAGAGAGAGAGAGAGAGAGAGAGAGAGAGAGAGAGAGAGAGAGAGAGAGAGAGAGAGAGAGAGAAGCTTAACCGGTATACAGGGATTCTTATTGATCAATCAGTCACAGCGGCGAGTTTAAAGAAAACTGCAGAGCAACGCAGTTGACCAAGAAGGATCACAATACCGCTGGAATAGGAGTAACAATACATTTACGCAGAAAACATACCAAACAAAACCTAATTGGCTGCGTCTAATCTCACGGCAGCCGTGAGAATTACCTCTGGGAAATTCTCACGGCAGTTTCCGTAAAAGCTGGATGGCCTAAAATTTGCTGAATAATATTACGTCCCAACGTAACCTAACATAACCTCACCGAGCCTAGCGTAACCTAACCGAACGCGTTATAACCTACCCAAATCCAGCCCAACTGCAACAAACCTAATCTATAACCCAGCCCAACGACAAACGCAACCTATATTAAACGTAATTCAACCCATCCTAGAAGTCCTGCGCGTCGATCTCATGATATAGTAAAAACCAGAGTAAAGAAAAGTATTAACAAAATCACGATGTCCGAAAAATTCTGGAAGCTAAAAAAATTCCCCGCATTTCCCCGAGGGGAAGAATGTGAAAGTGCGAATGCACGAGTTGAATTTGCGCGGTTCGGTAATGTTCGCGAAAGAGAGATCACACACACACACACAACTATAAAGAAAGAAAGATGCATTTATTCACAGACACCTATTTGTGTTGTCGTACTTGATTGCTAGAGCGGATCTCAGCTTTGAAATTTCGTGTCAGTACTCCTTTAAGCAGGTGCATTAGCCCTTCTCACGCCCGATTCTTGGCCAATCCCCCACGTGGGTATGTGCCATGTCAGCGGCCAGGCAGCGCGCGCCCATCTCCCCCCGTTGCCAAGGAAGACGAGGAGATTCCTGGCCAATCCCCCACGTGGGTATGTGCCATGTCAGCGGCCAGGCTGCGCGCGCCCATCTCCACGTGCGCGGACATCGCCGGTGAACGCAGGTTCAGGGTCGCTTAAGTGCATTGCACTTAAAAAACAAACATCGCAATGTCGGATTCGAACCTGCACCTTCTCGTTTAAAACCAAGTACTACTCCAAAGCTCTACAGGGGCAGCTACAGGCACGGCTTTGTAGAGAATATTTATCCCATTGAATTTCCGCGTAGCGCACGTGCTTAGCCAATGAGAGGCGACTGCCGTGAAAAATGTCTGACGGTAATTCTCATGGTTGCCGGGATAATAGACACTACCAACTTAATTTGCTTAGGCCTGTCGCTAACTGCACTCCTAAATCTAGAACCGTAGCCTTTAATGTATATAAGCAAGTGCATGTGACCAGACGGCACATGCCCCAGCCCGATACGAAGGAATTTCTAATAACAGTCCACTAGTCAGCATAAATAAAATATTAGTAAGTCATAAAGTACCAAATTCAGTGTTCCCGAGAGAGGAACCTGAACCAGGCAAATCACGGTAATAATATAGTTATGACTACGTACAATACGCGGCAAATGAAGCGCGAACACGAAAATATGAACAAAAACACGCAAATAGCGCGATTTCTTTCCATACAAGTCAAAGCGACGCGTGGCTTGGTTACGAAAACAAAGTCCGGAAATGTGGCTTTCCGAATATACCAATAGCGCGCCACTATTAAACCTCAACGAACAGTATTTTTCAATTTTGCGTGTTCTGATTCATATTTTCGTGTTCGCGCTTCATTTGCCGCGCATTGTACAACACTAAAAGTTCAAGGTGTAACGTATCTAGGCCACTTAGCGGTCATACCTGAGGTAAACGAATGCAATGCATTCGGTAGTGATTACGGGCAGCAAATCCATGTAAGTATTTTTTATTTCGCATCACGCAATAAGAGTGCAAGCAAGACACACAGAAATATACATCCGTTCATGAGCACCCTATTCGCTCAATTCTTTGAGGGCCGAGAACGCCGCTTCCGTTCTGGCAGACACAGCGCGGCCGCTGAAAGCGAACGACTTGCTAGCGAACGTGAAATTGCCCTTTTCCTGGCAGTGGGGCGCAAGCTTCTATCGCAAGCACGCGCTGGTGAAGGTCGGCGGAGCGTAGCCCGAAACGCCCTGGCACCAAAGCAACCCTATTACCCGGATGAGGCGGACAAAGCAAACGTACCGCCCCGCTACCGTGGCCGTGCGCACGCAGTCCGCGCTTTGCTCGGCACGCAAGGCCGTTCCGCTCACGACGAGAGCTTGAGCGAGATGCGCGGGCAAGCAAGCCCACGCAGAATTGTTGCTTATCCGAGTGGCCAACAAAGTTTCGCAATCTGGGTATAAGGGAACGCTCGTTTCGTAAGCGTTGAAATAGCCGGGCGTTTTTGCTCGAGGACAGCACTGGAAGCAAGGTGGTTGCGACGCTGGGATACATTGCATTAGGCACAGTACACGCGCGCGTTGTCTACTGTCCCCTAGGTGATAATGAAACTACTGGAAGCGAGGTGGTTGCGACGCTGGGATACATTGCATTAGGTACAGTACACTCGCGTTGTCTACTGTCCCATAGGTGAGAATGAAACTACATTCGCCAATGTGTTAGTCGCTGCGAGTGCATCGCATCGTCCAGTATCGGGTGTACGCAGACGTGTCTTTGTAGCGCCGAAAAGAAAATTATAAATTTGATGTACAGTCGAACCTCGTTATAACGAAGTAGTATCGGGACAGCAAATTAGTTCGTTATATGTAGTTATAACAGTAGAGGTAAAAATCGGCTATAACGAATCGACAACCTGGCTCGCGCCAAAATACTCGATAAAAAACGCAATTTTTGAGGCTTTGAACCCGCTATACACAAGGTAACCCTTATCTTTCTCCTTGCTACAGTTCGAGCTCAATGAACCGGAACAGGAGTACGTGAAATTACTACAGAACAGAATTCACTTGACAAAACAGGCCTGCGTTCTTGGTTATTTGATGAAGGATGTTATGCTTCTGTAGTTAGTACTACGGGGGTTTTTCCAATTTGCTTCTCAGCCTCCTGGACAGATATTTCTTCGTTATATCCGACGCGGCTCTCACGGTTTCACTTTTGTTATAAGAGAATAAGTGTCATTGAAATAAAGCGTGACGAACTAAAGGCTTTATTTAGTTCGGTATAAACGATAATTCGCTATATCAGTATTCGTGAAAACGAGGTTCGACTGTATACTTATTTCTACGTGAAACAACGGACGGAAGCTTCCGTCAGCACAAAATAATACGCGAAAAAAGATGACTGGTGGCAAACTCAAAGATTCATTTTCAGGTTATGGTGTTTAACCAACACCCTGTGTATAGTTTAACGCGCCGAAGCTACACCCGGGATGTGTGGTGCGCCGTAGTGGAGGGCTCCGAATTAATTTGGACCACCTGGGGGTCTTTAACCGGCGCCGAAATCTCAGCACGCAGGCGTCTTCGCTTTTCGCCTCCATCTGAAAAGCAGCAACCGCGGCCGGGATCGAACCCACGACCTTGGGCTCAGCAGCACAACGCCTTGGCCGCTGAGCCACCACGGCGGGTCTATCTCAAAGATAGTAAGCGAGCGCCATGGACTGGAAAAACGATAGGTTTACGCGACTATAATACACGTACCTTATCGAAGGGGCCCTCCTGCGTTGTATGGCAAATCATGTAAAATATTGCACCGAGATAGTATGCCACTTTTGGCAACCTCGCGAATTGTGCGTGGCAAGGAAGATCTCGGGAGGATTTTTCAAATGGGCATTACATTAGTGTATTAAATATGTAAACACATAACGAATGGAAACGTGCAGTACTTCATTTCGCTGGCCTGAGAAGCATGTCAGGCGTATGAAAAGCCACGGTAATTCCAGGCAAATATTCGTCTTCAACCCTCGGGCGCGCGCATACACATCGTGGTCATTACAACTATTATATATATTGTTGTCGATGGCAACGCATATAGGAACACATTACCAGCAAATTGATGCATCCGACGACAAAGACTGTATTGGTAACATTTATTAAGGACGACAGTCTTTCTTGGGCTACTTAAACCCAGAAATTTTGGTCTGTCTGTATGTCTGTCTGTCTGTCCGTCCGTCCGTCCGTCTGTCTGTGACTCGATTCAGCCACCCGGCCAAAGCAAAAAATGCCTGCGCAATAGTCTTATAGTCACAGCTAAATCTTCCCGTCTTGGTCCGGTGTAATGTTCATACTTGTCAACATTGTTGAAAAAGAACAAGACATTACGCAAATATGAGACAACAAATCAATACAAAAGTGATATTTGCAGTGTTCCTTTATAAAAATTCAAACATGCTTCACTTTTGCGAAATTAAATACTTCATCAACTGCAGAAAAAGAATTCACTCCGCCGTCGCCTGCTGTCGCCCGCGCCACTAAGCTTCTGGCGCCATTTTAAGAAACCAACCGGCAACAGTTACGCAAGGTTCCACTAGATAGTTTCCACGTTCTGCTTGCAACGCACGTGGAGTAGGGAAACGCGGTTCTATAAACGTTGAAGTATGGTGCCTCGATTAACGCGCGTCTTCGCCGTACGGCAGCGTTCGCATCGAGACACCCGGTTTGGAGCAGTGGAACGCGGGAAATTTAAAATGATTTAAGCAAACATTTGGCGTCTTTACCTTGGGAGGAGCGCGACGCAAGAGGAACAACATGAGAGGTGAGCGGGAAAGCGAAGGGAGGCATTTACTTCGCAAAAGCCGATAAAGACTATCGTCTTTTGACGTCATTTGCAACGAAAGGAGCAGATACGCGGCCAATTTATTTATTTACTTATTTATTGATACTGCGATCTTTTACAATACGATTATAGCAGGGGTGGTACAAAACATGAACATAAGTGGCAAACAACAATCAAAAGCAAACGAAGTACAAGCGTATTTTACAGTGATAGCTGCAGTGATTCTTCAAAAGCAGAGAATCAACAAAAAAAAAGTGCAAACATAGATAACAATCATTACTGCAGTGAATCTTCAAAAGCAGGCAACGTACTTAGCGGAACAACATCGTTATGTAGGTTATTCCAATCCAGGATTGTCCTAGGAAAAAATGAATATTTGAAACAATTGGTTCGTTGCATTAGTGGTGCTATAGTCAGATTGTGTCTCTGTCTTGTCGCGTAACCAGATGAAAAGTTAACGATATGTGATGTGTCAACCACATAGTGACCTTTTATCAACTGGAAGAGAAATTTTAAGCGCAATATTCGATTTCGGTCCGGAATTATCGGCAACTTGCCTTTCAAAACAAGGTTTGTAATAGAAGTCGGACTGTACGAGTTATAAATGAACCTAACAACCTTTTTTTGCACCCTTTCAAGTTTTTGGATATCAGGTCCCATATGACCACAGCATACTCCAGCGTAGGACGGATAATGGCATTGTAAGCGAGGAGACGAACAGTTAGTGTAGTCGATCTTAAAGAACGTCTATAGCGCTAACCACATGGAGTGATTTGCGGAGCGACGCGACCAGCGACCGACTATTTTTTTGCCGCGGACCAAATCGCTCATCGAATCGCTCGGTTCTGGGTCGCCAGAAAAAGTCGCTTACCTCCCGGAAGTGGCCTGAGCGACCAGCCAATAGGAGAGCCTTAAGGGGCGCAACTTCCGGCTCAGGGATAGAACGAGAGGAAGGGGCGAGCGGCGGCACAGTGGCACAGTGCATCTACGACCCTCTGCTCACTGAAACACGTTTATTTCCAGTTTTTGTGACAAATGCACACATAAAAAAACTTTGCTGCCGTGTGTTCTTCAATAATCGTATTGGACACTGTGCGGCAATATTAGGATCGCTCGTCGCGTCGTTCGCGCGATCGATTTCATGTGGTGGCTGCCCCAGCTAGCGATTGGGACGAGCGATTGCGGATCCCTGTCGAATCGCTCGTCGCGTCGCTCGCAAAAAAAAAAAAAAAAAAGCCGCGTATCTGATAGTCTTTATCGACTTTTGCCAAGTAAATGCCTCCCTTCGCTTTCCCGCTCACCTCTCATGTTTTTCCTCTTGCGTCGCGCTCCTCCCAAGGTAAAGACGCCAAAGGTTTGCTTAAATCATTTTAAATTTCCCGCGTTCCACTGCTCTAAACCGGGTGTCTTGATCCGAACGCTGCCGTACGGCAAAGACGCGCGTTAATCGAGACGCCCTACTTCAACGTTTATAGAACCGCGTTTCCCTACTCCACGTGCGTTGCAAGCAGAACGTGGAACCTATCTAGTGCAACCTTTCGTAACTGTTGCCGGTTGATTTTTTAAAATGGCGCCAGAAGCTATAGTGGCGCGGGCGACAGCAGGCGACGGCGGATTGAATTTTTTTTCTGCAGTTGATGACGTATTTATTTCGCAAAAATCAAGCATGTGTGATTTTTTATAAAGAAACACTGCAAATAGCACTTCTGTATTAATTGGTTGTCTTATATTTGCGTAATGTCTTGTTCTTCTTCAACAATGTTGACAAGTATGGACATTACACCGGACTTAGACGGGTAGATTTAGCTGTGACTATATAAGACTATTGCGCAGGGCTTGTATTGCTTTGGCCGGGTGGCTGAATCGAGTCACAGATAGACAGACAGACAGACAGGCCAAAATTTCTGGGTTTAAGTTGCCCAAGAAAGACTATCGTCTTTAATAGCGCCATGTGGTTACTGCTTTAGGAAGACAAGTTTGCGGAGGGATTTAGCTACTACGAAATCAATGTGTTTTGACCAGGATAGATTTTAAATGCAGAGCATTTCTTTAACTCACATGTAACGTCCGCCGTCCGTCCGCAACAGCTCAGCGCGCAGGTGCGCCCTCTCCCCCACTCCTCCTCTCCCGCATCACGCTACCCTCCTCGCTCTCAACAACAGGTCCACACCCCTCCCCCTACACTATATAAAAAATAATACTTATCGGCGCCTGGTTTCGATCCCACGACCCTGCGGGCGGAACGCAAAGTACATGGTGCTCTTCCCACTGCGCCACAAAGCCGACACTGAATTAAAGGCTACGAACGCGCCTTATATCCTTGACTCATTCAAACTACGTCAAGAAGCTGCTGATACAACGCATTCACTACCTGTGGGCGGAACGCGAGGTACATGGTGATCTTCCCACTGCGCCACAAAACCGACACAGAATCAAAGGCTACGAACGCGCCTTATATCCTTGACTCATTCAAACTACGTCAAGAAGCTGCTGATACAACGCATTCACTACCACCAACTCCCCAAACACTAAACGTTAACGCAATACACCCACCCCCTATGCGACGCAATAACTCGAGTCCCCCTCGCGGGGAGATGGGCCCAATTTTTTTTGTAATCCAGAGACCGAGGTACTTGTATTGCGTTACTTCTGATAGCATTGTATTGTTGGTAGAGTACTGGAACAAAAGGGGGCCTTTTTTAAGCCTAATACTCATAAAGTCTGTTTTAGCAAAATTAACGGGTATCTGCCAGTTCTCACACCAAGAAATTACTTTTAGAAAGTCCTGATTTAGTCTAATATGATCGCGCTTTCTAATAGAATGCAGAAACTGAAACATAGGCTTACTCCGATATGTCCATATAAGCGCACACGATGTTAAATTTTAGATTCACAAATATTTTTTTCGAAATTTTTCTACTTGGGGCATCCCGTGACTTTGTATGTTGTGCGTGTCTTAATGACAACCAACGAATAAAAATATTTACACAAATTTTAAAGAATCGCTAAAATTTTTGCGCACCAGTTTTTACAGAGCAATACAATTCATTTATTTCGTGATCCAATGCCGATCTATTCCCATAATACAAAAAATTCTGCTTTGAGCAAGAACATGTGAAAGTTTGAGACCGTCGCGCATATGGTGGTTCAACCTCGATATCCACAATCGTTTTAGCGAACTTAGAAGCGCAATTAAGTACGCGTTGTTGGTCATTTTTTCTATGTGCAGACCCATAGGTCGGCCACAGAGAGATACTTCACTCAAACTCAATCACATTTTTTTTACTTCAGGCTGTACTCATTCAAACTCAGACTCAAAAATCTCCTCATCGCATACTCACTTGTATTCGTACTGACCTGTACTGAAACTCGTATGTCCTAACGAGTACTCGTACTAAATCTGTACTTATTCGTGCTCAACTCACCTGCGCTAAGTTGTACTCGTACTCAATCTGTACTCACTTTTACTGGTACTCAATCTGTACTCTCTTTTACCCGTATTCAAGTGTCTCTACTAATTTGTAATCGGAATCAACGGCTCGCATTCACGCAATGATGGACTCAACTGTATAACACAAGAGTCCCCACTACAGCTTGTGCACTTACTACACTATTTGTGGGATGATAAGAAAGGTGGGGACGATTGCAATGATTTTAAATGTATTTATAAGAGTGCATTATCAGACTAAAATGCACATCAAGCATTAATTGCTTTAGACGTCATGAGTTGAACAATAGTAAAATCTATCTCCCCACATCCTCCACATACAAAATTTTATGAGTGCATTGATGGGAGACCAACAATACACACACACATACTAGCAGCGTACGCTACAACCGCGAATAAATCACACGCCATCGTGGAGTTGCGGGCGTCAACACCCACTCGCGAGTACCGTACTCGTGAGTACTATTTGCGAGTGCACGTACTCATGAGTACAGCGTCTGTACTAACTTGTCATCGCACTCACTTTTTTAGTCTGGGCCTGTACTCACTCGTCATCGTACTCATTCGTGAGCTTGAGTACAAATGACCACAAATGAGTGCACTCACGAGTGAGTATGCCTACCTATGTGCAGATCCCAAGATATGTTTGGTAAAAGGTTAGATACTAGCCTTAAAATAAAATACAAGGTCTAGATACTAATAAGAAAGCGCGAGTTCCATGCCTATGGAGTATAATAACTTTAAATTTGTATTGATTTTGCCTGGACGTCATGAGCTTACACTTATTTATTTATTGATACTGCTAGCCTCAACTCTGTAGGCGAACAGATAGAGGAAGTAATGTTAGCTGGAAGCTTGTTCATATACGGAACAGCAGTGGGCACAGGACGCCCTCCTGCAGTACACCAGATCTTACGTTACGGATGAATGATTCTTAATAACACTGAATTGTTTCCAAAATTACAAGCAATGTCTGAATCAGGAATTTTCTGGAAGGAATTTTCCGACCTTAGTGATTAACGTATGAAGAGCAAAGGTAAAACGCCGTGAGAGGTTCCTGAAAGTCTGAGAAAAATGCAATAAGCTTATATATATGGTGGGTCATCCATCTCTAAAAACAGCTCGTTAGTAAGTTCTTCTTGGGTTTCACACGAAAGGTGTTTACGGAATCCATGCTGCCTCGTGAAAAACTAGCCATTCATATCCAGTTGCTTGGCGACGTTAGATACGTGTTCTGGAAGTTTGCATGCTATGGAGGTTAAAGATCAAAGATAGGATTGGCGGCAGTTACTCGCTTTTGCTTTTTTTTCTGGGGGTTTCAAAATACAGCTAGGTAAAGGCCATTTTCCCATCATATAGAATTTCGCCATTTAATACATATTTCTGAAAGCTATGCTGAAGAGAAATGCTATAGGCGTGTCGGCAGTGCGTTTCAGAACTTTTCACACCGTCTATCGCCCACACAACCGCGTGAACTTGATATCTTAAAATTGTTATATGTGGTACAAACACGGTTGCTTGGTGCGAAGCAACTTATTCTTGAATGCGGTTAGTTATCACATACAGGACGCTGACAAAGTGTTTTGAGGGAAGAACTGCAGAAATGCTGAAGCCCGGAGTTAATTGTATCAAAGTTAATGCGGTCCCAATAAGGTACTTGTTTCAGAAGAACGTATCGCGTGCTTGGAAGGTTGTGGTCACTAAATTCATCGTGATGCAAAACAGCTTTTAGGTGCGGAGCAGCTTAGGACCGCACAATGTCCGTCCGCGTCCGTGCGCATAGCATTTACAATAGCAAACGATCACACAGGCACCGGTAGGATTCGAGCCTGTCTCTGGTAGACCAGACAGAGTTAGTGTAAGTCGTTTTACCCATTGGGCTACGACCGTGAGTTAGTGCCCGAGAGTCAAACGGCTTACTCCCTCGCCTGTAACAGTGCGGAGTACCTTAGGACCTCCCATTGTCCATCCGTGCGCACGCCACCATCAAGCGAAAATCAAGCGAAATTCGATTTGAACCATGAGTTGCACTCTCATTTAGGGAACAATCAAGGGGCTACTCACGGCTAAAATTGAATGACGGTTGGTGCACAAATCAGATGTCACCCGGGGCGCAACTTGGATGTTATTTTGAGTCCTCATACTACACACCCTCGCCATCATCCACGGAGTGGAGATGCTGCCATTTTTATTCTCTGGCTGAGTCGAATAATTAAGGTTTAGCATACGTACGTACGTACGGACATACATAAACATACACACATACATAAAAATACTGCGATGGGACGCGTGCTTTCTGTACGGCACTTCCGCATGATGATCGAGAGGATCTGATTTGCTTCTCTTCAGCCTGATTTCACCACTGATTTTAAGCCCCCCCAAACTGGAGTCAATTTGATCTTGAACCAACAAACACTGACGCAATGGAGTAACGCCTAGTGAGTCGTGACATCGACAGTCATTGCTCCACGCCCGCCCCCAAACGGCCATTTGCCGACAAACGACATGTGGATTATTTGTGGTATTCGGTAATTCTGATCAATAGTTCTTCGTAGGAAAGGGAAACACAAGACGCAAATTTTGTAGTGTGCGGAGGCTGCACAAACACGGTCAGAGTTTCGGCAGTTTGACCTTCGTACTTTTCGGCACGAACCTCGCCCTGAGTGCGCTTTGTTAAATACAAGAACCAATCGTGGAGGTGGATAGCCGCATGGATAGTATAGCATCTTTCGACGCAAAATCACTGAGAAAGGTCCAGACGAGCGTGAGAACGACGGACGGCCGTCGCTACACAGAGACCCGCGACGACACTGGGGAGCCGCGAGCAACGTCGCCGCCTCGCTCCGACGGCCAGCCCGGATACGTGGTGGACCTCCAGCCAGATCTGCAGATAGGCCAAGTGCTTCCTGGCCTTTACATAGGTGGGCCCCTCAATCACGCAACTAAAGTATGCCCTCTTTGCAGCCACTAACCTGCCTCAGGCTAACGGTAATCTGGAAGCGTCGTTCGGCGCACGGGTCACGGCATTTTGTTAAGTTGGCCTTAGCTGGCACGGCCGTGGCGACATGAAGCGGTGGCTCGACGTACTGAAAATCCTGCTGTGGCGTCTTTCAGCGCTCTGTGGCGCTACCGTACACGGGAAAGTAGGGCGCGAAGTCTGAAGAGTTGAGCGGACTTGCGGGCGTTCGTGTATCGGGGATATTTAGAATTTTCGGATCCGCAAGTATTTCGGAGTGCTGGGTTCAGTTCACAAACAAAAATATCGCTAAGCGGTGCACTGACCAAAGCTCCCTTCACCCCCGCCCCCCCTTCCCCCCCCACACACACGTACACATCAAGCCCAGCAAAACAAGGAAAATTATTGGGAAAGTGCAATGGGGCTGCTACAGTTGGCTGATGTCAATTACACAGGTTTACCCAGAATTTCGGCTGTGGAGGGGTGTGGAAATCCTCCGGGGAGTGTGTTGGGGGGCTGTTGGGAGGGAAGGGGGGGTGTATAAGTCCTTGGGCAGGGTGCTTGTGGTTGGAAGGTCGAAATCCTTCGAGGGGGGGGGGGGGGGAGTGTATAAATCCCTGGTCAATTACCAAGGGCGTCCGCAGAACTTTTTGCAAGGGGGGGCATCCATTAGCAAGGGGGGGGGGGGAGGGGGGTGTACGGTTGGATAGCACCAAAAAGGCGCTATTTGTGGTTACAAAAATTACAAACAGCAAATTAGAATCAGACTTGGAGAATATGCATTGGAATTTATTACCGAGCAAAGAAATAAAGTTAATAAAGAAAATGCGAAAAGTTACTGTCACTTTGTAAAGAAGAGTGGCCAGCCTCACTGCGTGAGGGTTCTTGACTTACGCCAACTGATACGCCAAAATACGTTCACATACATTCAACTGCACTCCGTCAATGTTCCTTGAATAGCAGCTGCAGACGCCTCGAGTTTTTCTGGGCAAATTGTGGGATGGCATGTGTGATGAAGTCTGTTGAAATGGCTCACACAATAAAGATACTACTGGCCTCCCTCACTTTCAATGCCATAAAGGCGTACAAGCGTTTTGAGGGGCTGATTTATAGGTTTTGTTTCGGGGCTTGGTTTGTGCCGACATTTCGCAATTTCAAAGAAAAGGGTGTACAAGGTGATGGGACGGGACGGGACATGGAGGCAAGAAAAGGTTCGCCTCCGTGGCCCGGGAGGACGTTACACTCTCCCTGTAGAGGTGAAGATTTTAAGCTAGATATAGCTGCAAATTTGTCTGAAAACTGATGTTCTTGTGGTAAGACTGCATAAATCTAGAGCTAAGAGAAAAAAAAAAGTCAAGCCTTTCAGAATTGTTCGCTATCTTAAATTTTAAGCCAGCACAGGCAGTCTGTTTCACTGCCGTCACATGACCGGCAATGTCAGTCAGTGGGGCTCTTAGATTTACAGTCTCGGACTCACCGTGGAGAGTCCGCGGGTAGTCCGAGGATTCCCCGAAGCCATAGGTATGCATGGGAAAATCTAATGCCGGACTGCTTCTCGGGGAGTCGGTGGCGAGTCCAAGACTGTAAATCGAAGAGTCCCACCGTCTAAAGTGCAATGTTGACCGCATTCCTGAAGGGCGTTCCATGCGGATATGCAGGACCTGAGTGTACTAATCATTTGAGTAGCATGGATTGCTGGGCAAGTTGGTACACGTGCATAATTAAAAAAAACCTTGCGCTAAAGGGCGGGACAAAGGAGAGAACGTCGGCGTCATTCTCTCTTCTCTTCCGCCCTTCAGGGCAAAGTTATGTTAATTATGGGCCAACCAAGCTGTGCAGCTTTTTTGTAGTGCATAAAAATATCCGAATCTCCAAGGGGGGGCAGTTGCCCCCCCTTGCCCCCCCTTCCGGACGCCCATGTCAATTACTATGCTGATTTCTGCAGTAACTCCGCAGCATGAATACTGCCGTCTGCTGCATAGCCCCCCTCCTCCTCCTCCTCCTCCTCCCCCCCCCCCCCCCCCAACCTCGAAGCCCCCACAACCTCAAAGCAGGCTGACGGACTTCTCAAGCGGCTTGTGTGCAATTTTGTCGGCCTTTGCTGTGTATGGAAAAAACAGCAGTGTGTCGAACCGTAAAAAAATACTGGTTTGGTTACTGTTCGTGTTCGGATAAATTCATTTCGTGCCGGTTAAGTTCCGGTTCGACTAAATAATACACCAAACCGGTTCGCGAACTGGTTTAGATTTGAATTAATAATGAAGTGTGAAAAAAAGTTTTGTAGTTCAAACTCACCATAAACCTTATGTACAAATTTTTTATATTCATAATGCTGATTTTCTTTGCTAGTAAACGTGGTGCAGTAAGCCAACTTTCAACAAATAGGCCAGGTATTAATAAAAAAACGTGCCATTCACTTCTTCACCCAGTCCCTAGTCGCCTTAGGTACTACATAAAGCCACCGCTAAGAGACATGACTGTGACGTTTATTTGTGCCTCTTGTTTCATTTTATGGTACCACCTGAATGCTGACAAAGAGTTAACGCACTGTTAACTCTCTTTTAATTTTAGACAACTGCCGACGTTTTGTAGCGGGAAATAGGAACATTTTTCGATGTTTCTTATCTTTTTTGGTGAAAACAACGTCCTTGAGGCCATAACGAAGTTGAGAAAGTTACCAAAGGTTACTTCCTTCAAATTAGGCACGGTTGGGCTTTGCTTTTATAATGAGTAATTTAGCGTCCACAGACAAGCGTGTAAAGAGGCGCAGCAGAGAAGCAACGCCGGCAAGGGGCCGTGGCACCTTTGGTATTGGGCTCGTTACCACGTCAACAAAACGGGAATAATGCTGCCTGCATTCTTTTATCAAAACAGTGTACAAAAAGCTTCCACCTAAAGCGCGCGTCCGCCCGCCCGCGAGCACAACAGGGCGTTCCATACCCCGGTGGAGGTCTAGCTTTTCCTGTATCAGAGGCAACAGCACAAAAGGCTCCAGTGGCATTCAGTGAACTCGAGCGTCTGGTGACCAACGCTGGGCACACCTTTGAAGTCGAAAGAGGACACTCTTCTCCAATTGCGAATTGACACGCGAAATTTTGCATTGGCACATGTCTTTTGTTAACCCCCTGTTGATTGTTTTAGAAACTTGTTTTTGCGGCACCACTTCGCCTTCTTTTGCGCTCTTTCTTGTTTCATGGGGTTCGCCTCATTTCCATAAAGCGGATGACCATCACCAATAAAACCATGTGGTTTCTATAGTCAGCTCAGGTATGCGTTTCTCTTCTTGCGTCCCGCTCGTCGAGATGTTTTCAGTCTTACGGTTATGTACCAACAATCCTAAACTTCAAAGCATTGGAGGGGCTACAATTAGGCGCATTTACGGTTTGAACCGTGGCCGGTGCGCAGTGCAGCAATCTCGCGTCCTGGTTGCCCCTGGCCCCCTGCACCGTCTCAGCAAGGGAAGGGCAGTGTCAGCGGTTGATTTCTCCTCTAGCTAGCCTGCGAAGAATGACATTTATTTTGCCAAGCCTTGCATCCTGCTTCCTCGACTAGCAGCAACATACCGTTTCGACATTAATGGGCAGCCCTTTCAGTATGTTATAGTTACGAAGAGAGCGTTCGTGACTATATACATAAAAAACGCGCCAGAGATTGTAAGCGATGGTGCGCGAAAAAAAAAAAAAAAAAAAGCCCCAAATGACACTGGCCACCCATCATCAACAATGGATAGTTGAATCGTTTCGTCGCGAACCGGTAACGGTTATTTTTTTTTATTCAGTTCCGGTTCCGGTTCAGCTGGCTCAAAAAAACACTTTTTGGGTTTGGGTTAAGTTTCGGCAAAGATACCGGTTCGGTTCCGGTGCGACACCCTGGAATACATACAAATTAAAATCCTCGACAATCTTTGATGATTCTTGCCTTGAGTAACTGCCCACTGCGGTGGTCGTTCGGGAATCGGGACTTCGGCCAGCGGTCTGGAGGTCTGTTCTTTCAAGAGGCCGTATAGCTTCACTTTACGGATTTATGGCAGCTGCGCTTGTGAGGATGCGTTTTTTTTTGTTCCGTCGTAAATAGATACGTGGCGCTCAGTACGACATGCAACGCCCATTGGTATTAAGGAGATAGTATTCTTGAAATGATGACCTTCGCCATAAAAGTTACTATAAAATCTGGTGCATTGGACGTTGTACATCCAATGTGTACTTGGTTTGGAGTAGCGGGCACAAACGTAGGTTGTATAAAGCAAGGTGTGACTGCTACTAATGAGTGCTGCAGGTCATACTGAGGGCGACTGCAGTACACCTGTACGCGCGTACACAACTGCTTTCCTTCCTGAAGAAGGGCTTGCGTTCGGGCTAGTTGGTATTCCATAACGTTCATCTTAAGCGCACAAAAAACACGCGGACACAGAAGGCATGCACACAGAAGAAGAATACACGGACAAGCGCTTGTCCTTGTCTCCTGTGTCCGTGTGTTTTTTTGTGCGCTTAAGATGAACTTTATGCTTTCCTTCCGGCTCGCTCGCGCGCTTCGGAATGAAGAGCAGAGTCAAAGTTGCCAACGTTCCTTTCCAGGCTCCCAGGACGCGGCCGCCGACTTACGGCTGCTGCAGGCTCGAGGCGTGACGCATGTTGTAAACGCGGCCGCGGCAACGGTGCCCAACTTTCAAGAAGGCAATGGAGTGACTTACTTGCCGCTGCAGCTCCTCGACCTGCCAGAGTTCACGCTGACCCGCGACACCGTCAACCACGTGTGCGACTTTATCGACACGGCGCTGTCTTCCGGCGGAGCTGTGTTCGTCCATTGCAATGCGGGGATTTCAAGGTACCTTGTGTAATATTCAGCTGTTTCTTTGGGAATAGCCCGATGGCACTGTGCGGATTATACCACAAACGAGATTAGGTTTGGTCAGGAACAGCCGCAAATAAGCTCCTATTTAATGAAACACGGGAGGGCGTGCGCAGTATCCTCTTCGCGACCATAGAGATTTGACGTAGCAGTCCGTATGTGGCGTCGCCGCATTCGCGACCTGTACACATAGTCTTGTGGCGTGGTCGCGTTTGAAGCCAGCGGCCTATTTCAAATTACCACTCAATTCTTTACAGTGTCACAATCGTAGCATAGTCATCAGCCTTACAATAGGAAACCACCTCTGGCGTGAACGAAAATTGCATCGCAATTGTTTGTGCTGATATATTGCTCGGGACGCCTTCACGCGCGTTGCTTGTGCAACGATTCAAGCATGCAAGAATGCGTTTTCTTATTTTTCGCGTGAATGCTTGCCGCTTGCTCTTCGCAGATCCGGTGCTCTCGTGGTGGCATACCTGATCTTGCGTCGTGGGATGAACCTGGTAGGCGCTCTGGAGAAGGCTCGGGCCGCTCGACCGCTGGTGCGCCCCAACGACGGCTTCATGAGGCAGCTCGCCGAGCTATAGAAGGGAATGCACTTACTTTACTGAAAAAAAAAAAAAAGCTGTGGTTGATTTCTTTGTCATAGGAATCAGTAAAACACGAAAGGGAAATGTGCAGCGAAATCTGCAGCAAAGCATGATTTGCGGGTCTGCGGCTTTCTTGTGGGTGTGCTTGGTGAGCGATGTTCTGCTAACGGGGCGCTTCGGCAAAAGTTTACTGGTGTCATTTCCGTGACGGATATGACATCAGTGAAATGTTGGTGTATCCCGGCATAAAACGCTTTGGTGCTGAAACCTAAAACCCGAAAACGAACAACCCCAAGTATATCGTACTGATGACGAAGATGATGATGACTGCTATTGGTTTCCCCTTTGAAGCGGGGTGATGACATGTCATCCGACCAAAAAGGGCTAATATAACCATGTTTTACACCCTTGGTTTAATACTAGCGCTGCTTACGGCAGGCACTAAAGCTTATTAGGCCCGAAATACTTTCTTTTCCCTGTTACAGGTGGTAACTGTCCTAGGCAATATTCCCCTCTCTACTTTTACTCTTTAGGACTAAAGGTTGCTTCCCCGCAAGAAGACCGCGTGTGCAGGGGTGCACCCTTTACAGGCCGCTTGCTTCGTTGTACTGGCGTCATTTCCGTGACATATCACGTAAGTGAAATCTTCGTGAATCCCGGAATAACACACTTTCCAGTTAAAAAGAAAACAAAGCCTTTCTTGCCATGGCTTGAGGCCTCGGTCAATAGTTTTGCAGCGGTACGGGCAGCAAGGGGGGGGGGGAGTAGACAGCGGCATAAGGCTAACTGAAAGAAACCCTCAATGACTGCTTCTCTGATGAAGACCGGCGAAACATCAAGCACGCGCTTTCTATGAGGTATGAGGTGGAGCTACGAATGAATGGGCCAAAGATTCATAGTCTGCTGGTTGTAGAGAGCCCAATGGCTGTGCAACGCTCAGTGTTCACAGAGAACGCGCTTGAAGCCTTGAGGTCACCAAGCAATAGGAAAGAGCTGACATTTCGAATCCATCCCAAAGAGTTGACACTCAAGGTTTCTGTCAAAGAATGTGCGCTCTAAATCTTGACGTGGGTCAGAGTTGTGTTGCATAATTCAGCCCGTACAGGCGGCCACAGTGCACAGACAGCGATACTTGGAGGCATTTGCGAAGAGTGATTCTTTTTTCCGTTTAAACTGAATTTTAAGCAAATAAATCACTTTGTTTTGTGTATTTTAGAGGTGCGTAGTCCCCAAAGTGGGCCTCTAGCACATGTTACGAAGGAGTTTGCGAACGCGCGGTTATTAAAAGCTGAAAATCATCAATTTATCACGCAGGAAGATCGGTTCGAGGTTTGGGGCCTCCTAGCAATTCAGGAGTTTAGAACGCCTTTTTTGTTTGGTTCGTTTTGTTGGAAACCAAAAGATTATAGTCACGCGAGGTCGGTCAAGGATGCGGGGCAGTCGCAAAACTCAGGGCGGAGTAAGTATATGTGTTGAAATCTGGTGCATGCAATGTTCTTGTGTTTTGTTAACACTGCATGGAAATCACCGGAATAAATTGCCATCGATGTCTATGCGCTGAGTCATAAGTTTTTTGAATGTTCAGGATGCTGATACATCAAAACTCGAATGAACATAGTTCAGGAAAGTCGCGAATGATTTCGTTAAAACGAGAAATTCGGTATATTGAGTTCGGCATTTCTTGGTCTCTTCGGTACATTCGATTTATACTGTAGAGAGTAGAGGCATCCAGGAAGCTTATGCGGCGTCGTATCTGCGAAGCATAAATGCTAAATTGCGGCGCGCGCGTATATGCGAAAATTGTTACCTGAACAAGAACGGTTCCCGGGGGACTTTGTAAGCAACGGCAGCAACGGCAGCGCTTTGTAAGCAACGGCAGCACTATTTTCTCGCAAGTTTGTAGTGCGGCCAGTGCGTCTTCCGTGTCCTTGGTGCCTTATGGAAAACATCCGCAGCAGATCAAGGGCTTGGCCCGGTCACTTGACCCGGTGACCGCACGGGAACTTCGATATGTTCAACGTCTTCGTCAGCGTCTTCAGCCGCCCCATCCTTTTTTCTTTTCTTGGCGGACTCCATGTCCGGCAGGCTCGTCACAAGGTTTAGCGGTGCGCTTGCTTGCACACACCACTTCTACCCACACTAGTAGGAATGATAGACGGACTGTAGGCTCAACAACTTGAACTTCACAAAAACTACATGTGTTCTAACTGAGAACAATGTAAAAGAAGGGCTAACGCACGGGAACTACTCGCAGGACGATGGTGAACAAACAACACAAAACACACGATGAAAAATCCGACCGCCGAAGGCCGAACTGGAACAGCGCCTATCATCGTGCGAACAAAACTTTTCGTTGGCGCCATCTGGTTACTTTAACTCAATATTACAACCCCCGTTTTGCGCCGGGCAGTTTAGTAAAAGCGGAACAAAGGTGTTCCGCGATGTTATCTCTGGCGCGCCATGAATAAATTTTGAGGCGTCCTCTACAAAATAGACAAACAGTTAACACTTTTCGAGCTGCATATTTCGAGAATAGGTTCGTTAAACTGGGACTGATCATGATATTGGTTCCGTTATTTCGAGTTAAGCGTTGTGCTCTACGGACATCTCGGGGGGGGGGGGGGGGGGGGGGGGGGGGGGGAGATATCTTCATTAAATCGGGACAATCGTTACATCGGGTTTTGTTAAATCGGGTTTTGACTGCTATCGACGCAGATATTGCGTAATTTACGATTTGACGAAATATTTGCTTATGTCTGGACATCTGCGAGGGACTTCTATCGAAAGCGTGGTTATTGCCACAACAGACGACCTTTCTTGTGATATCTTCTGCCCTTATTTTCATTGATGCTAGAAAAAAAGCGCGCCTGGTATGGTGATGAGGTGCTCCGACAGTGAAACGTGCCGCAAAATAACTAGGGCACCCACGCGGGCAGAATTTCTGTTTTAAATAGCCGCCTACAATAGAAAAGGAGCTGAGGAGGAGTAAACTTTAGGCATCCTCGATTTACCTGTCCTGGACAGTCCGCGGGCAGTCCGTGGACTGCCTTCGGACCGGCGGTCACATAGGAATACACGGGAAAGCCGATCGCCGGGTTGCGGCAGTCCCGGAACAGTCCGGGACTGATAATAGAGGAGGGCTCAGGCCGTGGAAGGGCTCCTTGGTCCAGGAGTCTGGTCTGTAGGGGTCAGGAGGGCGCGGTGCTATGCGTTTTTTTGTTTGCACTACACACCAGATGTGCTGATACTGGGTGTTACTACAATAAATGTGCGTCTTAAAAACTTTGTTTGAGCAAACTGTTTCTCTGTTCCCGCTAAAATTTTTCATGAATGCCGCATTCTGTAGTCTATTCTGCTTTGCATCAAAAACGGCGATAGCATCTGCCTTCTTGAAAACGAATAAACATGTCCGAGGACACCTAATCGCTTTGTTAAGGATCGACTGGGATGTGTATGTGTTGACACGACGCCTATGCTTCAGCGCGCAACACGACTCGCCAACGAACTTTCCCGCCGAGGCTCAGTGCTGTGCGGGGAAGCGCGCATACCGGGAAAAAAAAAAAAAAGGCAAGCTTGCACTGACGCGCAAGGCTTGAATAGCGACGCTATTGGAGGTGATCATTGACGGACACAAAGTTGAGTTTTACCCTGGTATTCTGAGTTCTTCCTCCACTCGAGCCTCCAGTGGAGGGGAGCCTTGAAATCGATTTCCCCCAGCATAAGCATTGCCGAAATCCACTCCTCAGCCGAGTGGAGGGAGCAAATAGAGTGGAGGACGGACTCATAATACGGCCCTTAGTATCGTTGGGGGGTTGTGGTTTACGTCGGCGACATGACACTTCAATGAAATTCCGTTGAGCAAGGGCAGAGTGAGCTCGTCGTTTTGGTCGACGTTTTCGTACGTCACTCTGCAAGCGCGACTTATCGTCTCTAGCGGATGCTTTGTACGCCGAGCCTCTCGAAGCGCGGCCTCTTCGCCGGCCGTGCGAACTATCCGCGGCCGGGCCTCGCGCACTCAATAATCACCTACTGGAGCTTCGACATTCAAGTCGCAGCTCTTCTACGCTACAGAGCGTATGCGCACGACGACACGAAGACGAACGAACGAGGGGCGTACGCTATGACGTGTCTTTCTCGTTCCGAGCAAGTGTTAACAATTGCCACGATACGGCGAACGCTGGAGTTTTTTTGTGGCCAATGTTTGTAGATATCCCTAAGCGGGGTATGCTTGACTTGGCGAACGTATACGCTCGAGGCACGTGATAAACGCTGGAGTTTCTTTTTCTTTTCTTGCCTATAATGGCCAATATCCCTAAGTGGGTATGGTTAGCTTGACGAACGTGCACTCGAGGCACGCGTGCACGAGCGCTCGGCATTTTCTTGGTATTTTTAACCGCGGACACCATACACAAACGATTTGCTCAACAGCTTCGCGGTTAAAAACGCAGCATGTTCGGCTGCGCAGGCTGCCCCGGGTTGTGGTGCGGCCGAGGGACACTCTGCGCATGCGCGCGGCCACCACCGTTGCTCGCGGCGTAAGAGTCACGACTGCGACCGACTCAAGGGAGGGCCTTTGCTTGTGTGTACTTGACTCTGCTTTGGAAACTTCGGGCATGTTTGACCGCTGGTGTTGTGATTATAAGAAACCGCCGTCTTTGAGCGAGCTAGCCAGTGTGTCGTCAGCCTCGGGTGTAGGACGTTACTCTGCCCATGATGCTACTGGGTGCTGAAAAAAGGATCAAGAGTACAGGTGGCGGGACGTTTGGTGAGCTAAATGGCGTTAAGAAGCGCGCTGTGGGGAGAGAGAGAGAGAGAGAAGTAAACTTTATTATAATGTCCGGCGGAGGTAGCGGGGAGGACCACGCAGGGTCGCCCGCCACCCGACGTAGTTAAGGCGTCTTCGGGGTGTTGCCTCCCAGACACCCGCTAGGCCGGCCCGCTGTCGACCTGTGGGGTTTATACCCCCGGTCTCCAGCCGGCTCAGCCCCACGCGTTTGTCTGGCAAGAGCCACCTCGAGCCGCTGGATGGCCTGCAATTGTTCTGTCAAGTCCTGCGATAACACTGCACGAGCTATGTCTTCCGGCAGTCGCCCGGGAGAGGCAACCGCTTCTTCCGAATGTAGGTCACAGTCCCAGAGGATGTGGGTCAAAGTTGCTTTAGCCCTTTTGCACACACTGCACACTTCACTTTCGAACACCTCCGGGCACACGTAACGCGCAAGCGCCGGCGTGAGCACGGATCTAGTTTGAAGTTGTCTGTATAACACCGCCTGTTCGCGTGTCAGTCCCGGGTGGGGCGGGGGCATGGTTCGGCGACCGTACCGGTACCAGCCCAGCACCTCCGCATACCCGAGTAGTGGGTCCGTTTCATCGTCGTCATCACTGCACATATAACAGTCTTCACAGTCCGCTCCTTCCGCCGAGGCGAGGGCGGTGGGGGCGGCCGCGCGGTTGGTAAGTACTCGCGCGGCGGCGTCCGCCGTCTCGTTGCGAGATATATTTGTTTTCAGTGGTCGGAGGCTGGTTGCTTCATCTCTCGATAGTCGTAGCCAGCTAAGAATTTGTGCACCGCGAGCTCAGTTGTATCCTTAAATATTTATACGGTTTTATGTCGCAGGATGTCTAAAGCAGGATGTCTAAATGTCTAAAGCGAAGTGGTGGGCCTTGTCAATATTCAACCGCTCCTGGCAGAACGGCCGTCTTGAGCCTGGGTGGAAGCGCGCTCGCATCGTGCCAGTTCTAAAACTTGCCAAAGACCCCACGAATATTGATTCGTATCGGCCTATTGCGCTTCTAAGCTGCATCGGTAAGCTCATGGAGAAGATGGTACTGCTTCATTTAGACTGTGATCTGACCTACACAGGACATTACACAGGACATTACCTGTGCAAAACCCAGCAGCCATCTTCACCTTTTTGTTTCACATGTGACTCACGAGAAGACATGCATCATGTTATGCGTGTGTCCAAAGTACACCGTGTAGGTTAGAAACTCATATTGTCTTTGTGCAGGCAGCTTGGTGCGGGACTTGAGCTGATGGTTATTTTGTGCCCTTGGTCGGCTATTTTGGACCCTTGCTACAGGTGAAATCAAAGCTGTCTTGGAGTTTCTTCGGAGCACAGAACTTGACAGAGTTTTGTGATTGAATATTTTGGGTGCATCAAAATGACATTTTTCTTTTCATTTTTACAGGTTTTTTCTGTTTTTCGTTTTTTATAGCGTTTATTTTTTCACAGGGCATAGAGTATGAGGTGATGATGAGGAAAGTTGATTAGATGAACATGAAAATGTTCGCTTCACGGATCTTCTAAGCGTAGCAAGTCAGCGCCGCGACGGCTCGGTTAACCTCGCTGGTCTCCACTATTCCATTACTCTGATGATTGGTCGGACTTCTGATAGGGTATGTGCCATTCGCCGAGGTTCATCATCACCATCATCACCGCAATCGAGCGTGAGGACGCTAGGCTGCCGCTACATCATCGGAACCCGTGGCACCGAACTGGAGCTGCAAGTAACGTTATCGCCTACGTTCTACGGCTCCCTGGTATACGTGATGTACCTACATCCCGATCTCCATATAGGCGAAGTGATTCCCGGCCTTTTCATAGGTGGGCTTTTTGCTTAATTCACGAAGTTAGGAAGCTGTACGCTTTGAGAACCGCCAAACTGCCTGGGCTTATTCGAGGGCTAGAGTCATGACGTTAACTGAGAGTACAGACTGTGGACCCACGGGGTGATGGCGCCCCGACGGGCTGAACGTCCGTCGACGATTCATACAAGGGTGATGGACGTTATTAGGGCAAGAGAGAACAAAGTCAGCTTGCAGCACGCCGACGTGCTCGCAGCTATCATGGACTGCATAACGACTTTGGTTGCTTGTCTCAGCCATTTCCATTGTAAACTCCCGGCTGCTGCAGGGAAGGCCGCACAAGAGTTCTAGTTATTAGAGAGAGAGAGAGAGAGAGAGAGAGAGAGAGAGAGAGAGAGAGAGAGAGAGAGAGAGAGAGAGAGAGAGAGAGAGAGAGAGAGAGAGAGAGAGAGAGAGAGAGAGAGAGAACAACTGCAGTTCGGTTAGGCTCCATCCACATGGGGGAGGGGTGCTGTCACCGTGACGGGGCCTATGGGCGCCGTCGCGTGCATCCCTTGAGGTCTGCGCACGAGCTCCGTCGCCTATGGTCAAAAGGTCCAAAGAGTCAAAAGGTCCAAAGAGTCAAAAGATCCAATAATCACGTGACAGCCGAGTCAAAAGATCCAACGGGTCAAAAGGTCCAATGTGGGTCAAAAGGTCCAAAGAGTCAGAAGATCCAACGAGTCCAAAGGTCCAAAGCGAGTCAAAAGATCCAACGAGTCAGGAGATCAAAAGGGTCAAAAGGTCCAATAATTCGGAAACCACGTGAGAAGGTCCAACGAATTATGGGAACCTTCGGAGCCATGGCTGGGCTATGCAAGGTATAGACTGCGTCATTTTATTGTAGTTTTAGTGTTGTTTTGGCTACCATATCTGAACTTTCACTTCTAAATGTTGTCGTACACACTGGGGCAAATGTGTTTTGCAAGCACCGGGGTAAGCACGGATCCCGTCTGCAATTGTCTATATAACACTGCCTCAGCTCGGGTGAGTCCCGGGTGAGGGGGCGACATAGTTCGTCTGTTCAGTATGTACCACTTCACTATGTGGTTGAAGCTGGTCATCGTGTCTTTGGTGATGTCGAGGGTCCCGTACCCCGGGTCGGCCTGGCGTGCTGTCGCGCGGTTGGTGAGTCCTCACGCGACTGCGTTGGCCGTCTCGTTGTGGTTCGCGTTCCCCCGTCCCGATATGGTGTTGCTCATGTGGGCGGGGAACCATTTGATCACCACAGCGATGGTGCGCCCGTTGTCTTCAGCCTTGCGTAAGACGCGCGCGGCCTCACTGCACACTGTGCTCTTGGCGTAATTCTGTGAGTCGCACAACACCGTCGTGCAGCTGGGGTCGGCGACGGCCAGGGCGATGGCCACCTCTTCGGCGTGGTGCGCTTTCCTGGCATGGATGCTCGCCGCAGTCCTTGTAACTCCCGTTGATGCTTCTACTACCGCCGCCGCGTAAGCGCCGTTACGGTCTTTATACCGCCGCGTCCACGTAGACGGCGCCGTTGTCTCTAGCATGAAGGTCTATGAGGGCTTTGACTCTTGCTAGTCGTCGCTCCTTGTTGTGCTCTGAGTTCATATCGCGCGGTATCGGGGAGACACTGAGCTGTCGGCTGATATTGTCCGGTAGCGGGACTTCGCTCTGTGTCCTGTACGCCGTGGGCGTAAGGCCCAGGTGTCGCAATATGTGCCGGCCAGTCCTCGTCTCGGAGAGGCGCTCGAGTTAAGTGCCGTTCGCTGCGCTTCGGCTATTTCATGCAGGGTGTTGTGGACGCTTGGGGGCATGAACTTTTCGGTATTCGTGCTCCATAGGAGCCCAAGCACTGTCTTGTATGCCTTACGTATGGTGGCGTCAATTTTGGTGCGCTCGCACGGCCGCCAGTTGTGGAAGGCGGGCACAGACGCTATGTGGCTGACTGCGAAGGATTGGACGAGGCAAATGAGGCTTTCCTCTTTCATTCCCGCTCGTCTGTTAGATACCCTCCTGATGAGGCGCATTGCTGCGGCCGCCTTCGTTGCAAGCTTGGTGACCGTCGCGCCGTTGACGCAATTTCGCTCAATAAGCAGTCCGAGTACTCATATCTTGTCGACCTCCGGTATGACTTGTCCTCCGTCCGTACGGATCGTTATCCGGGGGCGTTCGTATGTGGCTTCCATATGCCTCCTTTTCCTGCCCGCTCCCTTCGGCGGGAGCATGAGCAGTTCTGACTTGGACGAGGAGCAGACGAGTCCGGAGCCGCGCAGTTGCTCCTCGATGGCGTTGACTGCTTTCTGCTGCGTTGTTTCTATGAGACCGTCGCTTCCTCCTGTGACCCATAACGTGACGTCGTCGGCGTAGATGGTGTGTCAGGCGTCCGCTACTCTCGCAAGTCGGTTGGCCACGCCGATCATCACGAGGTTGAACAGTAGCGGGGAGATCATTGCGTGACCCACGTCGGCAAAAATGTGTGCCGTCGATCCGTGGACAGAGAGCGAGAGAATGGAAAACGGCAGGGCACGTGAGGAGAGAGGTGGCGTAAGACAGTGGAGTACGCAGGATTTCGATTCAGGAGTGGGGGCGGACCCACAAAATAAAAAATAAAAAATAATAAACAAAAATTCGAAACGTGAAATTTAAAAAGTATATCGTGATTCAGACACATTTCTCAGGACATAGTAGCCGCCATCTACATAACCCTCCGGTTGTTCTCTTGGTGTTTAGGCGGTGGCTCTTCATGATGGAAGCAGACGTCGAAGTCGAGTAGCCTCAACGCATTGCTTGGGACGCAAGACGAATGACAGGCAATCTTTAGTTGATGACACAGATTCAATATCATCAATTCCACTCGTTAACACAAAGCAGAACAGATTCGGTACGTCGCAAAGGATAGCGTTGAATGCGAGTCAGTACTAGGCCGTAATACCGAAGTGGAAAAATGTCTCAACAATGCGGTATTTAACAATCGCGATACTGGACTGCGCCGAAATATCACTAGTGTTGGATTGCACATGAACGACGTCAATAAACGGAGTCAAACGCAGCATGAATGAGCGCAAACACAGATAACAGCTTCGCTGAAACACAAGTTCACCCACGGCGCAATATCTACATGATTCTTTTTTTAAAGACGATACTCTTTTTTGGGATACTTAATCGAGCAAATTTTGGTCTGCCTGTATAGTCTGTAAAGCGATTCAGCCACCCGGCCAAACTGAAACATAAGCTGCACGATGGTTTTACATACCCACAGCCAAATCTAAACGTCTAAGTCCGGTGGCAACGTTCATACTTGTCAACTTTGTTGAACAAGAACAAAACATTACGCAAGCAGGAGGCAGAAAATCGATACATAAGTGATATTTGCAGTGTTCCTTTATAACAAATTTATGGATGCTTGATTTAAATAAAATACTGCATCTACTGCATAAAAAAATTCACTCCGTCGCCTGCTTTCGCCCGCACCAAAATAGCTTCTAGCGGCATCCTAAGAAATCAAACGGAAACAGTCACGAAAGGCTTTAGTAGATTGGTTCCACGTTCCGCTTGGAACACACCTGGAGTAGAGCAACGTGGTTCTATAAACGTTCAAGGCGCCGCGATTCACGCGCGTCTCCGAAGTACGGCAGCGCTGGCATAGAGGCACCCGGCCTGGAGCAATGGAACGCGGTAAATTTAAGCTTATTTGAGCAAACCTCTAGAGTGTTTACTTAGGGAGAAGCGCGACGGGAGAGGAACAGTATGAGAAGTGAGCGGGAAAGCGAAGGGACACATTTACTTGGTAAATGTTGATGAAAGACTATCGTCTACATTTCGTCAACATTTGCAACGAAAGGAGCAGATACGCGGCTAATTTTTTATTACGGCACCTTTTTTTTGCCATGAACCGACGTACTCGTTATAAAATAAAGCATTCACTGCAAGCAATTTCATCAGAAGTTGAGTAAAGTTGCTCTACTGAAAAATGCTCAGAAATATTCCCAGCTCATTTAGGTGTTTGCGAGTCGGAGTACAAGGCAAAACTTTGTTGGAGCAAAGCATACAAAATAGCTTGTAAGCGAGTGGGTCTTGAGAGGCGAGAGTGAAGGAGGAACATAAAGCCGGCAAAAACCGAAACATGCCAGCGGCGTAGATGACTCTAACACGAGACATGGCGTCGCTGCTTTGGTGCGACCGTAGAACTAACGCGAGCGGAGCGTCAGTATGCAGGAAAGGGGCTGCACCATGCGGGTACATAAAGCTCATATAATTTGTTTTCCCTAACAACAATTTCATTTCGAAAAGACGAACGTGCTGTATCGATCGATATGGACGAAGTGCTACAAAATCAAGTGTTGGATAGCTATGCGCCGGGGCATTCTAGACGAAGTTCAAAACCCTACGAAGTTGAAACTTCGGTTATTAAAAGACAAGTATTTCACAGTGAAATACTACCAGCCAGAGGTATACTGGTCGAACGAGATGAAAACGCTCTTCAAGAAGCAAATCGACTTTGCGTAATACGCTGTCTTTGTAAAGTTCTCACGTGCTTGGTCACGAAACCAAGCCAGCATTCAACACAGCATTTGTTAAACGAAAACTAACCAAAGGATTCACAGCTTTCACCGGCGAACGCAATAAATTATAGTTCTGATTGACAGTTTACAATGCACGTGGCAGAAGATTATAAAGAAATTGTCCTCCCTTCGCCAAGACAATATAAGAAATAAAGACAAAAATGCCTATCGAATCCATGTGGTTTTTCTGCACCCACCAGTTCGGGGTGATGCTCTGATGCTTTACCGCTGCTTTTCAACACTTTTGGTAGTTTTTCCTTGTCAGCAGCGGCCTTTTCCGCTTCAGGAACCGATTTCTTTGTCCGGGTCCCGCTGAAACCACACATGGGGTAATTTTCTTTTGCCTGCGCCGTTAGCCATGTTACCACTGCTAACGCTGGCTCTGTTACGATCTCCCTGGTAGTGGCTCCTCGGTCAGGTCGTGTGGCTTTTGTTGCGGATCTGCTAGCGTGTGCGTCCGTTGGTCCTGAGTTGGGGCAAACACTGAGGCCGACTAAATCGAAGAAAGAGACATTATGTACAGGATTTTACATAGTTTGAGACTGAATAAACAGAGTAGTGCGCGCCTGCGCCCGATTTATTAAATCAGCGAATTGGATCCGTACCCTTCCATCCTTTTTCTTCGCTGTGTTCAGAAACACACCAATCAGAAAACCCCATGGCGCGGAAATTGGCGCCCACACACTCCCACAGAGAGGGCAGCTTTCCCTCTTACACACGTGGACGTCATGTTGGCTACAGACAGGAAATCTGCCTAAGGTCGAAGCCCCTCGAACCACCGAGGTTGAAGCGTCAGGAGGACGCCTGGGCCTCCTCTGGTAATCCGGCGTTGGGCGGCTCGTTGAAGAGCGGCGTTTCGAACACGCCACAAAGGTTCCCACGATGAGCGACACACCGACAAGAAGACAGGAACACATAGCCTGCCACTGATAGGGGCGCACCGCGCAACTCTTTGTCACCCCTTCCGCTAAATGATGGTCTCTTTTTTTTGCCTGCTCAAAGAAGCTCTGAGCAGCACCAAGCAGCTCCGTATTTTATTTGCCCATAGAAAGTGTATGGCTAAAGCAGTTTTGGGCTGCTTGGAGCTGCTCAGAGCTTCTCCGAGCAGGCAAAAAAGAGACCTTGCTTTTGGTCATTGGGGCAGCCTTCTTTGGCGGGCGCTTGGGTGCCCACAAAGCTGCCGAAAGCGGGTTATGTCCACAGCAGCATGGGTTGCCGACGTGTCATTGTGTAAAAAGCCGGGTCGTATCCCGTCGATGAGGGTGGGCACCCGAACGACGGAAGGCTTGGGTGGTCGAACCCGAGAATATAGATGAGGGATTTCGCAGCACCGCACGCCGATCGTAATACTGGGCTGTCCAAGCGTTGCGGCCGCCAGAAGAATGTGGAGACTCAGAAAAACAAAGTACAGCCGCCTGTTGCGAGTGGAGAGGTCGAAAGTCGACCTCCCCACAAGCAATACACTCTCATGGGCAGTATGAGGGCTGCTTGGAGTAGGCACGAGCGAGAAGAAAGACGCGGGGAGAAACAGTCATTCACAAAACGACACAAACACAGCTTGGAGGCCGGAGACTGTTACCAGAATCAGTCGCTGGGGACGGTCCCACAGATGCTTCATGAGGAGACGCGCGGCCCGCAGCTCCGCGGCGTCACTTTGTCTGGAACGGCTGCCGGCCCCACCGCGGTGTCGGCGCGCTGGCTTGGAGTCGCCGTCAGACAAAATAAATGGCTCAGCTACAGCGCACAGGCGTGGGCTGGGCACTCGTCAGGATGCCCCTGCACCGAACCGAACCCCACTGAAGCACGGGACTCTCCACTCAGTAAAGCGAGCTGTCAGCCATGAGAACCGAAGTAAGCGAGGCAAGATTTGTTGCCCTTCGGCTGCTGCATTCATGCACACTCAGCTCCATTCCTTTCGCCGAAAGTAGGAACAATGATGCCCGTATCTTTCCATGTTGCTAAAGTAACAACAGATATCAGCCAGCGAAATCCTTCTCAACACGTGCGGATAACTGATTTCCGTCGATGGGAACAGCAATGACATCAGGCGCCGCCGGTGAGCCAAATGAGCAAAATTTAGTTTGTAATGGTTCCGTAGGCGCCGCATGATGCGAGGCTGTTTCTGCACCGGAAGAGCCGAACCCGAAACAAAAGAGAAGAATGAAGGGGACGAGCGAGTGCATAATAATCATGAGCTATACGACTCTTTGAAGGTGTTTGACCAGCGAAGCTTTTTAGCACACGGCACACAAAGTTCACAAATTGTATGTCACAGAGTAAATATAAAAGGCATGAGCAACGACGAGAGAACAGAATCCAAATTCAAAATGGAGAGCAGCAAGTTTATATAATGAACGTTTACATAACGGTTGCCTAGCCTCAAAGATCACCCCCTTGCCGAAAATTTCGGGAGGAAAGCCGCGCCCCCGTGTATATAACCAGCAGCCCCCTGTGTATATAATCTGTGTATATAACCGGCAGCCCCCGCGTTCATTTAGTTAGGAACGCTCGTTGGGTTGGTTTTTACGATAACAAACAAAAAAATAGGCCGCGAAAAAAAAAAAAAAGGCGCGTTCGAAATGACGCAGAAAGGCTCCAGCTGCGCAAGAAAAAAAATGGCGCGTTCGAAATAACGCAGAAAGGCTCCAGCCGCGCAAGAAAAAAAATTAAGTGTTCGAAATGACGCAAAACAGCTCCAGCATACGAAATTAAAGCACGCACAAAAAGAACAGAACTCCCGCTGGCGCAGTTTCATTCAGGGGGCGCGCGAGCACTGCGAAGGCGAGAAATTTGAAATGCATTGGGTGGCAGCAGAGAGCGGATAACGGCGCTGCAGCCCAATATGGCGAATCACTGCTCTCTACTTCCGGCAGCCTTCACATTGAGTGGAGCGGCTTTAGTTCTTTTTTTTTCTGTCCGAACTCTCACTTCCGCCAGGGAAACATTTGTGCACAGTCCAATAATTGCCGATGTCCTTGTCCAGGCTCGCAGGACGCAGCCGCCAACCTGCCCTTGCTCCAGGCTCGACACGTGACGCACGTGGTAAACGCGGCCGCGTCGTCGGTACCCGACTACCACGAAGGCAGCGGCATGACGTACTTGCCGCTGCTGATGCACGACCTGCCGAGCTACGTCATAACCCGCGACACCATCGACGTCGTGTGCGACTTTATCGAACATGCGCTGTCCACTGGCGGGGCTGTGTTCGTCCACTGCGTAGCGGGCATATCGAGGTACAGTCGGCATTCCGCTGCTGTTACCCTTTGCTTTAATTCGGCTACGGCGCGCAACAGACTATTGGAGGTCGGCGGTCACCTGTGAAATCGGGTTTAACCTTTTCGGTGCAAGGAAATTCAGTGCTGGGCATTTCTTTAGGAATGCTTCGCTCCACGGACCGTAGGGACGTTTCGGTATACGGTCGAACCTCGTTATAGCGAATACTGATATAGCGAATTATCGGATATAGCGACCTATAAGTAGGCAGTTTATTTGGTCACGCTTCATTTCAATGACACCCATTCTTTTCATAACGAAACCGAAACCTCGAGAGTCACTCGATATCAGCTATAACAAAGAAATATTTGGTTACCGCGAGGCTCAAAACTCGACAGCTAGCATAATAAAAGCAAGATTTAAAAGAAGTATTTTAAGGCCCTTTATTGCGTGGGCACTGAAAAACTTAATTCCCCTCAGACCGTGAAAAGCCACCAGGTGAAGGCCACATCCTACTTCAAGTAAATAAGAAGGCCGGCCTGTTTTGCCGAGCGAACTTTGTTCTGTTGTATTTTCACGTTTTCACGTTCCGGTCAGTTTAGTTTGAAATGCCACAAGCAGACAGATAAGGACTGCCTCATTTATAGTGGGTTCGAAGCCTAGAACTATGGGTTTTTATCTAGGATTGTTGCGCAAACCAGATTGCCGATTTATTAGAGCCCCTTTTTATCTCTATGGTTATAGCGAATATCGGAAATAACGAACTAACTTGCTGCCCCAACACTACTTCGATATAACTAGGTTCGACTGTGTCAACATTTAGGAATATCGACATTTCGGTACACGGGCATTTTGGTATTCTGACTTTTCGGTGTAAGAGAGTTTGGGTGTTTCTTACCACGAATCTATTGTTACAAGGGCGAACTATATGTACCAACGATTGTGGCAGTCCTTTTGAGCCACTGAGCCCTTCGTATCAGTGTATTTATACATGCTAGCAGGCATAGAGCTGGACTAGTTAAGGAGAACCACCACACTTCAAGAGAATTCCCTAGGGCTCAGCTTTACCACAATGCACCTCACAGACCAATCTATGCTACCGACTATGAAGTTTTGGCGAATCATCGATGCCGAGCTCACGATTGGACTGAAAAGTGTGGTCGGCGCCGTGGCACCACGCAATGCATGCATGACGCGTTCCGAGTTGCGCAGTGCTACAGCCGCAGATCGCATTTTAACACGACGGTGTTTTATTCCCGGATACATCAAGATTTCACTGACGTTATATCCGTCGCGGAAATGACGCCAGTACAACGAAGCAAGCGGCTTGTAAAGGGGGCACCCCTTCACGCAGGGTCTTCTTGCGGGGAGGCAACCTTTATTACTAAAGAGTACGTTATACTTAGGGGTGTTCGTTTTCGGGATTTATATTTCAACACGACAGTTTTTTTTGCCGGGATACACCAAAGTTTCTCTGACGTCATATCCGTCGCGGAAATGATGCCAGTACCACGAAGCAAGCGGCCTGTATAGGGTGCACCCCTGCACACAGGGTCTTCTTGCGGGGAAGCAACCTTTAGTACTTGATTTGATTGATTGTAGGGTTTAACGTGCCAACGCAACGCAGGCGATGAGCCGCGCTGTAGTGGAGGGCTCCGGAATAATTTTGACCACCTGGGGATCTTTAACGTGCGCCAAAATTTCGTACACACGGAAGGTCTCGCTTTTCGCATCCGTCCAACCTTTAGTACTAAAGAGTTCGTTGTACTCAGGGTTGTTCGTTTTCGGGCTTTATATTTTAACACGAAAGTGTTTTATGCCGGGATGCGCCAAGATTTCACTGACGTCATATCCGTCACGGAAATGACGCCAGTACAACGAAGCAAACGGCCTGTAAAGGGTGCACCCCTGCACACAGGGTCTTCTTGCGGGAAAGCAGCCCTTAGTACTAACAGTACGTTATACTTAGGGTTGCTCGTTTTCGGGTTTTATATTTTACCACGACAGTGTATTATGCCGGATACACCAAGGTTTCACTGACGTCATATCCGTCTATCCGTCACGGAAATGACGCCAGTACGCCTTTGCCGAAGCAACCCGCCAGCAAGACGTCGCTCACCAAGCACACCCACACGATTGCCGCCGACCCGCAAATCATGCTCAGCTGCAGATTTCGCTGCACATTTCGCTTTCGTATTTTGCCCGATTCCTATTACAGAGGAATCAAACGCAGTTTTTTTAGCCAAATAGTATAATCTTCCCCGTCATTTACCTAATTTGTTTTGTTGATTGAATGACTTGGTCAATAGAGTGCATCGTAGTGAAGCTGGACCCCGAGATATTCTTCCAAGGTCACCATTACTTTTTAAAGGGACTCTGCAACACTCCCGATAAGCGCGCTTACTCTTTCCTGTACGTCTGGAAGCACTGCAAAAGCTATAGTTATCGCCTGTACAGAGCGAAAGTGCATGATTTGCTAGTCGCAGCAGTTACGCCTTCCATTTCCGCTTTGCTTTTGTGACTTTCTTTTTATAGTGGTTGTAGAGTACTTTTTTTGCTGCAACTAAAAAAAGCGGACTAATAGCCGCTACACCGCGGTAATGACGCAATTCCAGCGTTCGGAGAACGCAAAGACCAGAAAAGACAGAAAATTTTTCTAAGTGAGTTTCTAAGTTATCTGATGGGCATAGAGCAGTAATTTTTGGCTAATGTACTTTGCGACCCCGTAGTCTAGGCACTGGATGTGTTGCTTGATTACGCTCTGCGAGCATTTAAGATTTCGAAAAGTTAAAACAAAATGCTTCAAGGTCGCTAAGAACTGCATGAAAAATTGAACTTAATAAGGCTAACGTCCTGGGCACGTTGGTACTCCATTGCTAAATAAATTAATGGCGCTAAAAAGGGGGACACGGATGCCGTGTGTGCCTGTCCTAATTTCGTCCGTGTCCCATTTTTAGCGCAATTAATTTATTCAGCAATGAAAAATTGGCCGCATCTCCACTCCGTGGATGATGGCCAGGGTGAAGAGTAAGGGGACTCGAAATGACATCCAAGTTGCGCCCCGACCGTCATTCGATTTGAGCCGTGAGTTTCACCTTAATTATTCACTAAATGAAACTGCAACTCGCGGCTCAAATCAAATTTCGCTTGATTTTCACTTGATGGTGGTGTGCGCACGGATGGACGCGGACGGACACTGGGAGGACCTAAGGTACTCCGTACCGCTACAGGCGAGGGAGTAAGCCGTTCGACTCTCGGGTACTAACTCACGGTCGTAGCTCATTGGGTGAGACGACTGACACTAACTCTGTCTGGTCTACCAGACGCAGGATCGAATCCTACCGGTGCCTGTGTAATTTTTTTGCGATTGTAAATGCTATGCGCATGGACGCGGACGGACATTGTGCGGTCCTAAGGTACTCCGCACTTAAAAGAAGAACTTCGTACGGTGTATGGAATCCCGCCCTCCTCCTTCGTGGTGCGCGCTGCTCGTGCAGATCCGGTGCTCTGGTGGTGGCCTTCTTGATGGTGAAGCGTGGGATGAGCTTGCAAGACGCCCTAAACACGGCGCGCGCCGCTCGACCCGTGGTAAACCCCAACGACGGCTTCATGCAGCAGCTCGCCGAGCTCGAGAGAAGCTTGCGACATCAACAACAAAACCAACAACACAATGACGACGACTCGGATTCAGACTGATGGTGCCTTCACCTCAGCTGGCGGGCATCGAAAGTAAGGACGCAGCTGCCGGAGTCAGTTATCGGAGGAGTGGGAATATAACACTTTATGAAGCGGCTGTAGCCGTGAAATGTGCCAAAGCTCCAAGATTGAGACATTGAAAGTATCCGAACAACATAAGTAATGTTGATCTGCAGACCTAAGCAAAATACGAATCACTTTCTATTCATGCAAACAGCATTACGCACGAGGCAGACAAAGGGATGAAAATGCGCAAACTTATTATTATTGTAGCGTTAGTTAGTCAGGTCGACGTTATAATACACCTGGTAGATTAATCCAGATATTAATTATTAGTACCAACACATAACGTAATACCCACCCGGATGTCACTGGTGCACCAAACATTAAATGTGTTATACAGACCGCGCCGAGTCTTTTTAAACTGTTTCAGTTACCTGCCGAAGTTTTCAGAGATTTCTCACACCAGGTGTTGTATAAGCTGGCAACGAAACTACCTATAAGGAACACACGAAAATTAAAATCGGAGTTTCACACACCGATCGATACGTTGGGGTAATGAGGCGCGCTGTAGTGACTGGTTGCTACATAACAAGTTTTACTCCTTGGTGTCCTTTAAAAGAAGCCTAACGACAACATAGTGTTTTGGATTAATGAAAAGATTGCCACGATGAAAAAATAAACGCACCAGGCTTAACGTGAAGTGCACTTCACTAGGCGATATATTTGACCTGCCGCAGTGGCTTAACGGTCGATTACAAGGATGCGATAGTATCGCATCGTATGTCCTAGCACATCATGACCAATTAAATGCGCCGGCCATCTCAACCTATCTTTGTCTGAGGCCGAATTTGTGGGATGCGCCTGCCTGTGCATTGGTCCCGTACACGTGACCGCGGTGCGCTAGAGGAACCGATGCGATGCGTGAGTGTCGCATTTATGTAAACGCGCATTTAGCTGCTTAGCCCAAGTATGCGGGTTCAATCCCAACTGTGGTGCCCTCTTTTCAGATGGAGGCGAAATGGGAAATAGCCCGTAGGTCGAGGTTTCGGATTACATTAAAGACTCTCAAGTGGTCAAAATAATCAGGATCCCTCCTCTACGGCGCGCCTCACAGCCCAAGTATAGCTTCCGCGTGTTAAACCCCATAATAAATCAGGCTGCATAATTACGGAAAACATAGACAGGGACGGGACAGCTTGAGGCATTCCCCCGCAGTTGCCGAATGATGTCTGTAAGCATTGGGAAAATGCCTTGGAAGCAAGCGCGAATTTGATCAATGATCTGGTGAATGACGTCGCACCATCCCTGCATGCCTCTGATGCGTCCACACGCCCCTGTAGCCCGGCAGTGCGCTGTCAGAACTCGAGATATCAATAGGAACTCTGGTCTAGTCGTTTGCTTCCTCATAGAAACATTCAACGTTCAGTTGGGCTGCAATTGTCCGTTGTTGGCCATGTCCAAGTGCAGGATTGAGGTTCATCGTCTGAAGTAAACACGGTACCCGTGGCCACGCCGTTGCAGAAGGGAAACGCTTCACCAGGGTTGGAATTTTCAGTTTTGTCCATTTCATGTTCGTGTCAATTAAAGTGTCTCTGTTTCGAGCGCGCCTTAATTGACAGAGGGCAGACGACACGGGTGTGACGCGAGACAAGCAGGGCGGGGTGTTGGTTTCTGTGCACTGGTGCAGCTCCCTACCGTCTTGAAACGCACCTGTAATTGACAGTTTTGAATTGAATACAGCTCAGAATTCCAAGGTTTTCTACACTCCAAGAAGTCTCCGTCTTCAGCACAATGCTCTAGAATTACCAAACGAAGTGGTTTAGCGTGCGAATTCGGCGAATGACGTGGCCGAGCATTCAATTTTAGTGAAAAAGGGCGTCTGCGCTGGGGCGTTGCGCACCGCAGTGTGCAAAACGCCTTGCACACCTTGCGTGTTGACCCTGCACGCATGCATCTTTTAGGAGCGAAGTCCCTTAGGGGCTGGGGCTGTTGGCGCCTCCTGTCGTCGTCCTCGTCGTAATCGTCGTGGTAATTGTCATTTCATGTAGTCATGGTACTAAAACACCGGGAAACTCGCTTACGCCTCGCGGTAGAACGTAACGCGTACTAAAAAAAAAAAAAAAAACCCGGGGCACTTGTTTACGCCTTGCGCTGGGGCGCTTCGTAACGCGTACTAAAAGCAACACCGGGACACTCGTTTATGCCTCGCGGTAGAGAGCTTCGTACTTCAAATACAAGAGACTTTTCCAGCAAAGCTGTATACACCTATCTCCCAACGGTTTTATCTCCGTTGGCAAAAACGCCTAGGCGCTAAGAATACGCTCACACACTGCATGCCTCGCCCCTCCCCAGGTTTCACGTTAGTGGAAATGGCCCGGGATTGTTCAGTCAAATCATAGGTTGGGCTTCGTCATTTGTCGAATTTGCACACTAGCCCATTTTCGTTGGCCATTCTGGAGCATTGTGGTGAAAACGCCCTGCGGGGATTTTTACTGTGCATGCTGACCGCCAAGGGCCCATTTCCGATTCCTTCCGGGCTGCGTGCCTTGGCATATAATTAGCATATTGACTGGTTTAAAGCAAAGCTCTCTACCTTTACCAGCCGACAGCTCTTCCGCGGCGTGCGGGACAATTAACTCCCAACGCGGCGGAGGTGATAGCGGGGGGCGGGGGGGATGGTTTCACTCACGGGGCACACTGCAGATGGCGCGGCGAATTTACCCATTGTTCCCCGAGTGGAGGTGACTTCTCGCCGGCAGGCGCGTCCGCGTTACGGCTTTGTCATCTGCTTTAGCGACGGTGGTTTTGGGCCTGTTTTGGCGCAGCTTCGCGTCAATTGCGCGCTTCCTTCGCACGGCTTGATTAACTTGTTCGACAGCACCTCCTGGGTAACCCGGACCTGACGGAATTAAGGGATCGTACGCCAAAGATACGTTAAGGATTGGTTTGCAGGGCGGGAAAACAAAATGTAGAGATCACATACAGACATCTGGCCGCTAGAGGAACGCTACCTTGTGCGCACTGCTTGCCACGAATGATACTCCGTTTTAAATGCAGAGCATTTCAGTAACTCACGATGTCACCCGCGTTGACGTCCGTAGTCGTAGTCCGCACCCCTCCCCCTACACTATATAAAAGAAAATACTATCCGGCGCTAGGTTTCGATCCCTCGACCCTGCGGGCGGAACGCAATGTACATGGTGCTCTACCCACTGCGCCACAAAGCCGGCACAGAATGGGACGCTACGGACGCGCCTTATATCCTTGACTCATTCAAATTACTGCTGACGAGCGCTCTCTCGTCAGCAGTTGCCACAAGTGCAACAACATTAACGTAACGCAAACTACTTAACGTCGTGCGCCCCCGGAAATGCTCTGCATTTGATCGTGCCCCTCGCGAGGGGGATGTTTCGCACTAGATCGCACTTCCACTGCTCTCTGCGCATGCGCCCCGTCGCTATAGCAACGGAGGCGCGTCGTCTGCTTCCAGGACACCGCGGCGCCAAATTGAAACGGGTGGTGAGCGGTGGTGCCGCACGCCGCTCGTCGAAACGCGCCGTCGGAAGCGAGAAACGTCGTCGCCACATCTACGATCGAGATAAATAAATGCAAACGTAAAGCGCCAGACATTCGGCGCATTTACCTCATCCTAGCCATTTCATCTCTTTCTCTTTTCTTTTTAATTAAGCGCCTCACGAGATCAGTACGTGGGGGCATTCGCAGAAACTGCCGTCGATGCGGATTTGACAGTGCTACGGCGGCTCTGCTCTGTGGTATTCCTCCGACGGTCACGTGCTCAGCTTTGTTCACACAAAATCCACAAAATTCATCGTTTCGCGGCACTCGCTGAAACCGAAACTGCGACTGGCTGCATTGAAAATGCTTCTAATTAAACAACCGTCGCACGTTGAAGAAAATGAGGTTTCTACAGGTTATAAGTAGGTCACTAGCTACTTATCGCAAAAAAAAAAAAAAAAAAACAAGATGCAAAATTTTTGCGTACGGCTGCGCACGCTATTCTAAAACTCTCTAATACACGCATCGAAAAGGAAGAAAAAGTACACTAGTATGCGAATTATGCAACGAGCCAGAAACGATCGACCATTTCTTCTTCTCCTGCCAACGGTTCTCTTCTATAAGACGAAGATGCTTAGAAGGCACATGTAAACACCTAAGCCTCCCACGGCCTTCTACCCTGGTTATATCATTCGGGGCAAAAGTACTGGGATTCTGACACGGGGATCTTTGCCCTACGTTACACTCATTCATTCTGGAATCAGCCCGTCTGCCGTGTTTGCTATCATTTGGCCCTGCTGGATTCCCCTTGCAAACCTACGCGAGCCTTGCCCACTGCTTCGTCTGTACCACATTCTCTCTCCGTTATATAGTACTTACTTTCTAATTTTCATGCAATTGTGTTTTTTACCTCTTCTTTTACTTCTGTTTATAATCTTTTCGCTTTTATTTCTGTAGTCGTATAGTACTGCTAATTCATTGTAATATTTAAATATCTGTGTCTTCAAGTTGTCCCCAAAACCTACATTGTTTTTTTTTTCGGTAAGGTACCCATTTCCTCACCAATCCACCTGAGTGGGTATGAGCCATCTCATTGGTGCAACCACCACCACCACCTTTCTCTCGTAAACCATCGTTCCTAGATGCGTTCAGTTAGTTCGCGAGAAACCGTCGCATGGGTTCGTTCTTCTTCTGCGATTTGGGTCTTTTTAAATTGGTAAATACCGATTCAGTTGTGTTTTAAGAGGTGTTACAAGAGGGGAAAGAGGCATATGGTTCTGATAAATAGCGATTATAAAAGTTCCCTCAGCTTTCTCGCAATTCTCAAACCATAAATCGGAATCACTAAGCTCACATGCCGAATATCATCAATGCCTGCGCCTGTGTCTCGCGGTGGTGTAGCCCCGAGCTAGCCCATCAGGACAGCTAGGTTCCGCTGCCTCACCCTTCGAAAGACGCTTCTCTCCGTTTTCTTTCTTCCGACTGACAGCCGGGCTACAGCGGTGGCGTCCGCTGCTCTAGCCCGGCCGTGGTCGACGCTACTGCGTTCGGGACGCCGCCCCCGCGAATTCCAGGTAACGGCTTGCAGAATCTTTGGTTTCACTCTTTGTATAGCCACATGCGTGAATTCAAGTGACATCACATGGGAAATTGTTGTAGGTGTCGTTTAAAGCTTTGCTTTCCAGTCACCTTCACAGCGTGGATTGGAGCCAGCTTTTTTTGTTTGCCCCTCATGAAGGTCATAAGAAAATTGCAGTTGGGAAGCGAGCGAATAATTGGAAATGACTATTTTTACGCGCAAATCCCCTTCTAATGGAAGCACTGCTCCCGCCTTTCAAAACTGTAGTGAGCTATGAACCGCAACCCTTTCGAGTAAAGCTAAGTTTCATGCCGTCTTCATGTTTCTTTTAACGTAAGCTGATATCTCGTACAAATATTGGTGCACATATGGGGAAGACAAGCTTTTTGAATAATGCCGATTTTGAAGTGTATGAGCCTTGTGTTTTGTTGATGGATTGTACGCCTACCCTAGTTCCATTTTTGCAATACTCACAAAAAAAAAAAAAAAAAAGGCGGGATTGGGGCCGCGTTATCTAACTCAGCGGAATTATTTTGAACAAGATTTCTGTTTCTAAAATCCACCGAAAGAAAGTGGCCTAGTTTTTCCAATTCTTTTAGTTCCAACTACTTAAAAAACTTTAAATGTCTACAACTGAATGGCCGCCGATATTTGTTAAGCTGTTATTCAGTCAAACGTTTGCTCTTGCTTTAGACTTATCAACAAGATTACCACTTTTATCCTGCTGGCTGCATTTAAATCTGAAATTTATAGTCGCATATTTAAATCAATGTTTATTCTGACCTTCATTGAGGACGGCGAAATACAGAGTTTCAGGGAACAGAGGCCCATATTGTCATACTTACGTGCCTCCGAACGAGCAGGCTGTGAGTCGTTTTGGAATACATGCTTCCAGCTGTGCAACGTACAGTTTTTTTCTTTGCTGGCAGTGCACAAGAGTGCTGACGCATGTCTGTACCTTTCCCCTCGCAGAACAAGCACGCGGATGCGGCCCAGAACTGACCGACGTGCAAGCGATGTTCCTGGTCACCTTGTGACGTTTAGACAGAAAATGCGCGGTGCCGTCAGCGGAAAACAAAAATTCTTGCATATATAGAACAACTACTCGCTCCCCTCCGCGCTCACGCTTTGGTGGGCGTGCCTTGCATGTTTAATACCAATGCAAATACGTAGATGAGAAAATATTCTTCTTTCTAGGAACCTTTATTATTTTATAAAAATGCCACGAACTCTTCATCCTCTTCATTTTAACGTTTGCTCTAAATAAAGATTGTATAATATAATGATTTATCCGTACACGTACCTGTCTTTCATAGCGTGACCAGTGCTTCTATGCTTCGTTCGTGTTAGTGTAAGCCTGCCGGAAGCCCCTCGCAATCAGCAGCCTGATCCACTCGGTGAACTGTGATTCGCTGATGCAGAGTACAGTGTCCAGACTTTCTGCAAGTGCTGGCTTGCCGTATACGTCAATGCTCAAATGTCTTCCACATCCTCAACGCGATGGCCTTCCCTACCAGTCGCGCACAATGGGACCAAGAACGTACACCATTTAGCTGACACGATCAGAGTAGTGACATAGCGGCAGCGTCAATTTGATGACCACGTGATTATCGTCACACCACATGGCACGTGTTCATTTCAGTAAGTCTACGTGCCTTGATACTTGCTTGATTGACCAAACAGACTGCCGATTTTTCACCTTGTGGATATGTAATTCAGGACCAACTGTTGGTTCGTTGCGCTACGCGGCAGTGGCGTCATAGGCGAGGACGTCACGTCGGCAATAGACACGAAGAATGGAAGCAATATTTCCGCTAACCGCTTGCTGTAGTACGGATTGAAATCGCTGCGCATCTGCTGGTGCAATAGGTTGATATATCGCTTATTTCTGTGGTTTACACAGGAAAAAGCAATTGTAACCTATTCCAAGGGTTACGACAAATATGACAACACGTAAGAAGATGGAAAATGAACAAAGACACTCTACGCGCTGTACTCGCAACAAACGTTTATTTCACCTTTAAGGGATATATATGCGTAGAAGAGGAAGGGGTACGAACACAGATGGAAAACCATCAAGTAATGGCCAATGGCCCTCCCGCGCATGGACATGTTGGCATCGACAAAATAAAAATGCATTCTTGTTGCCATAAATTACAGCCCTGCGTGACTTCAGACACCTTTCAAAGAGTTGCGGCTAGCGTTGCTTCATCAGGCATATGTTTATTGACAAGGCGGATTTGTGAGTGCCTCGACGTTGGAGCCAGATCGGTGGCGCTATACAATAGGCCCATGGACCGGAGTTTTATCCCCAGCACAGAATAACGTAGGAGTGGCTGTCTCCTTTATTTACCTGCGGAGAACAGTCCTTAGCAGTTCCTAGGCGGTCGAAAACTGCTCTCGAATAGAAATTCTACGGAAAAACAAAATGCGGCGCTGCTTTGGAGCAGTTATGAGCAGTCTAAAATGACAAAGAAACGGTCTCTTTTATCTGCCCGTTTTAGAGCAGTCATAAGCAGTTTCTGGCAAGTCCAAAACTTCTCTCGCAACAGAAATATTATGGGCAGATATTATACGAAATTGCTTTAGAGCAGTTCAGAACTGTCAAAATGACAAATGAGAGGCCGAGAAGGGACCTACCTCTAGTGCCAGCTGAACCATACAGGACCTGTCGTTCGATATTAACGGCATTGCATGCTCCTTCGAATCAATTTATCATAACAATAAAGAAAAACGGATCACGAACTATGCTGGTTTGGAACTGGAGACCCTGCATGTTGCATGCAGGCGATTGAGCCACTGTGCGGTGAGGTCGCCAATGAAAGGATGCATCGGATGACGCCACAGCGGGAATTCCGAACGACAAACGATCGCTGCTGGCCCAACAATGATACACATTTAACAGAAGAAAGAAAACTGAAGCAAAACAGGAGGGGGGGAAGGCTGAATGCAGACACCTTGTTCACACCCAAACGACGACTACATTTCGTCATGATTTTGGGAATGAAGAGTTAACACGTATCTAAGGCTCACTCCGTCTATTCGAGAACCACCGGCACCACACGGGTGGTCGACATTCTTGACAAAGTGCTCACCGACCGGGCAAACAGTCACGGTGAAGTCCATTGTTCGAACCGCACGCGTCACCCGGCACACTTGGGCGAAAATGCACGGGGAAAATGTGCTGCCGCCGATCCAAACTTCGAGCTTCTGTTCGGAGTCTTCCGGCCGACCCTTCTCGCGCACGCCATAGCCGCCCGTCGAGTGGCAGTATGGTGGAGTATATTCGCAGGTAAGGCGTCACAAAACGTCCCTGAACTCACGCTTGTCTCACCGCTTCCTACGAAAAGACGGAGGAGTCCTCAGGGGTGAGGCATATCAGTGCACATTCGGGACGACGTCACGGCCTCTGTACCTCTTGTGAAGGGTCAGCAGTAGCATTCGGGGACAATGTGGTGCCAACACAGGTGATAAGATGAACATCCTGAGGAAAAATAAAAAAAGGAGATGCACACTTGTGAATACTGCATTCTGGGCTTCCTATCTCTGCGGTGAGTTTCCACTTCAAGCGAAACAGACCTAGCACGTGATTAAAGATATGATAGGGTGAAACATCTAGATCGTATACAAGGCGTATCCTGCAGAGGATTTCCCACCCTATGGGATAAATATGGAGCAGTGTATTCTATACACGGTCACAAGGTTTGTAGCTTTTGCCACAAAATAGTTTCACACAATTAAAGGCTCCATGCACAAAAAGTAAAACACATGAATGAATATAGTTCCGACCTCTGACACCGCGCGTTTAGGTTCGCTTAGTCAACACCTGAGTCTTACTACTGCGATGCCAAACTGTTTCTTTCCGGGGAAGCCAAGTTTCCACTTGACACAATATTTCACAAGGGCTAAGATTTGGGCGAAAGCAGTAGCTAATGTTCATACAACGGCGCGATTAGAGGTTCAAAAAAGCTCAAGTGGCGCTCTTCCTAACTTTGCACGTACGTGATGGAACTATTATTTTAAAGCAAGACCTGTTTTATATGTCTTGTTTGGATATATAAAAAAAGAAATCCAGCTTGCCCTCTTTTCTGGAAGCGTGCCGTTCGGCTTGGCCTCT